>NC_140936.1:173815001-173915001 GCF_014529385.1 Adiantum capillus-veneris | reverse complement strand
TTTGTCCATGTTTCAAATGTATATTAAATAACATTGCTCAGCTTAAAAATATACATAAAATTCCATTGCTTAGTGATTAAAAAAAAGCGCTCTTTGTAGATTCATATTTAAAAGTATTACAAAGATAAGATGGTTTTTGACATGTGTTCCATCATTACATTCTCACAAAAAATACTTACAAAAAAGGGCTAATATTAGGGCATAAAATAATATATTGGGAGGCATAGGGAGGGGGGGCATGTTCAATTCATTGTCTCTGCCTCCTTCATTATCAAAAAGATTGCATAGAATACTAGGAGTGCCCTTTCAGTGCTTCCTTCACTTGTAGTCCCTAGGCATCCCAAGCTGTGTGTAAAGGGTCTCATGAAACTCTGATTGATAGGTAGCACATGATGAGCCTTCTTGCATCAACGTCACCAAGAAAAACAAATGATAAGCATGGCCACATGGGAGATAATGTTGGCCCCACGACAACTATCAAAATCCTCATCACAACCAGGGCACAGGGTGTTGCCACTCGATCCTACGACAAAGGGGCTACTAACCATCTCAAGATGTCACAAAAAGTACATAATGTGGACAGCATGTCATTGTGCTAGTTGCAAACATTGATACAAGCCATGCACTTCTTGGGTCAATCTATCAAGGCGGACCTCTACCTTGGCTTAGCTTGCGGGAGGAGTTTGTGATGCATGGAGGACTCTCTTGGCTTCTTGATCTTTATCTGCAAATATCTTGCTCCAAGTGTCTTTAACCTTTGTTAATTCTAGCTATGCTCCCTCTACCATCAAGGCAAGTTCCTACCTTGTGAAAGTAACTATCTCCTCTAGTATATCATGTGTTACTATGGACACCTCTTTGGAGGAGAAATCCACCTGTGTTTCTGGAAAAAATTGATGGTACAACATCTTAGCAAAGTAGAGAGGGAAATCAACATCATGAAAACGGTGGCCATACACCTCAAGGAAAATCCTCTCTACATGAAATTTTATTTCTTCATTGTAGCACTTGCTAACCTTTCATTTGCCCTTGCTAATCTCTGACTCTACACAAGGCCACACCACCTTGATCATATCCTTAGAGATTGCCTTGTTGATATCCTTCCATTGGGCATATGTAGGGTTGGCCCATTTGGAGAGCCTGCTTGTTGCCCTGGATGCTTGGTTGACCGTCATTCCACACAATAAAAGTTTCAAGTGTTCCAATGCCTTCCTTGCTCTCTCTAATTTCTTGCTGGTATTTTGTTCCGCCATGATCTCTATGCAATTTCTATATGTCACCAAAAAGAAGATATAAGAATCAAACTAGAATCTTTATACACTCATATACTCATACACTCCAAGATGCACCATCTTATACATGTACTTGTCAATTCTTCTTTTACCAGGAAAATACAAGGTAAAAAAAATGGATGTGTATTTGCAACCATTAATAGAAGAATTGAAAATCTTGTGGGAAGGGATACAAGTATTTGACATGTCAAAGCTTGTACACTGACGTAGAGCTACCATTCGGGGCATTCTAATGTGGAAAATGCATGACTTTCCAAGTTATGGAGAGTGCACAGGAGAAGAGGCTAAATTGTGGTGGAGAAATTATGGACATGTATGTATGTATGTATATATGTGTGTGTGTATATATATATATACACACACACACATATATACATACATATATATATATACATATATTATATATATATGTATGTATATGTATATGTGTGTGTGTGTATACATATATATATATATATATACACACACACACACACACACACACACACACACATACATACATACATATACATATGGACTGGATACCACCGTAAGACTCCACCATCCATAAACATATGGATTAATAATCATTTTGTGTATAAGTCTTATGACCACATGACCTTATGTGTTACAAGTATATTTCTTGAATCTGGAAAAGGATGTGTTTCTCAAAGACATTCTGATATTTAGAAACACCTTTTTGAAGCCTCAATGTCCTCCATCATCGACAAATGTATGGATTAATAATTATTTTGTGTATAACTCTTTTGACCACAATGCCTCAAATGTTACAAGTATATTTCTTGAATCTGTCAAAGAAAATATGTTTCTCAAAAAAATTGGGTGTTCAGAAACAGCTTTTTGAAGCCTCTCCTCCACCTTGCTTAGAGCAAGTGAATGTTCATAATATGAATACTTGAATAACACTCATTGTTAGACTCAAAAACCTATGATAACAAATAGTATCCTCAAACTTGCTCACAAAAAGTGAAACATAGCAATATGCATACTTTATTAACAACATTTTATCGGACTCAAAATCTTGAATAGCACTCAGTATTAGACTCATCAACTTGTGGTAGCAAATAGTGTCCTCAAACTTACTAAAAAAAAACAAAACATAATAATATGAATGCTTCAATAAAAATATTTTATTAGACTCAACAACTTGCATAAAATATATCCTATGGTTTTACTTCGATGTGTTATAAATTGTGGTTACTTTCCATGGGATTTTCTACACAAAGATAATGCAAACAACAATAAGAGGCCTCTATTTCGTTATGGAGATGGATAATTGAAATCATGTTACTAAAAAGGAAGCCTATGGACCATAGAGTATCTTTCATATATCAAATGTCACATTGTCTCGATTTAATAGTACATTTTCAAAACAGAATTTCTTGTTGGAGATTAAATAATTTACATGTCATCAATCAAAGGCTTATGACCCGGGGGGGCATACGGTTATTATTCACAATTTGTGTAGGGGAACATGGTCTCAATGTAGCACTACATTTCAAGGGGGATTTCTACTTAGAGATGAAATAATAGCAAGGACATTTCCAGATGGCTATGTAAGGGGGACATAGGATTTCTAGTTAGTGTGACTACAAAGCATTAAAATACACACCTATCTTTATTTAAGAACATAGAAATCATCTATATGTAAAATTTGAAAACGTATTATTTATCAAGAAGTCTATGATTAAAGGTCCATAGGGTATATTTTAAGAAACATATCCTATTGTTTCAATGTAACAATAGATTTTAAGGATCTGTGTACATGGAGATTATGCACACAAGAATAAGACGATGTGGATATATTCACTCCAAAGAAGAGAATTCTCTTTACGGTTATCTTAAGCAGAGAAGTCATTAAAAGGCTAAAGAATAAGAACTTGTTCATGAATACATGAAGGAAAGGCACCTTATTTTTCAAGAGGTCTATGACTAAGATGACATAAGGTCCCAAGAAAATATTCATTATAGTCCTAATAGTTAAGTATATTCAACATAGAAATGGAATCTTTTAAATAAAATCCTTTTGAACCTTGTACCCAATCACTGCTAACCTCCTCTGAAGAACTCCCTATACTACCGATGTCAGAATCCTCCTCAAAACTCTTCTTGTCTTTACCCCTTGGTGATTGTTTTTTCTTGGATTTGCATCGGTTTGGCATGTCGTCATCCTCCAACGATTCTCCAACCAAGACCGCCACTATAATGACATCACCCAAATCTGTATTGACTTTATCCACCGTCGCAAATGCTATCCATCAGTCCTTGCTTAAAGCCTTTCAAAAAGTACTCATTCAAGACTTCCTGAGCAGGTTGCTGCGCCACTGGAACCCACTGCAGCAAAACCTGAAAACGAGCAGCATACTCCTCTGTAGTCCATTTCCATGGTTGAGAGTCCGTAATTTCTCCAAATTTTGCGCCACAGTTTTCTCCACTTTGAAACGCCGCAAAAACGCTATCCGTACCGCATCAAAGGTCTGAAAATGGTCCGATGGGAACTCCGCCAGCCATTTAGAAGCTTTCCCACTCAACATAGACTCAAATACAGATTCCTTATGTTGCGGCACCACTGGGGGCGCATTGTTGATTCCATAAGTTTTATCAAACTTTCTGGCATGAGCATCTGGATCTTCATAAGACTTCCCCCGGAATTTTGGATATTTGGCCGCCATTGGCAACACCAGAGTTAGCACAGAAGGCTAAATAGGCAGGATTGTCTGAATAGAGTTGCGCTGCTCTTGTTGGTGACTGGGGTGAACTTACTGAATGCTGGTCACCTCTTGACCTCTGCACAGGTGGGCAATAACTGCCCCTCTCCCTTCTGTGAGAACTGGACGCACCATCTGCATTGTCACCAACAGCATTCTCACTAACCAAATCATCATCTGAAAATGGTTCTCCAACCGCATCCCGTCTGCGACGTGGGCGCTGTGTGGAAGGCACCACCGACTTAGGAGGTATGTATGTATGTATGCCTTCATTTGTATCATACACTACTCCATTCGAGCATTAACTTGGGGAGGAGTCTGTGATTGCAAAATTATTTGTGTCTCCAATTCTTTGGCTTACAGTCTTCTTCTTAACTCTTTTTTCTCTTGTAAAAGCTATAGTTGAGTCCCTTTAAGTGTGAGGGCTAGCTCTTCACTGGTAAGTGTCACCGAGGATGCACAGATGTCTTGGGTGGATTGGGGAACTTCTTTGGAAGAGAAATCCACATGTCGATGAAGGTGTGGAAGTGCATATATAGCATCTTGGCAAAATAAATGGGGGGCATCAGAGTTGTACATAATTTATTGACATATCTCTTTAATTCATCAAAGATTTCCTGATGCTAAGTTTCCCAATTTATCTTACTGGCCTTCTTTAATAGATTCGTATAAGCGGTGCTGCAATAAGTGCATAATCCCTTAGAAACGTCCTATACCATCCAGTAATCCCTAAGAATCCATTGATTTTGTTGATAGATTTCGGTTGGGGCCATTCTATAATATCCCTAATCTTAGCAAGATCTATAGATATGCCTTCTTCTGACACAATGAATCCTAAATATTTAATATGTCTGGTGTAAAAGGTGCATTTACTATGTTTTACGTAAAGTTGATGCTCACGTAAAATCTGCAGTACTTTCCTTACATGCTCTTCATGTTCTTCTTCAATTGGAATAGACCAAGATATCATCTCATTGCATTCAAAGCAACTTACATTCTCCATAAATTGATTCACAGCATTTGCTACCCTTACTTGCATCATGGGAGGTTGTCTGGAAAAAGGTCGACGGTTGTTTTGTCTACCCCCAGTATTCAAAGTGGCACTCATCCGCCTTCGATTATTTTAAAACTTTAACTGATCTTCTACAAGTGGCTTGGCATAGATCAAAGCATCATGCAAAGATGTAGGTCTCATCGCTTCAAGCCTAGTATCTAATGGTTCATTCAATCCCTTAACAAAAGCAAGTTATCTGTTCTTTGACAAATAACCTTGGTGCATATCTCCTTAATGTCACAAACTTGGAGTAATACTCCTCCAAGGTCAAAGTCTGATGATGTAGATCAAAGAATTCATTCATTTCCCTATGGGCAAGATGAAGGTATCCTTCAATGACTACCTTCTTCACATCTTCCCATTCTTGTGAATTCTCGTTAACTCTAGCATCCTTGCAATGCTACTTCCACCATAATTTTTCATCATTGACTAACTTAAACATGCCCAACATTGCACAATTTCTATCAGAAGTATGAGCCATGTGAAAGTAATCATCCATGACTTTAATCCATACTTCAACATCCCTCCCAATGTCCTTCCCTTCACCTTTGGTAGGAGGCTGCATCTGCTTGAGGAAAAGATTTTTCTCTTGAGTCTCCGAATAGAGAGCCATGTTATGGTAAAAATGATTTGATTGATTAATACCTTACACTTTTTCATTTATACTTCTTAAAATACCATATACAATGAGTCAAGACAATTTTCTAAACAATATCCAATTTATTTATATACAAAATCCAAGCTAAAGCACACTGCTTAGCCTTATAATTTTTCTATACATCCTCATCATCCATAAAAATCTTTGGATGATCATCAATGTATCGGTGGAATTTACAAGCCTTAATCTTTTTAAAATTACAAGATGTGATACGTTTGGAAGACTTAGTAGAGTATGGGTCACGGTAGTTGGATAACCCCTTCTGTCTTAGGAGATAAAATTTCTGTGTTACACGATCATAGACCCATATGTTTTGTGAGATGGTTCTGACAATCTTCATCTGAGTTGCATTAGTAGGATAAATAGTGAAAATCCTTACAACCTTCAATTCATCAGCCCAACGAAGTCAACGTAAGTCGATCTCAATATATTCCACAACATCTGCCCTGATAGAGAAAAAAGAGAATCCTTGCACTAGAATTATTGCCTATACTATCTCCACCCTTTGCATAGGTAAGGGTGTGTTGGTCCTATTAAAGTACCTAGAATAGACAGCATTGATTCACGGAATACCCAAGAAGAGGAATTACATGTGCTGCCATAAACATGATCTAGAAAATCATGAACTTTGAGAATTCCTCGTTAAAAGTTTCCTAAGAAAGAAAATTAACTTAATTAGAATCTTGATCTTGAGTGATAGCTCAATACACACTTCATATAGAGATATAGAGAAGTTGGCAAGTAATCACTTTATTCAAATATTTATAAAATCTAGACATTCCTGGTTTAACGTTTACAAAATCTCATTCATACTCATCCTCTACATTTATATCTTCATAGCAATGGTATTCACATGCTTTGACCTTCTTAAAGATAGGAGGATATTTATTTGGTTCTAGCATTTGATACACCCTTGGGAGTGTTGGGAAGATCCTTGGTAATAGAAGTTGGTTTAGCTCTTCTCCCAAAAACAGTGATACAATCTCATGGTAAACTGTGAGTACCTGCTCATAGATCCAACAATTTTAAGAAACCTCTTTCCCAGCCTTGGTTATCTTTTTAGCTGAATCTGTTTCCCATAAGTTGAAGATAGGCATGATCTTCATGCTTTCAATCCACTTTATCTGCCAACTCAATATGCTCAACTGCATTGGCCCTGACGAAGAAGTAGTACACATCCCGATACCACCAATTTATGTAGAACCATCAAGAAGAAATCAGATCTAATAATGAGTTTAAGATACTCATCATTTTCTCTTGAAATACAAGTGACAACGAATCACATGCTATTAGGAACATCATTTGAAACATGGTAAACTTTAGATAAGGGTCCATTTCCCCCTGAAATCAATCCAAGAAACCAGTTCCCTTCTTTAGGATGAATAACATAATCACCAATTTCATTCAATCCCAAATAAGCTTGACAGCTTTCTACCTTCCAAGTATTAAATTTTCGTGTAGCAGTTACCCGCCGCATTAATCTTTCAACAGTTACCCACTGTTTTAATACATAGCAGTTATCCACTTCTTCAAAAATATTACAAATTTCATTCATGAAAACAAAGCGATTTCCTACTGCATCAATCATAGCAGTTACCTATTGTATTAAGAAAACAGTTTATGAGAATCAAGTAATTCAACCATGCTCTAATACCACTTGAGATGTCCCCAACTTGATATGGCTAAGGGACACTCGATAGATACTCGGATACTCTGGATTTCCAATGGATGACACTTGGTCCTTGCATTGAATCCAAAGATATGAGCCAAAGGAGTCTAACTCTTAGTGCCATCAACTTATCTAGCACAATCGCCTAGAGCCTATATAGTCTAATTCCCATCTATTTGTTTGCTATGTGCATCGTAAGCACGGGATCGTGGAGGTACTTTACCTTAAACAAGATCAAATCAGCTCCTTGAGGCTCAAAATTGATTCTCAACTCAAATGACACCCTTGGTTCAAAGTTAGATCTCGGCTCCCCGAGGCTCAAAGATCCATACGTCCCCTAAGGTGTGGGATATTTACTACTATTATTTCCTAGCTAGATTTTTGTATGGAAGCCACGTGATTGATTGCGTCCACCCAACAATAGATAGCCACTATTGGGGTAGGCTATCTCACACTTCCCGTGTTCCAATCCACATGCGTTACCTAGTTACTACCACACTATTTGAACATAGAAAGGCAGGTTCCTTATTTTCTTTCTAACACTTTGTTCGTTAAAACAACCCTTCAAACATTCTTTTCTAGACAAATTGACAATAGAATACAATTTCTCTACTTTAACAAGCAACACTTGAGTAAATAGTTTGAAGTTTATATGTCATAAAATTTATATTTTATGAGCTTCACATGTTTTTCTCTCTCTAAAAAGTAGCTATCTAGAGAGAGAAAGCACAGGTAAGCATAGGCTAAATGCAATGAATTGCAAAAAGGTTTATTTGGACTCTAGTTTATGCTAGTCATAAGAATAAACCTTTACAAGTGTAAAATGGAAACTCTATCACTACAATTCTAGAGAGAGAATGTGTAAAAATGTTAAAAACGGGATGTGTATGGAGTGGATTCAGGCAATGTGAAGTGTCTACAAGTGAATGCTACTCCCAAAGTGTAAAGGATTAAACTATAGGATCTCAACATGCTTTATGGGAGGTCAAACGGACTCCCGGGATGGCCAAAACAAGCAAAATACCGCTTTATTTACGGGAAGACTAGGAGTTGGGGGCAAAGGGACTACAGGTGGGAACCAGGGCATACACATGTCCAATAAGGGTTATCCAATGCAAAAAGAAAGGAGAAAAGGAAGAGGTACATTTTGTTTCTTGCTCCACAAGCTAGCCCCTCCACAAGCTAGCCCACTCTCTCTCTAACTACTAAAAATAGCAAAAAAGTTCTTTTTGAATGCTAATTGTGCTTCATGAAAAAACGTGAGCTTCATGAGGGGATATCTCTTGCATGATTTTCCAGTTTTGAGCATGGAGAAGTGTTGATGAAAGCTCTTATGCTCCTCTACACTCTTATCTACTCAGTTTCTCATATATTCATCTTGTTTATGTTGCCTCCCTTGGTAGCTATGTAATTACTTAGTCTATGAAGCTCATCTCTCAAGCTTCTATCTTGATATACATGAACTCTACTCCTTTTCTCCGCTAGTTCTCTTTACCTATGTGGTATTTGAGGGCTTGAGAAGAGGAAAACGGGGCAGCTTAAGTCTCCCTAAACTCCTATGATGCTATGGCTATGGAGATTCTTTGATTCTTTTCAAGTTTTGTTATTGTTATTTCAATGGTTATGTCAAGTTTGCAACAATTTTTACTACATAACATGTCATATAAGCAAATCTAAAAGTGCCATTATCGTAACATTGGTATCAGAGCTGAAGGTTTTAGATCTAGAATCATGGCTGAAAATCAAGAGATTGATTTGAATGCTTGGAAAAAGCTAGATTTACTACAAGATGATGCAAGCAATGAAGGCATGAGATCAATCCGCTATTTTTCTCATAAGCTACATGAAGCACAAAGCAATCCGCACTTGCAGCGAGTAGCCATGCAAGCTCAACTATCTAGCAACAACTTGCTTCCTTCCACTTAAGAAGAGAGAACTCGTTCTCTAGAGTGCAAGGAATCGCTAGCTAAAGGTGGAAGAAATTCTACCTACGAAGAGCTAAGGTCTCCAATGCAACGAGGGAGAACAAGTGTGGATCCTAGAAATGGCTATGAAGATCAAGAAGATGGGAGTGAAGCGGACCATTGTAGGTTCTCGGACCAAGAGATGCCACCAAGATGACGTCGTCCAAAACGACGCTCTCCTATTCACTCAACAAAGCGAGGTCATGCTAGGTCACACTATAACACTTCCTCTTCTAGCGATGGTAGTAGTGAAAGATGGAATCCAAGACAACAAAGAAGGAGATCGCCTTCTCCTCCTTCTTCCTCACCCAATTCTTCCAGTTATGATGCAAGTGCACAAGAAGCTAGATCCTGTCCACCACCCCGAAAGGTAAGAGGCCATAGACGTGTGCATCCATCATGGGAAAGGTCTTTCCATCTCCAAAAGTTCAAGGAAGGAAGAAAAAGCATTACTTTACTTTCCTTTGATGGGACATATGGTGATACGAACAAAGTACTACACTTTATTCAACAATTTGATGTAGCTTTTGGAGGTGAGCACTTCACGGAAGGCTCCAAGCTATGCCATGTGGCAATGTATTTCCAAAAGTCAGTTAGGCATTGGTGGGCTACTCTAAGATCTCAACGTCTAGCACCAAGGACTTGGAAGGAATGTTGAATTGCTATCATGAAGCAATTTCTCCAAGAAGGCACTAAAGATGAAGTCTTAACCGCATGGAGAAGCTTCAAGCTGGAAGAGGGAGAAACCATCCAAAAGTACATTAATAAGTTTTGGCATCTACATCGCAAAGACACTGCCTTTAGTAGGATGGGATTCTCTGAAAAAAAGCAACATTTTTGCGTTGGGCTTCCAGATGATTTGAGAGCATATGTTAATGCTCAAAGCCCCAAAACGATCTCCGTCCATGATAACAATAATCAAGCCAAAGGGGAAAAAAAGAAGGACAATTACAAAGGCAACAAATGTCTTTCTCCCAAAGAGATGGAGCGCTACCGGAAAGAGAACTGATGCTACAAGTGTGGAGAACAATGTAAAGAATGAGGATGCAAGAGAGCTACACAAGAAAAGCACAAAGCACACAGAGATGGAAAGATTCTTCTTCTTCTCCTAGTAAAGAGAGTACAAAAATGACTAAGTGCTAAAGCTGAAAAGTAGCACATATGTACATGCGGTCACTAAGTGTGAACACGCTAGAAGCGTACTAGGCTGGCACTATAAGTGTAGTCCAGCTGTAGAATCACTGACAGAGATCCTCCGTGTCGGTCACCTAACGCGCCAGTGAGTAAATGTCGTAAGCGGCCAAGACCCGTAATGGATGCCAGCTCAAGATGTAGAGCTCGACATCTCAACAAACAAGGCCATGCATATAGAGCTTTTTGTTTACGGACAACTAAGAATGACAAGCCACAAGCATCTTTGGTTACAATGTAAGACAAGAAAAAATGAGACAATCAATCACGCCAATGTTATGCATGGGACAAAGTGCATGACCAAGATTGTCTTATCTTTTTTGACCCAGGCTCCAATCGCAACTTCATCTCAAGGGAGTTGGCAAGTCGATTGGGAATTCATGCACATGAGATGGGACACGCGTTAGAAGCTGATGGGGCTTTTGATACTCCAGCAGTCCCATTCACTCCTATCCCTTGATTGGAAATCTTCACATACATGTGCAAGGATATGTGGACCAAGAGGATTTCCACATTTCTCCTCTTAAGCATCAAGATGTTTTGTTGGGCATGCCTTGGTTTCATCGTATGGCTACCAATCTTATGTTTCTTGATAGAGTTATTTCTTTTCAACATAGAGGTAGAGACATTAACTTAGATGTTAATGATAAGGGACACACTATTCCTATTGTATCCCATGATTCTTTGAATAATTCAATAAGTCTACTCTTTTTGCTTACTTGATTTTTGTCAAAGATTCTATGATAGATGTTAATTCTCTACCATGTGAGCTAAAAGATTCATCTAATGAAGAAGAAAATTTAAAGTTGTTTCTTTATGAATATTTGTTTTACCGATTCTATCCCAAGGGAACTACCTCCTCCAAGGGGAGAAGATGATCATAGGATTGAGCTTATTCCAGGAAGCTCTCCACCCAACAAACCATCATATAGGGTCTCTCTTGCACAGCAAGAGGAGATTATGACTCAAGTAAATGAGTTAATTGAAAAAGGGATGGTGCATCGAAGCTTATCTCCATTTTGCTCATTCATGTGTTATTAGTGCAAAAGAAGGATGGCTCATACCGCATAAGTCTACTCTGTTTGCTTACTTGATTTTTGTCAAAGATTCTATGGAAGATGTTAATTCTCTACCATGTGAGCTAAAATATTCATCTAAAGAAGAAGAAAATTTAAAGTTGTTTCTTAATGAATATGCTGATTGTTTTACCGATTCTATCCCAAAGGAACTACCTCCTCCAAGGGGAGAAGATGATCATAGGATTAAGCTTATTCCAGGAAGCTCTCCACCAACCAAACCACCATATAGGGTCTCTCTTGCACAACAAGAGGAGATTATGACTCAAGTAAATGAGCTAATCGAAAAAGGGATGGTGCATCGAAGCTCATCTCCATTTTGCTCACTTGTGTGTTATTAGTGCAAAAGAAGGATGGTTCATACCGCATGTGTGTGGACTATCGTGCAATAAACAAGAACACAATTAAGAATCGTTTTTGGTTCCAAGGATAGAAGATTTGTTTGATAAGATTCAAGGGTCTTCCTACTTTAGTAGGATAGATCTCAAGAGCAATTATCACATCAAATTTGTATCGTACCAAAAGATATTCACAAGACCGCAGTCTGCACTACCTTCGATCTTTATGAGTTTATTGTGATGCCATTTGGACTCACAAATGCACCGGCCACATTCAATCGAATGATGGACCGCATCTTTCGTAGGCATCGTGCTTACATAGGAATATTTTTTGATGACATCATAATCTACTCTAAAAGCTTAGAAGAACACAAGTCTCACCTTAAGGCGGTTTTCCAAGAAGTGGGAAACAATAAGCTTTATGTCAATGGCAAAAAGAGTGAGTTCTTTTTAGAAGATATTTGCTATTTAGGCCATATTAGCTCCAAAGAGGGTATCCTCATGGATCCCGACAAGTTGAAGATAATAGAAGAATGTCCTCAACCAAAGAATCTTCATGAACTCAGAAGCTTCATTGGAATGTGCTCTTACTATAGGATATTCATTGAAAAGTTCTCCATTATAGTAGGACCACTTCATGATTTAACTAAGAAAAGGTCAAATTCCAATGGATAGCTAAAGAAAATAAATCTTTCCTAGCACTTAAAGAAAAGCTAATGTCTAAGCCCGTTGTCGTGCTGTAGCACGTATATAGTGGGAACGGGCATTAAACGATTTATCTTGTGACTTTTTGACGCATAAGTATACTTCATATAATACTCATATACATAAATAAAAGATTTCTACCATACCTTAGTATTACCTTTGAAGTAATATAAATGTACATTACTATTAGAAAGTATTGCAAGAGAAGTATCAATAATTGTGTCTCTTTTTGTCTGGGGGAAAAGCATTTGTATATTTCTTCTAATATCTCAGCTATACCCTACCATATATAAATTATTTTCTTCTTTTCACATTTATGTAATAATATAACTCTTCAATAATGCATACCTTCTTGGATACATACAAGAGGGAAGGGCCTACTAGAAGACTGTATGAAAAGGAAGATCCAAAGCTTCTTGGACCATCCCAATTTGAAAATCCCGAACTAAGGGCGTGGAGAAAAGGCCAAAACCAAGTCAAGCTCTTTTAGTAGGCCAATTTTGCCTTTTGAAGCCTGTCAATCCGAGTTACAGGTCAAAAGTTACAGGGAAACCAGTGAAAAACCCTCTCACAACTACACTGCAAGAAGAGATGGTAAACAAGTGAATCAAGTGAAAAGAGGTAATCTTGGTCTTTTTCCATAAAATAAGATATTTGGAGGGTAAAAGACATAATCATGTGAATGTGACACCTCAAAGATGCCTTGAAGGACAATACACACAAGTTGGGACCCCCTGCTGGAGCCACACAGAAGATGCTTAGGTGGGGCCCACATACATCATGCACCCACATGGAGCCTCAACGACCAAAAATGCTGAATTTCATGATATTTTGAGTCCTAATATTGCCCATTTTAAGAAATATCCAAAGAAAATTTGATTTGGGCTAACTCTTTAGCCTAATCAAGTGATTATGTAAAACATGGCTCCCTCACCTATAAAAAGGGCAACCTTCTCTTCATTGAGGCAAGTTATGAGTGAGTGAGAATAGCTCAATTCCATAATGACACACTCATCTTAGTGCCACACTTTCTCTTAAGAAAGGATGAAGTCTTGCCTCATCATCTCTCTCCATTAAGGTGGTGGCGATTGCTCTCATGTAAGATATATGTTGCTAGTTTTACTTTCATTTGCATATCTAATCCAATACTTGTCTCTAACTCTATCTCTATCTCTCATTATCTATCTTTAATACCACCACCACACTTAGATCTATCTCTAATTCTATCTTTAATACTCCTTTGATCTCTCTTGTTGTGTCCTAATTGTTTCATTGGAAGGTAATCAAGCAGCAACCTTGTCAATGTAATGGGTACAACCTTCTTGCGGGAAACAATTATGTGCACAAGGTTAGTAACCATATCTTCATCTTCCACAAGCATCTCTCTCTCTTAAGGTTCTCATTCTCTTCCACAAACTCTAGAATCTCCTTGCTACAGGTACTTCTCTCCCCGCAGTATCCTTATTGCCTAAGGGCAACAATAGGGCTTGGGAGAGAAACTCTCTTCTTCTTCTCCTTTCACTTCTTTCACACCTTTATCTTTGAACATACTAAGTATATCATTGATGAATAACCATAATCCACATAGAGGTAATTTCTTTCAATTCCATTCAGTGCAATCTATTAGGGTCAACATTTGGATTAGTCGAAAGATTCACTTTCAGCAACGCATAGTGTTTCTATTTGGTCCTGAAAGGCTCAACGAAGTACTTCTCTCACCAGATCCCATCATACTACCTATTATTGACTATGACTTCTCTTTTGATGTGAATGTGGTTATTTTATTATGAATCAAGAGGATTTGTACTCACAACTAATCCCAATCGCTAGACAAAACATATACATTCTAGTAAGCACAAAGCTACAATTCCAAAGAGCAATCCGTAGCTTATTTGGACAACAAAGATTAAATATCATTAACTCATCCATTAACCCTTTTATCCTACCCATGATACGATATGATCGTAATCTCGATGTTTTCATTTTTGTTTTGTTCTGACTATCTTTCATGAGTTCTCTCCATCACGTGTGTGTTTGTAAGGAAAAGTGAGCGGGAGTCTTTGGCTTTTCTTATTTAGCTTTTTAAGCTATGTAGATCTACATTTAGCTCCTTCTCATAACCCTGAGCTTTTCTCACAAATCTCACACAAGAAAGAGGCCCGCCTTCCCGGCAAGACCGCCCACTTCTTGACACCGTGCTAGTTCTTCTCGACCTCACAAAGCAATTTGAGGTTGAATGTGATGCTTGCGGTGATTGCTTAGGTGTTGTTCTTTTGCAAGAAGGACATGCCGTAGCATATGAAAGTTACCATTTAAATGAGCAAGAAAAAGTGCTAGGAATCTCCAAGGATAGAAGATTTGTTTGATAAGCTTCAAGGGTCTTCCTACTTTAGTAGGATAGATCTCAAGAACAATTATCACATTGATGGTCGGTTTTCGAAACCATGACCGTGAGAACCACACCCTAAGGAAGGGAAGCCATATTACCAAGGAGAAAAGGGAAAAAAAAAAACAAAAAAAGAAGCTCTTTACCATTCACTCCCCCCCCCCCCTCTAAGCTTAACCACTAGCGGGGCGCCGCTAGTATGGCCACACCCCTCCATTATCGCCAGAAGACAACGAACCCCTCTCTCTCCTACTGCTCGGCTCCGCCAAATATTCCCTCTCTCTCCTACTCCACCACTGCATCACCCGGCCCGATAGGCGTGTAAGACGGTGATAGCCTGTCACACTCTTTGGCGGGCCTCCACAAATACTGTATATTCTCCATCTCTCCCTTTGAAATATTCTCCCTCTCTCTCTCTTACTCGTCCACACTCCAGCCCCGACGGGCCGCCTTATTATGCCCCCCCATCTCACCTCGTCCACACCCCTTCGGCCTTATACCCTCCCCCTGTTTCTTCCCCAAACGTGGCGGACCACCACCCTAACACCCACCTTCTATCCTCACCTCCCAATTGCTCTCTCTCTATTGGTAGGGCGGTCCCACAAGCCATGGAGGGAATCCATTCTCTCTCTATCTCTCTCTCTCAATTCCCTTAACCATCACCCACCCCCTATCCTCTCTCACCCTCCCTCACCATCTCACACACTCTCTCACTCTCCTTCTCCCAGGGTGGGAACCCGCCATTAGGACCCATCCTCTCTCTCTCTCTCTCTCTCTCTCTCTCTCTCTCTCTCTCTCTCTCTCTCTCTCTCTCTCTCTCTCTCTCTCTCTCTCTCTAATAGACACCCCCCTTTTGTTTTGTTGACTAAGCTCTCTAACCCCCCCGTTTTTGCGCCCTCTGTCAACCCCCCTACGCCCATGCTCTCTCTCTATCCCCTCAACCCGTACAGGCGCGGCTTGAAGCATCCACACCCCACCCCTATCCTCTCACCCCCCCTCACCTCCACACCCACCCCCTCTCTCACTCACGCTCGCGCACCACACTCCAGGACGCAGGCGGCCGCGTCCATGCTCTCTCTATATCCCCTCAACCCGCGCAGGCACCGCACCCGAATACCCCCACACACACACAACACACACACACACACATACCCACCCTCGCCACCTCGCTCTCTCTCTCTCTCTCTCTCTCTCTCTCTCTCTCTCTCTCTCTCTCTCTCTCACTCCATCTCCCCCCTTCCCCGCCTCTTCGCGCCCACAGAACCACCAAAAAAACAAAAATATATATAGCCCACCCCCGTTCCCACGCACGCATGCGCACACACATATACATATACACGCACACACACGATTACACATAGTATGAATACACATATGCGCACACCCGTTCATACACACACACGCATAAACGCACACACATAAATACAAAAAACGAGGACTTTTACGACTACGACGACAACAACGAAGAAGGACGACCCAGATCACGCGACCCCGACAACAAAAAGAACAAAGGCGTTGAAGCCATGCCCCGGCCCACCCCGAAAAGACGTACGCAATACATCAACGTACCGGCAAGCTGCCATCACGGCATCACGCGACCACAACACTGTTTTCAGTAAACCGTAGGTTATCATCATCATTTTTTCAGTTTTCACCCAAGCTTTGTAAAATTCCCAATTTGTAAATCCCCGCTCTCTAGGTGATGGTCACAAAGGCCCACCTAGAGGTTTTCATTTTAAATAACTCCTAAGACAAAGCAAGGGTCAACCACACCGGGTCCACCGCCTGGCTTTGTCTCCCCGATTAGCTTACCCTAATCAAACTAGGATTACCCTAATCCAAGCAGCCAACACCTATAAAAGGGCACTGAGGGGTCACTATTGGGAGGGGGGCAGTTCATGAGAGGTCAACACTTGGTAGAGTTTTAGTGAGAGGGATTAACACTATTGGCATCGCGGGGAGGGGACCCTTGTAATGGTTTGTTTTCGGAATTGCACCATGTGAAGGAAGCTACGTCCACCTCTCAACTCCAATGGTCGATGCACACACACATACACATCCTTGGTAGTGAGTTTCACATCATCGAAACGTCTCTAGAGAATGCACCAAGTAGGTTCACCATCTCTTCTCCCTATCTCACTATCACCAGGGTGTGTCACCTCACCGGAAGGAAGGTCATTGTAAATACTGCAAGCAATAATTCTCCCTCACGCCCCCGAGGGTTTTCATTATTTGTCAATGCTCTCTCTCTCTCTCTCTCTCTCTCTCTCTCTCTCTCTCTCTCTCTCTCTCTCTCTCTCTCTCTCTCTCTCTCTCATAGACCCCCCCCTTTGTTTCGTTGCCTAAGCTCTCTCATCCCCCCGTTTTTGAGCCCTCTGTCAACCCGCCTGCGCCCATGCTCTCTCTCTATCCCCTCAGCCCGTACAGGCGCCGCTTAAAGCATCCAGACCCACCACCTATCCTCTCACCCCCCCTCACCTCCACACCCACCCCCTCTCTCACTCGCACTCGCACACAAACTCCAGCCCGCGGGCGATTGCGTCCATGCTCTCTCTCTATGCCCTCAGCCCGCGCAGGCGCCGCACCCGAATACCCCCACACACACACACACACACACACACACACACACACCCCACCCTCGCCACCTCGCACTCTCTCTCTCTCTCTCTCTCTCTCTCTCTCTCTCTCTCTCTCTCTCTCTCTCTCACTCCATCTCCCCCATTCCCCGCCTCTGCGTCGCCCACAGAACCACCGAAAAAAACAGAATATATATATATATATGTGTGTGTGTGTGTGTGTGTGTGTGTGTGTGTGTGTGTGTGTGTGTGTGTGTGTGTGTCTATATAACCCACCCCCATTCCCACTCACGCATGCGCACACACATATACATATACACGCACACACACGATTACAGATATGAATACACATATGCGCACAGCCGTTTATACACACACACACACACGCATAAACGCACACACAGAAATACAAAAAACGAGGACTTTTACGACTACGACGACAACAACAAAGGAGGACGACCCGGATCACGCGACCCCGACAACAAAAAGAACAAAGGCGCCGAAGGCATGCCCCGGCCGCGACCCCGAAAAGATGTACGCACTACATCAACGTACCGGCAAGCTTCTATTCACCGGCATCACGCGACCACAACACCGCTTTCAATAAAATGTAGGTTATCATCATCATTTTTTCAAATTTCACCCAAGCCTTGTAAAATTCCCAATTTGTAAATTCCCTCTCTCTAGGTGATGGTCACAAAGGCCCACCTAGAGGTTTTCATTTTAAATAACTCCCAAGACAAAGCAAGGGTCAACCACACTGGGCCCACCGCCTGGCTTTGTTTCTCCAATTAGCTTACCCTAATCCAAGCAGCCAACACCTATAAAAGGGCACTGAGAGGTCACTATCGGAGGGGGGCAGTTCATGAGAGGTCAGCACTTGGTAGAGGTTTAGTGAGAGGGATTAACACTATTGGCATCGCGGGGAGGGGACTTGTGTAATGGTTTATTTTTGGAATTGCACCATGTGAAGGGAGCTACGTCCACCTCTCGATTCGAATGGTCGATGCACACACACATACACATCCTTGGTAGCGAGTTTCACATCATCAAGTAGTTTCTAGAGAATGCACCAAGTAGGTTCACCATCTCTTCTCCCTATCTCACTATCACCACGGTGTGTCACCTCGCCGGAAGGAAGGTCATTGTAAATACTGCAAGCAATAATTCTCTCTCACGCCCCCGAGGGTTTTCATCATTTGTCAATGCTCTCTCTCTCTCTCTCTCTCTCTCCTCTCTCTCTCTCTCTCTCTCTTTCTCTCTCTCTCTCTCTCTCATAGACACCCCCCCCCTTTTGTTTCGTTGAATAAGCTCTCTCACCCCCCCGTTTTTGCGGCCTCTGTCGACCCGCCTTCGCCATGCTCTCTCTCTATCCCCTCAGCCCGTACAGGTGCCGCTTGAAGCATCCACACCCACCCCCTATCCTCTCACCCCCCCCCTCACCTCCACACCCACCCCCTCTCTCACTGGCGCTCGCGCACACACTCCAACCCGCGGCAACCGCGTCCATGCTCTCTCTCTATGCCCTCAGCCCGCGCAAGCGCCGCACCCGAATACCCCCACACACACAACACACACACACACACACATACCCCACCCTCGCCACATCGCACTCTCGCTCTCTCTCTCACTCCATCTCCCCCCTTCCCCACCTCTGCGTCGCCCATAGAACCACCGGAAAAAACAACAAATATAATATATATATATATATATAGCCCACCCCCATTCCCACGCACACACATAATTACACATATGAATACACATATGCGCACACCCGTTCATACACACACACACAGAGAAATACAAAAAACGAGGACTTTTACGACTACGACGACAACAATAAAGGAGGACGACCCGGATCACCCGACCCCGACAACAAAAAGAACAAAGGCGCCGAAGGCATGTCCTGGTCGACCCGGAAAAGACGTACACACTACATCAACATTGCGGCAAGCTGCCATTCACCGGCATCACACGACCACAACACCGTTTTCAGTAAACCATAGGTTATCATCATCATTTTTTCAGTTTTCACCGAAGCCTTGTAAAATTCCCAATTTGTAAATTCCCTCTCTCTAGGTGATGGTCACAAAGGCCCACCTAGAGGTTTTCATTTTAAATAACTGCCAAGACAAAGCAAGGGTCAACCACACCAGGCCACCGCCTGGGTTTGTCTCCTTGATTAGCTTACCCTAATCAAACTAGGATTACCCTAATCCAAGGAGCCAACACGTATTAAAGGGCACTGAGAGGTCACTATCGAGAGGGGGGCAGTTCATGAGACGTCGGCACTTGGTAGAGTTTTAGTAAGAGGGATTAACACTATTGGCATCGCGGGGAGGGGACTTGTGTAATGGTTTGTTTTGGGAATTGCACCATGTGAAGGGAGCTACGTCTACCTCTCGACTCCAATGGTCGATGCAGACACACACATACACATCCTTGGTAGCGAGTTTCACATCAACATGTCATCTCTAGAGAATGCACCAAGTAGGTTCACCATCTCTTCTCCCTATCTCACTATCACCACAATGTGTCACGTCGCCGGAAGGAAGGTCATTGTAAATACTGCAAGCAATAATTCTCTCTCACGCCCCTGAGGGTTTTCATCATTTGTCAATGCTCTGTGTGTGTGTGTGTGTGTGTGTGTGTGTGTGTGTGTGTGTGTTTGAATTCGCGGTGTTCACATCACCGTTGATTGCGTCCTAGCCGTTCTAAGGTAGGTGGTGCCCCCTGTTCGCTTTACCATGACCGGCTCGAGGCGTGCATGGGCTCCCGGCGTTTAGAGGCCGTCAAAGTTCGGGTATCTCTTTGCTCTCGTCATTTGGTGCCCCCACGGAGGAGGGCTTTCCAAGAAACCTTAAGTTTACAATGTTGAAAGCAACGCACCCCATCAATTATGGACGAATGGCTGAAGGAGTTCTCTAACTGGAGAACGGAAGAGGAGGAGACTAAAGAGGCACTAGCCGCTTTCATTCAAGTGCTACTGCGGGGCTATAGTATCATCAGTATTCAAGAGGTAAGCTCCCTATCTCGTGTTGCTCGTTCTAACCACAAATTGAGAACATCGAGTGGGAAGCCTATGAAGTGTCATCACTGCCATAAACCGAAGCACACTATCAATGAGTGCCAGCAACGAAGGCAGTGGAGGGACTGAAATAGTATACATCCACATTCACCGCGAGGAGGTCGTCCACATCAAAGGAGGAAAGAAAACGATAAGACCCCTCTTCCCCAAGGAGCCTACTCCAAAATGGCCTAAAGGTGCTGCTCGATCCAAAGGTAAGGAAAGGCTAAGCCAGTCTGGAAATACATGACGCCAAGGGAAGAATCGTTTGGCAAAGGGAATGCTTCAAGCTCAAAAAGTCGGGTCGTACCGAGCTTGCCAAAGAAGAAGTCATCCGAAGCTAAGCGGCAAAAGGTCGCCTATCGATTCGCATGGCGCATGCGAGTGCTACCTATCCACTTCAACAATCCTGAAGCAGAAGTTGTGAGGAGATTTCCATGCCCTAGGGAGGAGTGGTTCGGCTACTGTTCTCGCTGTTTTGGAGGACGGGTAGAGGGTCTTCCTTCTCTTCTCCTACACCTTATCCTGAAGAAGCTCTCTACCACGGGTGAAACCCTGTGGGTGGGAGACGAATTGCAACTGAATGGAGTAGAATTCATGCAGCGCGCTGACTACGGAAATTATCTGCAATTGCTACTAGCCAAAAGGCTGGGAGTGGTCAAACGTGTCGCCATCACCCCGTACGTGCTGAGAGACGAAGGAAAGGTAGAGCCCATGAAAGGAGACGACCTCCTGCGGATGTGCCGACTCATCAACACTGGCACGATAAGAGTATAAGTAAGTTCTCCACCCTCTATGCATGATGGAAAACGGGCCAATAGCATTTCCGTTTAGATTCCTGCAGCATATGCATGTCCATATCTATGTAGATAGGAAAATCTTCTACCAACAGAAGATCGTATATCTATTCGGTGCGGCGGTGCTAGGAGAAATCCTCAAGTCCCCAAACCCTATCATTCTTCCCATACTAGACTACCACCACTCCTTCAATGTTTCTATCTTTATCTTGTTTTAATCTATCCACCCAACTCTGTAAAAAGCCGCTATGAGCCACTACTGTCTTTAATATAAAAAGAAAGAAAGAAAAAAAGGTTTGTAATTCCTGAGTCATTACCATGGCAAGTGTTTCTTTCCCCACATTCAGTGGAAAGAAGGGAGAAGATCTCACCACCGACTTCCTGGATGATTTAGACATCGTCTGTGTGGTTTCTAACAAAGATGATGACGCCTCACGGCTTCAAATTTTTCCTCTACTAATGAAAGTAGAAGCCAAGTCCTGGTACAACACCTGCCCCACGCCACCAAGAATGCATGGGATGTGTTACGAGCCGCCTTTGTGAAGAGGTTTGGTGGAGGCACAACCTCGAGAAGCTATGGCAGCTACTGACGAAATTGAGGTAGGGAGGTCTGCTAGAGTATGCCACCTATGAGTCCGAGTTTGTGGATTTATGGGAGAGATAGGTTGCCTCACTGGAGGAGGGAAAAGGAGCGTCTAATTTCCTGAACAAGGACCATTTCATTGCTGGCCTATGGTCGCCGCTTAGAGAGAAGGTGAAGGGAAGGTTTCCTGCAACGTATGAGTTGGTAGTGGAAGTAGCCCGCCTTAAAGACAAGAAGCTGCACAATGCAAGCAAGAGTCAAGAGGAGAAGAGAAAACAAGCTCGACCAACCCCAGTGTGCAACAGCACAGTCATACAGCCACAAGAGCCAACAAGAGGCATCAGCAGACAGCAGACCTGCTGAGTAGCATCATACCAACTAGAGCAAGATAACGTGCACATGGTGCAGCAAGGCATGCACTTGTCAGAAATCCAGAGCAAGGAAGAGGACAACGAAGGCAAAACCAAGAGTATCACTGCTACAATTGTGGGGAAGACGGCCATGGCATGTACTACTGCCCACATCCAAGGAGGCAAAATTTCAATAGAGGAGATGTACTCTCCACCAAGGGCAAGACCACCACCACCCAGGCAGCAAGGACCAATTCCATCGGTCCAAATCCTTCAACCACCTGTACAACAAAAACAACCACTACCACCTCTTATTCCACCAATACCCCCACCCCCTGCTGTAAATCAAGTGGTGAGTGTCATTAGCTTGGAAGCTAAAGCGGAGGCAAAGGTAGAAGAATCAGTTCGAGAGAAGCACAAAGGGACGGCAAAGGTAGGAGAAGTGGATGCTATGGGAGTGAAGCGTGCCAAGCACGAGGAAGCCTCTCAAAAAGAGGAAAGGATGAAAGATAAAGGCGAGTCTAGGAAGCAAGCAACTAAACCGCGACGGAAGATAGACATCGTGGATTTTTCACTGGGTGAGTATGCTAAACCCTATGACTTAGTTCAGGATGTGTTGATGCAGGGCCCAAAGATAACTTGGCCCCAATTATTGCACCTTGCACCAAGAATGAGGAAGCAATGGACGAAGATGGTAAGTACAAGGAAAACGAAACCAAGGATAGCTGGAGCTATCTCTGGGAGGAATCTCGACGACATCCTACCAACCATGGATGCCCACATCAAGGGGCAGAGAATCTCAAACGTTGGAGAGGGGGAATGGGGAGCACACCCGACACACACGCAATGGCACCTATATAGCTCAGGGTATTCACAGCACCCCTGTCCTCTCGAAAAAACCTTCAAAAAAAGAAACTCACCCTAGCGGGGCCTTGTCTGCACTTCGCCCAAAGCGCACACACTTTGCGCAATCCTCAGACATCGATCACACCGATCTTGCTCGCTTCCAGCTCTTCCAAAAGTGAACACCTCTCCCTCTTTCTCTCTCACACACACGGGGGGCCTGGGGGGACGCACTTGCTCACACACACCGGCACCACACACCTTGGAGACGAGCAAAGAAGAAAGGGGGGAAGGGGGGAGAGACGACGCCAAAAAACCGGGAATGATAGCTTTTTTCTTCAAAGAAAAACACTATGTACAAAATCCATATGGCTTGCTCTAGGTCGTGCCATGGCCATCACCAATCCGTACAGAGGGGCACACACTTTCCTCACCACTCGACTCCGTCGGCACATACCTCGACGGGAACATCCACCACTGGCTTCCCTTCGGCAACATCTCCTCCTCTTGGCAGCCTTCGCTGAGTGTCTCTCTTGCAAGGCCTTCGCTCTTTCAAGTCGCATCACGGACTACACTTTGCGTGCCAACCTCGATTGCCAAGCGCACGAAGCCCTTTCTTTTTCCTTCTCAATTCTCTTTTCTTTCCCTCCCCAATAAAAAAAACTCCATCTCCAAGCCACTGCTCCCTTTTCCTCTTTTCTTTTCCCCCTTTTTCCAAACTTGCTAAATCAATTCCCAACAGTGGAGCCCGGCGCCATTGTGCCTTGGGCTCTCCCTCGACCTTTTCTTTTTTCCCCTTTAGCCTTTGAGTTTCCCTTTTGTTTTTCCCCCAAGCTCCAGTCATCCTTTTAATGCCACCTTCCAGCCACCTCTTTCTTTTTTGAAGCTTGCTCCACTAAAGTGTTAAGACAACCTTTGCCTTTTGAATTTACCCCCAAATAGTTTTTTTGCATTCGTTTCCCGCATGGTCGCGGCGACTCCACTTACTTGGGTTTGCCAAACATTGATTTTGTCAAACCACCTCGGAACCTCATGCTACTTGCTCCAAATCTTGAGAGCTTTGTCGTGTTTCGACCATTTGATGCCCTTGAAAAATATATTCAAAGAAGCCACTTGACGATCCCTTCCCACCACCATTCTTACATGTTAGCTTGAACTAGGTCCATCTCGATGCCCATGGCTCCGATCAGCGAGTCACCAATTTCGGCTAACTCCCCACATCGCATGCTATTTTCCAGAATCTTCGTGAGCTCTAAAAACATGCTTGTCAACGTGCCTACCACCACGGCCCAGTGAGTACATACCCGGTCCCCTACAAATATTCCACAGGCCATAACTTGCCCGTCTGAGCTCCGAATGGCAAGCCGAAAAGATCGGCATGCTCCACAGCTTGAGCTTTACACGCGTACCCAATGATCCCAGTTTTGGCCACATGTCTATACGTGTCCTGTCCGTCGGGACCTGCGAAGCCTTCTAACTTCGGACTGGCATATCTTTCACACCAAAGCCCCGTTTGACGAGCCGTCTGGACGAGCTTCTAGAGCATCTTGAATACCACCTTTCGGGACACATTTCTTGCATCTCAAACACCTTGACCTGCCATCATCATTATCTCACTTTGGAGGCCCCCCTGGCCTAAAAAACCACTTTAAGCATACATTTCCGCTACCACTCTCCTGCTGAGGTCTCCCACACTAGATTTAGCCTTCTAGCATGCACCTGTCAACATACATAGCACTGCATTGTACACTTCCCAGCACGGACCAACTTTGGTTGCACCATCATTGCCCACCCCCTTGTTGAACATTTATGTTCAACCATAAACAGGCTTATTGCACTAAAAAAACTACCACACCAAAACAAACTCTCTCCACACCACAAAACCACCTAACATATGTACAAAACGTGGCATCTCCTACCCGTGCCTTTGTTCATGCGGTTGCCCAGCCCCCTGCTTTACCTTCCATCATCCACCTGGATCAAACACCTGGCATTGATCCCGTCCACTCACCTGCAACATGCTCACATAGTGCTGCACCAAGGCATCTAGCCAACCATGCACATAACATGCCCTTGACATACTTCCACTGTCCACTTCCAAAAAAACACCACCAAAAGCATCACCACTCTCCGAGTGTACATCATCGTTCATATTGAACATACCATGCCCTCCTTCCCAACCATATAATGCAAGATCCTCCTCAAGCAAATCTTATACCTGCTCGACAGTCCACTGCACAGCTACGTTTATCAGCATCCCCTTCAACCACCATATGCAAACTTCCTTTGACAACTTGAACAAGTCCACACCCTTGGACTTTTCTTCATGCTCAAAAGGACCACTTCGCTTAGCGGGTAACTCTTTCAACATAGGCACTCCGGTCACCATTACTTCCATACTCACCTCCATAACTCCCTTTGTTGGCACCACCATAGCAACAGACTTTTGCTCTCCAAAAGAAATTTACCTGTAGAGGGGCAGACCCTCGTATCACCTGCATTCTAGTTAAAGCTTTCCCAACAAGCACCTTTGTCTCTTCATCCATCTCACCCACCGTTTCATCAAACCCCCAGTCAGTTTCATTTCAATGCATTTTTGGCCAAAAGAACCTGTATCCAATGCATCTCTCATGCAATCCATGGCTAGCTGGAGCTGATCTTCTTCTTTATGAGCGTCCAATATCTCTTGCATGCCATCTTCTTCGATATGTTCTTCTTCCTCAGCCACAACAACTCTCTCCTTCTTGGGAAACCCTTGTATCTGTTGTACAATCAAAGCACCTTCCATAGCTACCTTGATGAGCATCATCATTAGCATAATGCTACACAACACCCTCACTTGCATGTCGTCATTCTCAAGCTTCGACACTCCTTGCTCTTCATTCATAGTGGCAACCACCACATCCTCATGCATATAACAAGGTAACTTTACCTCTATCCTCCTCACTCGTTTCCCAAAAGTTTGAGCTTGTAGCCTCATCATCTTCACCATAAGCCGATTTGGTATCATCATCATCATCCTCTAGCTGCTCCACAAAATCTAGACCATCATCGTGCCCACTTTCGTCATCCAACCCCAAGCTCTCGGCACCTACCATTTGGCCAGGATCTATTACCCTTTCATACAAGCACTCCACGAGAACAGGCTCCACCTCTTCAAGTTGAACTGGATACTTGGCATCTGCTAACTCCTCTACACATAGGCTCTTTTCAACAAAAGGCTCATCTTCATTGACAAGCTCCTCCACAATCGGCATAGACGCTTCACCAACATGTAATTCCCAAGGAACATAGTCAATCATAGGCCTTACCCTAACAGGCTCCACACTTCTCATCACTGGCACCATCCTCGACGAGCCCATAGAACAAATTGGTGCTTCAACATGCACACAATCTGCAGGTTTTAACAAGCCTAACTCCAGCTTTCTTTTCATTTTCCTGCTCTTCACCTTGGCAACTTTGACTACCTCCGCATAAGTCTTTGGCTCTTCACATCCACCTTATCTCGAACTCGAGGACACAGGCAAGCTAGGAATTTCTTCATCTTGAAACCATCCACATTGATCACTCCGGTTACAGCCACTAAATCCTTCCAGCTTGCTTCAAACTTTTCAACAAAAGCATCAAAATTTTCACTTACTTCTTGTCGCAACTCTTTAATCTTTGCATCCGCTTCAGCAGCCGACACCACTTTTCGAAACCTGTATAGAAACGCTCTCGAAACCAATCCAATCTTGCTTATCCGTAGCTGCCAAACCATCAAACCAGGCTTTTGCATTACCTCGCAGCACCAACGGAACTGTCTCTGGCTTTTCTTCATCACTCCACATGTGCAATGAGAGCATAAATAACTCAAAATCTGTTACCATTCATCCCCATCTTCATCACCATTGAAAATTGGACCAACACTCTGTCACATTTTTGCTTATAAACACATCACCAAGGAGCAATCACTGTGCTCCTCCATGGGGGCACCAAAAGATGGAGAGGGGGAATGGGGAATACACCCGACACACACGCAATGGCCCCTATATAGCTCAGGGTATTCACAGCACCCCTATCCTCTCGAAAACACCTTCAAAAAAAGAAACTCACCCTAGCAAGGCCTCGCCTGCACTTCACCCAAAGCGCACACGCTTTGCGCAATCCTCAGACAGTGATCACACCGATCTTGCTCGCTTCCAGCTCTTCCAAAACTGAACACCTCTCTCTCTCTTTCTCTCTCACACACACGGGGGGCCTGGGGGGACGGACTCGCTCACACACACCGGCACCACACACCTTGGAGACGAGCAAAGAAGAAAGGGGCGAAAGGGGGGAGAGACGACGCCAAAAAACCGGCAATGATAGCTTTTTTTTCTTCAAAGGAAAACACTATGTACAAAATCCATATGGCCTGCTTTAGGTCACGCCATGGCCACGTACAGAGGGGCACACACTTTCCTCACCACTCGACTCCGTCGACACATACCTCGACGAGAACATCCACCACTGGCTTCCCTTTGGAAACATCTCCTCCTCTTGGTAGCCTTCGCTGAGTGCTTCTCTTGCAAGGCTTTCGCTCTTTCGAACCACATCACGGACTACACTTTGCGTGTCAACCTCGATTGTTGAACGCACGAAGCCCTTTCTTTTTCCTTCTCAATTCTCTTTTCTTTCCCTCCCCAAGAAAAAAAACTCCATCTCGAAGCCCTGCTCCCTTTTCCCTCTTTTCTTTTCTCCCTTTTTTCAAACTTGCTAAATCAATTCCCACCAGTGGCGCTCTGTGCTATTGTGCCTTGGACTCTCCCACTACCTTTTTTTTTTCCCCCTTTAGCCTTTGAGTTTCCCTTTTGCTTTTCCCAAACTCCTGCCACCTTCCAGCCACCTCTTTCTTTATTGAAGCTTGCTCCACTAAAGTGTTAAGCCAACCTTTGTCTTTTGAATTTACCCCCAAATAGTTTTTTTGTATTCGTTTCCCGCATGGTCGTGGCGCTCCACTTACTTGGGTTTGCCAAACATTCATTTTGTCAAACCACCTCGGAAACTCGTGCTACCTGCTCCAAATCCTAAGAGCTTTGTCCTGTTTTGACCATTTGATGCCCTTGAAAAATACATTCAAAGAAGCCACCTAATGATCCCTTCCCACCACCATTCTTGCATGTCAGCTTGAACTAGGTCCATCTCGATGCCCATGGCTCCGATCAGCGAGTCACCAATTTTGGCTAACTCCCCACATCGCATGCTATTTTCCAGAATCTTCATGAGCTCTAAAAACATGCTTGTCAGTGTGTCTACCACCACGGCCCGGTGAGCACATACCCGCCCCCCTGCAAATATTCCACAGGCCAAAACATGGCAAACCAAAAAGACCAGCATGCTCTACAACTTGAGCTTTACACACGTACCCAATGATCCCAATTTTGGTCACATGTCTATACCTGCCCTGTCCGTCGGGACCTGCGAAGCCTTCTAACTTCGGACTGGCATATCTTTCACACCGAAGCCCCGTTTGACGAGCCATCTGGACGAGCTTCTAGAGCATCTCGAATACCACCTTACGGGGCACATTTCTCGCATCTCAAACACCTTGACCTGCCATCATCATTATCTCACTTTGGAGGCCCCTTTGGCCTAAAAAACCACTTTAAGCATACATTTCCGCTACCACTCTCCTACTAAGGTCTCCCACACTAGCTTTAGCCCTCTACCATACACTTGTCAGCATACATAGCACTGCGTTGTACACTTCCCAGCACGGACCAACTTTGGTTGCACCAACGTCTACATAGATGGCGGCGCGCAAATATGCATCATGAGTGAAACAATGATGCACCATCTAGGGCTAGAGGTAAGTAGGTGGGCACCCTGCCGAGCCAAAATGGCAAATAATGTGAAAGTGAAATGTGTAGGCATTGTGAACGCGGTCAAAGTAAAAGAATTCAGTACAGAAGTGGAGGTAGACATCTTTGTCATGCCACACAAAGGGGAGGGCTACCCCATCATTCTTGGGAGACCTTGGCTTATGGCTATGGAAGCTAAGCAAGACTGGAGAACCGGAATGATTCAGATAAAGGACGCTAAAGGAAAGTCCATATTCTACGACATGAGGACTGGGAAACAACGCAACATGATTTTGGAGGCTTCAAAAGATGAGTCCACTAGCGACTATTCGTCTACCTTAGGAGAAGAGACAACAACACCTGAAGAAAGTGATAGTAGCATCGAAGTGATGGGGGTCATCCTCAAAGACCCAAAGAGTTTGACACAACCTGAAACACCCCTGACAAACCAAGAGGACACGTCAAGTACGCAATCCTTAGAGGATGCAGGTAAGCTACAACGGATGCTCTCAAAAGAGTTAACCGATGAGGAGAGGAAGGAGTATGTCTCCATGCCATGTAACTTCACTACTTTGTTCATTGATGGCTATGATAAGATCATGGGAATCACAGTAGTGTAACACCACATAAAGCTCAAGGAAGGCAGTAAACCCGTAGTGCAAAAGCTTAGAAGTCTTGGAGTAATCCAACAAGAGGCACTACTCAAAGAAGTACCCTGTCGAAGACTCAGAATGGGTCTCTCCAGTAGTAGTCACACCAAAGAAGAATGGCAAGTGGAGAGTCTGTGTGGACTATAAACCTCTCAATGCAGCCACAAAGAGGGATCACTTTCCCTCCCATTCCAAGATGAAATTGTCAATGAAGTGGTGGGTCACGAGTGCTACACAGTATTGCGGAAGAAGACCAGAAGAAGACAACCTTCATCACACCTTGGGGATGACTTGCTTATAGAGTGATGCCTTTTGGCCTCACCAACGCTCCGGCCACATTCCAACAATATGTGACCTTTGTTTTCCAACCTTACTTTGGAACGTCAATACGGGTTTTCATACATGATTTTTGCATCTATAGTTCACGAGCCCTCCATTTAAGCAAGGTCAATGATGGCTTAACTAGGCTGCAAACCTTGGGTGGCCAACTCAACGTGGATAAGTGTCACATTGGTGAGATCAAGGTCACTCTCCTTGGCTATGTAATTTCAGCGAAAGGAATTGAGGCTGACCCTAGCAAGATACAAGCTTTGATATCTCTGTCATCACCCACCACAGCTAAGCAACTAGTTTCTTTCCTTCAGAAGGTAAGATACTTAAGCAGGTTCATTCGCTTGCTATCTCAAGTGGTTCTTCCTCTACAACAAGTCACCCAGAGCGACGTCTTCTCATGCAGTGAGGAAAATGAGCAGCAATTTACTGAGGTGAAGCAAATCCTAGCCACGCTTCCCACCATTTCACCCCCCAAATGGGACGAGACATTCTATGTGAACCCTAGTGTAGGAAGTGATACACTTGGAGCTGTGCTAATGCAAAAGGACCCTAAAAATTATTTCATGCGTCCTATCTACTTCTCTAGTCGTGTCATGACCCCATCAAAAAAGGGATTCACAGCAGTAGAACACATGGTTCTCGCACTAATGTTTGCTACCACAAAGTTCCGCTCCTATCTTCTGCCTAGACCCTTTGTAATCCTGACCGTGGAAGAGGTTTTCCCATATGTAATGCGACACATGGATGTCTCATGTAGAATCTCTAAGTGGCTAATTAGATTTCAAGAGTTTGACTACACCATGCAAGTGGAAAACTCCACCAGGGCTAGTCTAGTGGGAATTCTTACTCATCGCCAGTATGAGAAGAAGCTGAAGATCAACCCGGAAGCAAGTGAAGAGACACCAAGGGAAGAAAGTCCTAAGCTAGAGGGACCTCACTCTCTTTTTTTTGAGGGGCATACAAAAGAACAGTGGACCAGTCTGCAGCTGGCATAGTCATTTTCAATGAGCAACACGAAAGGGTATTTTCCATCGGGCAATTATTACACTCCCATTCCAACAACGAAGCATAATATGCAGCTCTAATTCTTGGGTTTGGACAGTGTATTTCACAAGGAATTCAGCGCCTAAATGTGTTTGGCGATGCTTTGCTTTTGATAAGGCAGATAAACGGCACTTGGGATTGTAAAAATCAGGTCTTACTTAGTCAGCTACGCCAAGTTAAGGATCTTTTAAAGAAGTTTGAAGAAGTGAAATTATTTCATGTCCCTAGAGCAGAAAATCGGGAGGCAGATGCTCTAGCCAAAGAAAGAATACAAGACGTTCCCGTAGGAGAAATCAAACTAAAACTACCCCTCTTTCAAGGTAGTGATGCTATGCCTGATATCATCAGCTTTCTAGATACAGGAGAATGTCTAAAAGGGTACACTAAAGGCCAGAAACAGTGGCTGGTAAGGAAGGCTACCAGATATCGTCTTGTAAACGATCACTTGTATTGCAAGGGCAAGGATCAGGTTCTCAGGCGAGTGCCCACCTCCAGTGAGATCACAGAGGTAATTTCAAGTTGCCATGATGGCATCTGCGGCGGTCATTGTGCCCTAGATATCACCAGTAGGAAGATTCTACAAGCAGGATACTCTTGGCCTAGCTTGAACAGGGATGTACACCATTGGTGTAAAACATGCAAGGCTTGTCAAGTAGCAAGTGATCGCACACTAACCTATGAGCCACAAACTCCAATCATCTCGTATGGTCCATTTGAGAAATGGGGAATAGATGCAATTGGTCCTTTACCGAGGTCCCAATCAGGAAAATTGTACATCATAGTGGGAGTAGATTACATGACCCGATGGGAAGAAGCAATAGCCACCACCTGCATTACAGCCCAAGAGGTAGCAAAATTCATTTTTGAGCACATCTGTTGCCGTTTTGGCACTCCTCTAGAGATAATATCAGATAGGGGACCAAGTTTCAGAGGTGATCTGGTGGGGGAACTGATGAAAAAGTTAGGCATCACACGCCGACATTCCACCCCATACTATCCACAGTGCAATGGTCTGGTAAAGAAGGTAAACGGAATGATCTGCAAAATCATCACAAAGCAGGTGAACAATCACACAGGTGACTGGGATAAACATCTCATGGCCGCTCGATGGACCTACCGAACAACATTCCGAACATCATTAGGTTTCACCCCTTTCCATCTAGTTTACGGAAAGGAGGCACTTCTACCCATTGAGGTACAGGTAGCCAACTTATGAGTCTTGGCTAGCTAGATACAGTGCCCAATTGTAAATCTCCGAAACCGCATCCTAGATCTAGAGAGGCTCGAGCTAGAGAGGGAAGAAGCAATCAATCACTACACACAAACGCAGGCAGAACGACGCTGGCTCACCTTCAATCAAGGGCTTAAGGAAAATGGCTTGGAAAAGGGCATGATGGTGCTGAGATATGACAACAGATTTGACACCAGAAAAGACAAGAAATTTCAACCCAGATGGGAAGGACCATTCATTGTCAAAAGGCGCTATGACAACAGCAACTATAAACTGATGGAAGCAGATGGGAGAATTCACAAGAACAGAGTCAATGGATGGAGGCTGAAAATGTATTTTCTTAGGTTTGATCCAGAGTTCATGCTAGACGTTCCAGAAGAGGAGGAACCCTCTAACTCCACAACTAAAGATGCAGAAGAAGGGCTAGAAGCATGAATGCCTCTAGCCAGATGGGAGGGCTAATGAGGTCGGTTTTTTTTTGATACCAATGACCGTGAGAAATGGCTAAATCTCCACACACAACAGAAGCCACCCCTAAGATGGTTGGTTTTTGAAACCATGACCGTGAGAACCACACCCTAAGGAAGGGAAGCCATATTACCAAGGAGAAATGGGAAAAAAAAAACTAAAAAAGAACCTCTTTACCATTCACTCCTCCCCCCCCCCCCCTCTAAGCTTAACCACTAGCGGGGCGCCGCCAGTATGGCCACACCCCTCCATTATCGCCAGAAGACAAACCCCTCTCTCTCTCTCTACTGCTCGGCTCCGCCACATATTCCCTCTCTCTCTTACTCCACTGCTGCATCACCTCCCGGCCCGGTAGGCGCATAAGACGCTGATAGCCCTGTCACACTCTCTGGCGGGCCTTCACAGATACTGTATATTCTTCATCTCTCCCTTTCAAATATTCTCCCTCTCTCTCTCTCTTACTCGTCCACACTCTAGCCCCGCGGGCCGCCTTATTATGCCCCCCCATCTCACCTCGTCCACACCCCTTCGGCCTTATACCCTCCCCCTATTTCTTCCCCAAACCTGGCGGACCACCAGCCTAACACCCACCCCCTATCCTCACCTCCCACTAGCTCTCTCTCTATTGGTAGTGCGGTCCCACAAGCCATGGAGGGAATCCATTCTCTCTCTATCTCTCTCTCTCTCAATTCCCTTAACCATCACCCACCCCCTATCCTCTCTCACCCTCCCTCGCCATCTCACACACTCTCTCACTCTCCTTATCCCAGGGTGGAAACCCGCCGTTAGGACCCATCCTCTCTCTCTCTCTCTCTCTCTCTCTCTCTCTCTCTCTCTCTCTCTCTCTCTCTCTCTCTCTCTCTCTCTCTCTCTCTCTCTCTCTCTCTCTCTCTCTCTCTCTCATCTCTCTCTCTCTCATCTCTCTCTCTCTCTCTCTCTCTCTCTCTCTCTCTCTCTCTATCTAATAGAACCCCCCCCCCTTTTTTTTTTGTTGACTAAGCTCTCACCCCCCCCGTTTTTTCGCCCTCTATCGACCCGCCTGCGCCCATGCTCTCTCTCTATCCCCTCAGCCTGTACAGGTGCCGCTTGAAGCATCCACACCCACCCCCTATCCTCTCACACCCCCCCCCCCCTCACCTCAACACCCACCCCCCCTCTCACTCGTGCTCGCGTACACACTCCAACCCGCAAGCGGCCACGTCCATGCTCTCTCTCTATCCCTTCAGCCCGCGCACCGCACCCGAATACCCCCACACACACACACACACACACACACACACACACACACACACACACACACAGACACACACACACACACACACACACACACACACACATACCCACCCTCGCCACCTCGCACTCTCTCTGTCTCTCTCTCTCTCACTCCATCTCCCCCCTTCCCCCCCTCTTCCCCGCCTTCCTGCCCCACGGAACCAACCAAATAATAAATATATATATATATATATATATATATATATATAACCCACCCCCGTTCCCACGTTCCCACACACGCATGCGCACACACATATACATATACACGCGCACACACGATTACACATATGAATACACATATACGCACACCTGTTCATACACACACACACACACACACACATAAATACAAAAAACGAGGAATTTTACGACTATGATGCCAACAACAAAGGAGGACGACCCGGATCACGCGACCCCGACAACAAAAAGAACAAAGGCGCCGAAGGCATGCCCCGGTGGACCCTGAAAAGACGTACGTACTACATCAGTGTACCGACAGCCATTCACCGGCATCACGCGACCACAACACCGTTTTCAATAAACTGTAGGTTATCATCATCATTTTTTCAGTTCCTCCTATTTTGAGGATGCACCAAAAGATCTTCACTGCTGATGAGTATGTGCATGATCTTCAAACGTCATTTGAGAAGATAAAAGACGCCATAAAAGCAACACAGCTAAGACAAAAGATAGCAGCTGATAAGCATAGGAAGATGATTGGGTTTGCTCAAGTTTTCCAAAGCCCGTGTAAGGAAAACAATGGGAAAGGATTAGCAAGGCATGCACTCAGGTCATCAAAAGTATTACGCAAAGTTAGCACGTCACTATTATGGTCCTTTTCAAATTTAGGAACGTATAAATGAGACGGCTTATAGGCTAAGGTTGTCAGCTTCTTGGCGCACCCACAATGCCTTTCATGTAAGCCTTCTAAAGTCTTTCAAGGGAACACCTCCTACGGAGCCCCTTGAAGAAGAACCCCCTGAATTTGAAGAGATGGAAGAAATTTTGCACCCTGAGGCTATTCTAAGACACGAAGATAAGTTTCTATGGAACTGTAAGGTCCTTTGTAAGTATTTTGTTAAGTTTAAGAATTATTCTTTTGATGATTCTAGATGGATGATGGAGCCCCATCTCCAAAGATTCCATGCTTTAGGTCAATACATATAACGATGAACATGGGATGCCTACTTCCCAAGCCCACAATGTATAAACTATGGTAATAAAGATTGGTTTTTATTCATGTTGTCTTTTATGTTTTATGATCAAATGTACATGCAAGTGTTTGTACACACATTTTGAACCTTGTACCAAATGTACCACATGTATATACATATATATATACTCCACTTGCTCAAAAAACTAGTATCTGTCTGGAGCTCTAGCTCACATTTGTATGAGTGTCTCTCTCTCTCTCTCTCTCTCTCTCTCTCTCTAGTAAGCAAGTAGGTCCTCTATCTCTCTCTCTCTCTCTCTCTCTCTCTCTCTCTCTCACACACACACACACACACACACACACACACAAGTAGGCTTTAGGTCATCTCTTGTGTGCTTAGCTACTCTTTTGTCAAACTCTTATGGACAAATGAGTAGATCATATATATATATATATATTATATATATATATATATATACATACATACATACATACATTTAGACACATACACACACATGCACACACATACAAAGAGAGAGAGAGAGAGAGAGAGAGAGATTTAATGGCATCCATATGCTACAAGTGGGCTTGGTAAGAAGTATTGGCTCCCTATTTTGTCTCATCTACACTCATCACACATGACCACCCTATCTTTCTCTTAGAACTAAGAAGTGTGTCATGTTGATAAATGCAAGGCTAGATTTGCTTTGAAGTTTCTTAGACATTAGAAATTATACTCTACACGAGCTGCAAATAACGAAGCTACGTGTTGTGAACGCTCAATGCAAAGAACCATGAGAGTTATCACCTTTTTCAAGTGGCATCATCGAAGTTAGAATTCAAACGTCCCTCTATTTGAGTTGTCAATCTAAATTGGTCAGTTGAGAAAACGACCCTCACCCTTCCTTACCCATCCTTCTCCTATACAAGAGGCATCATCGAACTTAGAAACCTTCACGTACGCACATGTATGCATATTTGTATATGTGTATGTATGTATGATATTCATACAAAGTTAGGTACTGGATGTGGAGTGGTTATAATAGCCACATGTATTGGGTCGAGAAAATGAAGTTATGGCCAAGCCTTAATGGTGAACATAGGCAAAAACTAAGAGAGTTTCAAAATTCTAGTTGGCTCTTAAAATAAAACATCAAAGTAGTAGGGAAATTTATTCCAACACAAAAGGGTTTCATCTTATTTTTGGGTAAATTCAACGAAAATAGTGAAGTGTATGTTTTTGTCAACATATGTATAAATCCATATACATATGCATTTGTATGCATATTTGTACAAATGTATATATGTATGATATTCATACGAAGTTAGGTATTGAATGTGGAGTGGGTACAATATTTGTATGCATGTATGATATTCATACGCACATGTATGCATATTTGTATATATAGTATGTATGATATTCAACTAAAGTTAGGTACTGAATGTAGAGTGGGTACAATAGCCACATGTATTGGGTGGGAAATGAGTTATGCAATAATGGAAAAAACTAAGAGAAACTAATACACAGTTGGCTCAAAAAATACTAGAGCTTTTAAAAGACAATACAAACAAACCTGAGCAAAAAGTAAATACAACTAGAAATGAGCGATTATTAAAATATTCAATGTATATGATATAAATTGTACTAAACAATATAAAAAATTTTAAAATGATAACATTTAAATATCAATCAAAAAAGAATTAAAAAAAAACTAAACAAAGTTTTGTTAAAAATCTCGTAACTTCATTTGAAAAAATTATCGATCTCTAGCTCAATCTCTATTACTTTAACTTAATCTCCTCTACTTCTACTTCTTTGGCTTGATTTTCTCTTGGGCTTCACATGTTTGAGCTAATAATTTGATAGACTAATTCCTCTAAGTTACTTAATGCTCAAAATTTATTGCTTCCTTAGTAACAATGTGCTCCGTCTAGTACTTTGGTATGATGATTTATTACAGAATGCTCCTCTCCCCCACAGCAAATTTGAGAGAAATTTATTCACACTCAATAGTTCATTTACACACCAATGTCCCTTCTATGTCGTCTGCTCTACCTACTACAAGAAAATTGTGATCACATACAAGGACACCCTTTTTAATTGACCAATTCCTCCGAGAAATAACATATTGAAAAAAACAACAATCAATAATTAATCATAATTTTAATCCAAAATTTTTTTTAATAGTTATCAAAAATTTTTTAGAAAACATTATCATATTGAAAAAAAGTTAAAATAAATAAAATATTGACAAATCTTACAACTTCAAATCAATTGAATAACTTCTTTTCACAAAGATTGAAGATGCTGCTCCTTTCCATTTTGAATCATTGTTTGAAAAAATATGGCAAATGTCAGGAAGGCCATATCCACACACAATGGGCACATCATCGTCGGAATATGCTTTACATCTTTGGTCATGTGGAATATTCATGCCCCCACCAATTATAAGAGGCAAATTCGGCTCTAATCTATGAAGATCAAAGCCATGCCATACCCTAAAAGGTGGTACTAGAGCCTTCTTCAAATTTGGAACGATAGTTTCAACAAGAGGGGAGGTCATCGCAGTGACTTTGCATACTAATTTGTTTGTAGCAAATTCAGTCTGTTTTGAGCTTGTGTCTACTCGAGATATGGTGGTATCCATCAGGAAAAAAAACTAAATGACTTTTGATATATCAATGGTGGCATTGAAGGAGATTGGCTAAATTTGGAGGATTTTAGTGTAAAACTCAATAAAAATCCAAACTTTTTTTGTTAAGATATTCAATGTTCTTTTTTCCATTTGTTCCTACAAAATGTTTTGGTGAACACTTCCTCGTAGGATCCTCTCTCTCTCTCTCTCTCTCTCTCTCTCTCTCTCTCTCTCTCTCTCTCTCTCTCTCTCTCTCTCTCTCTCTCTCTCTCTGTGTGTGTGTGTGTGTGTGTGTGTGTGTGTGTGTGTGTGTGTGTGCGCGCGCGCGCTAGTCAAGAGGATAGAGGATCCTTAGAAAGTCATAAGCAAAACTCCTATTAACTATTTCAGTATTCAGACCTCCAATCACAATTTTAATTGGTCTGGATCTTCTAATCATTCAAATTGTCTTGCTAGAAAGTGGATATTTACAGCATGACTCAATCAATGCTGATGACTAGCTTGTCGTACGGATGTGTCACATAAAAAAGAAGCTAAACTATAAACTATCAGATAATGGCTCGACCTAAAACACGAGTCAGCAGGCAACATGGGCATTTTTTTTCCTCCAACGCAGCAGTTTAAGTCTTCTGGTGAAAACTGGCTTAGACAAAGCAGACAACCCCATCAAACCTTTCTTGACGAGTGGGGACTCAAGTACTTGAGCACTTTTGACACCTTAACATTGTCTCATCCAAATGACTTCTTAAGGGGAAGATCACATAATATTTGCGATTTCTTAGTACTACTATGGAGCTTGTGAGCGTTGATGTAGTCCCATACTCGCTTGAGGGCGTCAGGCCTCGTGGTCTCCGAGGTTTGCAAGATGGGATCCATGTTGTAGGAGACCCTATAGAGGATCTGAGCGCCACCTCTAGGCTCGAGCTTGGGGTGGGACTCAAGAGTGGTTTTGAGTTCGGCCTTGGGCACTTTCTTGCTCATCTATTCATCAACTCATGCAAAACGCAGAGCAGTCACACACTAGACCGGGGGCAAGATCCCGATCGATGGCAAGATGAAGGATCGTCATCGATGGCAAGAAGACGGATTGGGATTGGCTGGGGTTGAGCGATCGAAGCTCGCACTTGCACGTACAATACCCCATATTGTAGCAACAAGGTTGCATGATACAGCCGAGCGTTGGACGATCTGTACCGAAAAGCAACTGCATGGACCAAAAGAGAGAGGTAGAGGCGATGGCGAGGCAACTTTACACAGATTGCGAACGAAAGAGGAAAGTGCTGACGAGATGGGATGGCTTTAACAACACACAGGGAAACCCTCACTTCTCTCTCTCTCTCTCTCTCTCTCTCTCAAAGAAGAAGGAAGAATCAATGCAAATTTGCCAAAAAAAGTAGTACATGAGCGAGCTAGCATGATGGAGAACTTGATTTCAGCATGCATGAATCTAACTACAAATGACCATAAATGAAGAGAAGTGCATGACGAGGCACATCGATGCAGGCGATGGTGATCATACGTAGCTTTCGTTGTTGCCAAAGATGTTGCGGGCGATGTTGATGCTGAGGCCAGGGCAGGTGGTGAGCGAGAGGTTGGGCAAGGTAAGCTTCGCACATAGAGAGTCAGAGCATGGCAAGCCAGCACCAGATTCAGCAAGGGTGTGCATTGTAGCTAGTGCTGGAGGAGGCGGCTGCGCTACGACACCACTCAGTCCGACCATCGCCACCATCAGCACTAGAAACACTTCGACCATGCGCTTGCCAGAAGCCATCCCTGTAGTCTCTCTCTCTCTCTCTCTCTCTCTCTCTCTCTCTCTCTCTCTCTCTCTGAGCCTCGTCCCACCTAGTGCTTCCAGCGCATGAAGAAGGCCTGCATACTGCACCCGAAATACTGCCCACGAGGTCATGCGGCACCGATACTCTCAAGCGCCTTGACGGAAGCATCATTGGTTGACTGGTTGCGTGGCAAACCCAACCAGCAGGAGGTGTGCGCATTGCAAGCAGTCATCTTATTTCATGGCCAAAGGTGCGTTGCACTTGCTGTAGCTGGTGAGAGCCTTCTTGCGCTGTAAAAATCTGTCCAGAAGCACTTTCTTGCAGCATCTATAGGGCATTCTACAAGCCCCAACTTGCGCTGTAGCTAATAGGCGAGACCGCGTTAGCAAGTGGTTGCAGCGCCTTGAGTCCCTCCAGGCGCTCAGCGGGATGGGGCTCTTAGTCAAAAAGAAACTCTATGAAAGAGCGCGCGCCGGCGTGCGCTCTTTCAGAGAGTTTCTTTTTTACTAAGATAGAGTGAAGGGCACCAGCTGGGAAAATTTTAAAAAAGCGTTGCGTATGGCAGCAAAGTGCACCTAGCTTTAGAAGTTGTCGTGCATGGAGATCATATCGTGGCAGTATATGGAACAGTGTATCTTTAAAAGGGAGCAGGATGCATCCTACTAAGAGCTACACTGCTCACGTAGCAAGAGAGAAAGGAGAGGTCGAGAGCTGCAGCCCATGTAGAAAGAGAGGGAAGGGAGGTCCTCACTCCAGTAAGAGAGGGAGAGGATGAGCCTTGACACACTGATCAATATTGCTGTTGGCGATATATAGACAAGGGATATTTGGATCATCAGGGAGCTTTAGGGTGTGAAGCTGACGCAGGAGAGGGCTGTTGAGGGAGACGCGCAGGGTGGGGAGCTGGCGCGAATCAGTGGGGAGCTAGTAGGAGGCAAGAAATCGTGACGTTATTTCGAAGTAGGAAATGGAAGGATTTACACTTCAAGGCAAAAAGTAAGCGGAGAGGGGGCGCATGGCGGCGAGTCTATCAGCTAGGGGGTGATCGAGGAAGCGAGGAGAAGAAGCCTAGGCAGGTGGCAGCAGCTATTGAGTGCAGGTCTGCCTGTCACTTGTGCATAGCTGATTGAGGGGACGCATGTCGGCTGGCAGCAGCTAAACACGGCGCCAACGAGTGCTATTTGTGTGTCATCGTGACGTTTTCTTTTTTTTTTTTTAAATTAGGACCGCACTGAAGGTCCTCGCGATGTCTTGGCCGAGTGGTTATTGCAAAACGATAGGGAATGTTTGATTGATGACATTCAGAATTCTAAGCCCAAAAGTCAAGTTTTGTAGTTGAAAGCAAAAGGGTACTTTCAGCATTTGGTAGAAGAAGCATCTCTTGAGAACGCAAATGCCCACTAGCAAGGAATTTAGGAAATAGTGTACTTTATTTAGATGAGCCAGAGGGCCCCCTTAGTATGTACTCTTTTGACTAAGCGAGAGTGTATCAAGGATATTAAAAAATCATTTTTCTTGTGGTATTACCCAAGATTCGTAGCATTGCACATGCGATAGACTACGGAGAACTGCTCTTTCTCTCTCTCTCTCTCTCTCTCTCTCTCTCTCTTCATGCAGCTAGCCACGTCGGTGCACATGTGGATCTTTGTGCTGACTAGAGAATTCATGCAAAGATTTCTAGTCGTCAGTTGCTCTGAAGAGAGTTTATGCACATATTTTTAGTGTGTTGCAATGCAAATTTGCAGCTTCGTGTTGTAACGCTGCGAGATAATTCATATCGAGATTGTTGGTTTGAAGAGAGGGAGGGCAGGGCCGGCGCTGTTCTCATGGGTGTTAACACTGTCGAGGGCATATGGACTTGCACAAGAAGTACTGCCATGTGAGGTTGTTAGTCGGAGATTCTTGGCGTTGTGTTCGCTCATAGGATGATTGATGTAGTCGAGGGCTATTGAGAGAGGTGAGGGGCCGTGAGGGGGGGGTCCAAAAGAGGTGCATATCAAAAAAGTGAAAGGGTGTTGGGGAGGAAGGGAATCTTTCCAACTAATAATACACTTTATTTAAATGTGAGCCAATATGTATTGAGAGAGAGAGAGAGAGAAGGGCGATGCAGCAGCTGCGTCTTTCCGGTCTCCTTTTGTTGCCTCTACCCGTCTCCACGAGAAGTTTTGAACTCTTGCCGCGCAGGAGCGCGTGCTCTCCCTCCTCTGCCTTGCTTAGTCCAACAACCACCACGATTCTTCATACTTGATGCTTAATTGGGTTGGGAAAAAACCTACTCAAGCCGCAACACCAAAAATGATGGTGCGACAAGAGATTAGGTCGGGCTGCATCAAAATGCAGAAGCTCTACTTGTGACAGAGTACAAGGTCTTGTGACGCACATAAGCATAGATATGTTGATCCTACATCATGCACGATCTCTGCCTCCTCAACCCCAAGCTTCCCTCGCCCATATATGATCCCTTCCTCTCTCTCTCTCTCTCTCTCTCTCTCTCTCTCTCTCTCTCTCTCTCTCTCTCTCTCTCTCTCTCTCTCTCTCCATCGCTCTCAATCTCTCTGAAAAGAAATCCACACTGGCGTGGGCTCTTTCAGATACTTTTCTTTATAAAGAGATTGAGAGAGAGCGAGGAGAGAGAAAGAGAGGGCGAGGGGTTGAAAAAAAAAAACCTAGGCTTAGTGTAATCCCACCTACAAATTTTGAGATTTACCTCTAAATTTTAAATTTGAAAGTGAGATTGAACCTACAAAATTTATAGAAATTTAGCGTCGTTTGGTGTAAAAACCTTCAAATTTAGTCAGTTTACCACTAAAATTCTCATGGTAGGTAGCTTTGCCAAGTTTTCAGGGAAAGAGAATTTTTGAAGGGTTTTGTTTATACTATAAGGTTGTTGAAAATGACGACGGTTGAACTTGAGGACCTCCTTGCATCATCTATTGTGATTTTCCTTGCCCAACTCCTTCAAAATCAAATTTGTCAATGATTAGGGACCCTGAGATTTACCTTTCCTAGCCAACAGAGTTGTCTCAATGTGGCACAATGCTGTTTGTTGTAGCACAACCAACCTCCCAGTTACCCCCTTGGAGGGGGTTACCTTATGGGGTGCTAAGTACCGAGTCATGGGCCACATCATTCTGCAAGAGGACATATGCAATTCTAGACTACCATCCATTTGAATTGCTATGAGGCATTGATGGATGTACAACTCCCACACAATTGATAAAGTACAAACAAAAATGGAGGGCTAAGCCACATTAGGAAAAGCATTTCAAAGGACTACAATGAAAATCATACACCATGGCTCTAAGAAGTGTATTCAGCATACGGCATCACACGTTGGGTGAGTAATCTAGGTCAAGGCATGACGGACAATTGAGCAAACTAGGAACCCCAAGCAGTCTAGGAACTTTGAGCTGTGCTCATATAAACATGGAAAATCTAAGAGAAGGTTTTTACACTAAATTTCTCTAAAGTTTGTAGGTTTATTCACCTTCTACTTTGAGCTTTGAAGATAAATATCAAAATTTGTAGGTGGAACTACACTAAACCTAGGTTTCTATCGATATGGGTAGGTGAAAGAGAACTAGCATGTGGACAAAGTTGTCATAAGAAAATTGTTCATAGCTTTTTCAACCTTGCGTGCTCTTTCGTCAAAGCACTCTTTATAATCCCTCACCATTACCACCTCCCTTGACACGTTTGTTGCCACCACCTTTGGCAGCACCACTAACTCCCACTCCCCCCCCCCCCCCCCGATAGAAGGCTACCTATGATGGTGTGATCCGTATTGTAATATATATCATGATGTGGATTTTGTCAAAAGAATAGACTCATTGCAAGAATAGAATTGTTTTCAAGTTTCCACCATTTTCTCTAGAGTACTTGGTTCCAATTGTTCTAGCCCATCAAAGGAAACATTCTACACAAACCTTGTTCAAGGGTTTTTTTGTCAAAAATTTATGGTTGTTTTATAGTTAAAATTAGTTGTAATCTTGTTATAGTTATTTTTTTTGTGCTTGAAGCCACCTTAAATATCCTGTTTGGTTTTTATTTTGTATAGTATGCCTTGGCCAATCTTGCTTGTTTTAGGGATTTCTCGGAAAATCTCGCTCGAGATTTGAGATTCCTCTTAAAATAAAACATCTTAAAATGAAACATCAAAGTAATGTTGATAATAACAAAAGCTAGTTGAGAAGAAGGGGTTTTTTAATTGTGTCTAAAATTTATAGAAGGTTTTCTTTGAAATGTTGAATAAACTTACATAGCGGTTTTAAAATGATCTCATGTTTGCACGTGATATACCTTGTTTTCTCCAAGTGACTCCCATGAGATTCACGCACAAAGGCAGAGATTCTTTGCTTACATCATCACAAGAAGGTTTTTACCTTGGTACAAGGATTGGTTTACACATAAACTTATGTTCTTTACAAGTTATTCTCACATAAGGCCTAGAGGTTTGTTCACATCTCTATTAGCTTACTAGCACTAACACAAAATCAATGCTAGGGAATCAACTTGACTAGTGCATGGAGGCTATGGGGGTTTGCCAAATCCACAGTATACATGTACAAACACAAGAGATGGAGGATTTTAGCAATCTAGTAAGCAAAACACACACTACTCAAAGAGATGCTAATATAACCAATGATCTAATCATTGATGATGTAGCTTAAGTGAAAGGCTATTAAGCATGGGGGTTCTCCAAGTAGGACAAAGAAACACTCAATGGCTTAATCTAAGAGTTAAATACACACTTTGCCATAGATATGGGAGGTAGTTTTTGTTCGTGACAGCAAGCAAAATGAAAAATTGACTCTATAAGACTAACGAGTATGCTAAGGCAATCCCATTCAAAAACCCACATATGTACATCTCATTATAGCCTAGATTAGACTTAGTCCAATCTCACTTACACTCTACTAGTTCCAATTTAGCAAGCTCAAACCCATTGATTGAATTCTATCTTTGCCTAGATCAGACTAGGTCTAATCTAGGAATTTAGGACTTGATCTAGGAAGCACAAAAAGCAGATGGGGATCCAATCTATAAAGTAAAAATTGCTTCGATAATAAGCTGATGGGGATTTAATCTTATTAATTTTGATCAAAGTAGTAAGGTCTCTCCTATATATCTACCTCTCATTGGAGACTAGATCAAACTTTGTATGATCTAGCATGATCAAAAACATACATTAAATCACGCTTTTGCATAGATCATACTAAGTTTGATATACCATTGTTGATCTAGCATTGGAATCTTTCCTAGGTAGCTCAATCCTATTGCCTTCTTTATATATCAAGATCAAACTAGGTCCAATCTATCAAGAACATTGATGTGTTTTTTCATGTGGGCTTGATTATGTCAAATATAGTAAGCATGGAAAGAGTGGGAATTTCTCCCTAGAAAGCAAGTATTTAATCAAACTAGTTCTAATCTAGTAAAATCTCACATTCTCTCCCATATATCTATATATCATTGTAGCCTAGACCATACTTGGTCCAATCTAACTTACATTGGACTAGGTCTAATCTAACTTACATTGGACTAGGTCTAATCTAGTCCAATTGCACATCCATGTCAATCTAACTTGCATTGGACTAGGTCTAATCTAGGAAGGTCAACCATGTATCTATATACCAGTTTAGCCTAGATCATACTTGGTTCAATATAGCTTACATTGGATTAGGTCTGATCTACAAGGCTCAAACCATTGATCAAATTATGAATGAGACTAATTATCAATTAACATTAGGATTTCTTCTTGGAATCTCAATCCTATTGATACACTTCTTCTTGTGGCTTATATTAGGCTATGTGAGATCTATCAAGAGAACATATATTCTTCTTGTGGCCTAGATTAGGCTATGTGAGATCTATCAAGAGAGCATATCTTCTTCTTCTTGTGGCCTAGATTAGGCTAGGTGAGATCTATCAAGAGAACATATCTTTTGGTTTGTTTGTGGACACGGCCTAGATTATATCATATATATTAAACATAGAAAGCAAATGTGAATCACTACCTAGAAATTAATTATTTGATCATTCGAGGCCTAATCTAGTAAATTGTCACCCTTATATGTACATATTATTGTACCCTAGATCAGACTTGGTCTAATCTAACTAATATTGGAATGGGAACGATATACGAGGGTCAAACCCATTGATTAGATAACATCTAAGGTTGGGATCTCTTCTTGGAATCTCAAATACGATTCTTCTAGTGGCCTAAATCAAACTTGATCTAATATAACTTATAGTGGACTAGATCGGATCTAGAAGGCTCAAACCCATTGAGCAAATTCTAGGTGAGAATATGTCTTACCTAACATTGGAATCTCTTCTTGGAACCTCAATCCTATTGATAAACTTCTTCTTGTGGCCTAGATTACACTAGATCTAATCTAAAAAGAATATATATTTTGGTGTATCTGTGTACATGAAAACTAAAATGCACAACTATCATTTCTTGTTGAGGTATCTTTTGTGATTTGTGCTCTTAGTCTATTTATAAATGCAATTTTTTTAATTCTATATTTTTAAAATTTTATGATATTCAAAGTTTTGATTTGTTTCTATCATTGTGGCTCATATTATATGTGATATAGCAAGAATAAAAAGTAGATGAGAATTGCTATAAGCTTATATCTTTTATAATTTGTTCTCTAAATTTATTTATAAATGAACTTTTTTCTATTCTATATTCAAAGTTTTAATGTTTAAGAAAAGACTTCCTCCAAAGGAAAAATTTATTAGGCTTCAAAAAGACAGTCATGTTTCAGGTTTCAAGTCATGTTTGAGGTTTCAAGTCATGTTTCAAGTTTAAAGACAAAGACTTCTTACAAAGGAAAAACTTAATATGCTTCAAAAAGACATTCCATCTAGCCATGTTAAAGCTCAAAAAAGGAATATAAAACAAAACATAAGATAAGAGCACATTCTTGATAAAGTCCATTTTTGCATTTTAGAATCTATCTTGGCCATAACCCAATCAAACCTTTGCTTAGCAAAAATATCAACCCAATAGGAGTCCCCAGATGTCTAACAAGGGGATCAAAAGCATTGTCTTCTGCAATAGAAAGCAACCTAGACTTTTCAATATTACACACATGGATCCACAAGTGGTGGAAAAGTCCTAAACAATTTGAAGAGCATTTCTCAACACAAAAATTTCAGCTTTGAGAAATAGCAATGAATCATCAGCAAACATCTTGGTTAACAATTGTTTTCCATCACAAAGCAACAAACCAGAAATATTACCTTTTTCAGTATGAACTTCTAGGTTTAAAATATGAGTAACCGCAACAAATGATAAGGGGGCCTGTTTGACTGTCCTTGCTAAGGGAATACCCCGTTACACAAAATCTCAGAATAAGCATTAGCGGTGAGGGCAAGCATAGAATCAGCCACTTTAGGAAGAAACTCCAATTTTCTCATAGCAGTATCAATAAAGGACCAGGAGACTCTATCATAAGCTTTGTCCATATCAAGCTGGAAAAGGATACACTTTTGATCAGAGAAACGAGCAAGAACAATCCCAATCAGAGTAGACAAAATGTTGTTATATATAGATCTCCCCTTAATAAACCCATGCTGATGAGGAGGGATCCCTCTTTGCAAACATGGCATAAGTCTCATGGCAAGGAGCAAGCAACTTGCTTAGCAAATCAATATAATCAGGCCTTGAAAAATCCATGGGTCTACTATTTCCCTATTAAAAACTCTATTAACAATATCACATACTAGAGTAGAAACTCCCAAAAATATAAAAAGAAGCGCACAGTAAGACCATCCCATCTAGGAGATTTATCCTTCCCCATACATTTTAAAGCTTGAAAACATTCCTAAGAAGAAAACAATATTTCCAACACAAGTGCTTCCTGAGAAGAAATAATGGTAGAGACCACCAAAAGAACTTGAGACTGTAAAAATAATACTGACTCAGAAGAGACTTCTCTAAGCTTATGCTGTCGCCTGTGACCTACACCCGTCAAGACTAAAGATGTTCTCACCCGCCACACAAGACATAAATCCAAGTCATCACTCAACACTAGATAAGCCACATAAGCGAAATATCTGGTAAAATGAGGCAAGAAGTCCAAGAGCTCAGAATGGAACTCCAACAATGATCTACACGACGCCAAGACAACCGTACTATGAAGTAGGCATCAATGTCACACATGTAGTATCGTGGATGTCAGTAAGACCATCAATAAATGATATGTCAATATCGAGGGAGCATGACCCAAAGGGTGGGTGGTTGGAGGCCCTAGTTGGTTGTCAAGCCACAACGCCATGTATCTAAGAGTACAAATGATCTCAACACATGCTATCTACAGTCTATCTACACGCTATTTACTCTTGAGTAAGCTAACCTAGCCAAAATGACTAGTCTAGCCACTCTACTACTACTCCAAATGCATCGAATACTACAAGGAATGAACAACAATGTGATATAGAAGGTAAATCTAGGCTAGATCTGTCCAAAGGTGATATGGCCATTAAACGTATTAGGATGGCCAAAGGGCGTATTGAGTCAAGTCAACGTCTAGCACATATGAGCATATGGATGTGTTCCCCTATGGCTAAGGATCACAAATATGTGTCTGGATCTGAAATCAAAGCTCTAACCCACCCAATATGACCACTTGCCAAAGGGAGTATTGGTACCTATAGGTCACAGATGTGGACATGGATTTGTATGGTCCTGTAGGGTGTCAAGAGAGGATCCTAACGCACTAACTCGTGCTCAAAACGGATAATCCTAGCTCTAGATACAAGAAATCTACAGTCGCCCACTAATCGCATACTAATCACACTCTAATCTTACAACTAAAGCATGCACTAAAGACATCAATCAGTAGAGAATAATATTAACAACACGTGTTGTCCTCTCTCTCTCTCTCTCTCTCTCTCTCTCTCTCTCTCTCTCTCTCTCCCCCCCCCCCCCCCCCCCCCCCCATCATACCCAGAGACAAAGAGCACAGACAGTGGGGTTTTTGCAAGGGTCCTGGATGAGTTTCCCATAAAAATATTTTGTGCAAATTGAGAAGAGACGGATGAACCGTCTGATGTGAGGCAAGAAGAGGTTCTCGTTCTCACAGCTGCACACAATGACGTTCAAGACGAGGCTGTTCATGTCGCGCCACAAAGACCTAAGTGCTCTCCAAGTCATCGAGCCTCTCTCTCTCTCTCTCTCTCTCTCTCTCTCTCTCTCTCTCTCTCTCTCTCTCTCTCTCTCTCTCTCTCTCTCTCTCTCTCTCTCTCTCTCTCTCTCTCCAAGGTACTCAAGTAGCTCAGCATCATTTTCTTTGAGGGTTTCGATGACCGTCGCCTTCTTCTCGCTCTTCAGGACGATGTCGATGATAAACTCTACTAAGACTGTCAGAGTAGCTGATGTTTGCCTCCATCTCTGTGCATTAACCTGCACATGCTATTGAAGCTACTCTTTGAATGTGCAGAGTAGTAGCACATAGTGAGCTTGCTCTAGCAATAGCTGCAAGGTACTCGTCCTGTGTCAAAGGCCCATCTTAGATGAGATAAATATTCTATTGGGTGCAAAAATCGATTACTTTTAAGCACCCCTTCCAACTTGAATATCAGCAAATGCACCTCTTTCTCTATCCATCATTATCGGTTGTGTGTGTGTGTGTGTGTGTGTGTGTGTGTGTGTGTGTGATGAGAGAGAGAGAGAGATGGTGCAAATCAACCCAAGCCACAACTATCGACAACAAGCTCCGAGCTTATATGCCTTGTTCTTGAGGGAGCCATACAGAAATAACGGTTGTTGGTATGACAAAGAGATATAGAGCAATTGTTCAGTTCCCGCATCTGTTCTTCATACAACCAATCCCTCCTTCTTAGGACAAAAGGAGTAGATTGAGACAAGCTTTTTGAACTTCAAGGCGGGACCCTTTGCTTAGCCCACCATCGTCCCTCCTCAGGTCACCATCCTCTCTATCCCTTAATTCTTTGCCAGGTCGTTGGGTTGCTCCACACAAGCGACCCGAGGTACGTGAGTGTCGTCAGATGTGAGTGGCCCCCCACCCTCTCGCATGTATTAGCGTAGACAATGGGATGCTGCATTGCTGTGCCGCAAGCGATGCATGCTGCCCAGACGCACCTCTTTGACGGCTTTGCAGGTCAGAAGGCTCCAAGGGATCGTCACGAGCTCTGGTTCTCTCTCTCACGTGCTGACAAGCCGCAGGCAGTGGGAGCTTTGCAGCAAAGGGCGACAAGCCTAAACCTTCGACGGAGGTTTAGGCTCCAGTAGGCAGAGGAAGGTCGACGACGACGGTGCTTTGGGCGTCTGAATCTTCTGATTCATGCACGACAGGAAATCTTTTTTTCTTGGGATTCCTGATTTCCTATCCTAGGGCCTCACCCCTTTGGAGCAAGCCAAAAATCCTTGTAATGAGTGTGTGCAAAGCTCTATCTTCAAAAATCTTTATAATGAGTGTTTACTCTGGCAACTAACCAATAAAAAAAATGTATATTTTTTTAAAACCTCTGCTTTTTAATTAGGAAAAAGGGAACACATCACTATGGCCTTAGCCTTTTGGGCAGGCCAAAAATTATGATTTTTTAAAAATAATCCCCCTTTTTCATTAGCAAAAAGGGAAACCATCACTAAGGCCTCCCCCCTTTGGGGCAGGCCAAAAACTCACATATGTATACAAAGATATGTAATTGCCTTATCAAGTACTTATTTGTTGTACTAATCTTATCTATTTGCTACTTCCCTTAATAGTGCTAGTCTTCATTATGGTGGTGGCTGAGTTTTCCCATAGCAAACTACTACTAATTTACATGCGCAGGCAGTAGCAGCTTTTGAGAACTTCATGGTCGGGGGCAAGAAGAAATATTTGAGGCCGAGAAAATTTGGGCAGTTTATGATGATGATTATGGGTTGTTGCCCCATTTTCTACACCCATAGTGACGAAATGATTTGTGTACTTCCATTCCATGTGCTCATGAATTGGTTATTTCTCGCTAAAACATATCTAAAGATGTGTACACACATGGGTTAAGGTTGGTTTTGCCTACATGTGCGGTGGATTCATATTTGGGAAAACATTGATCCGAAGGTCTGTGGGTGGATATATTTTTGCACATCATGGCGCGTGATGTTGGAAAACTACCACAAACTATTCGTATTTATCCTTAGAAGTGTGACATGTGGGCGTTGTACAAGCTTTGGGAAAACCTTGCAAGGGTGCTACGCACGTAGATGAGCCGGTTGAGGTGATATTGCATTACAATGTAGATCGTTCTCACATAATGCCAACAACTACATGCGCAGGCATCTATCTTTAGTGGTACCTTTGCCCTATCAACAACTACTTATTTTCTATACTGATTCTTTCTATTTGCTACTTCCCTTCATGCTAGGCTTCATTATAGCCGAGTTTTCCCTGCATCTGCGGAGTTTTCCCATAGCAAGTTGCGACTAATTTTCATGTGCAAGCATCAGCTTCTTATAATTTCATGGTCGGGGGCAGGAATAAATATTTGAGGCCGAGCAAATTTGGGTGGTTTATGATGATGATGATGGGTTGTCCCATGTTCTACGCCCACAGTGAGTGACGAAGTGATCTATTTACGTCCATTCCATGTGCACATGAATTGGCTAAAACAATCTCTAAAGATGTATACACATGGGTTAAGTAAGGCTGGTTTCACCTACACGTACGGTGAATTTATCTTTGGGAAAACGTGCACATAGCTGCCACGCATGGTACAAGGTTTGGAAACCTTGCAACAGAGAGAGAGAGAAGAGAGAGAGAGAGAGAGAGAGGAGAGAGAGAGAGAGAGAGAGAGAGAGAGAGAGAGAGAGAGAGAGAGAGAGAGAGAGCATTTTGGGGTTCCTAGGAAACTTGAAGACACCCTTCTCATCTAGTGTAAACTCTTGACCTTCAGTAGATATAAGGGGCCAGCATTCTTGAAAAACCTGTGAGGAATTGGGAAAGCCTTCAGGCGCAAAGTAGATTCTACCCAACATGTTACCGTACACCAATGGGGTCAAATGCAACCATTCCCCACACTACAAATCCCTTTCATCCAAAAGACCTTGTTGAATACAGAATTCACCTGGAGGATCAACAGCAATACATAAATACATGTAACATATGCTTCAAGCAGTTAATGACACATGTACACAAGAGTACTTGCATTTCCTCAAGCTTTGCACACAACATGATCATCTACAAAGAATCCTCCACAACAATTTGAAAAAATGCAACAAACCAGAAGCATGTAAACCCCAATCTAGAACAAAATAGTGTAGCACTCTGACAAATGTACACAAGAGTACCTACATTTCCTCAAGCTTTGCACACAACATGCTTATCTACAAAGCATCCTCCACAACAACTTGAAAAAATGCAACAAACCAGACTTACTTGACAAACCATATGAGACCATTGATCACCACACCATCATGCATAGAAGCATAGAAACCCCAATCTAGAACAAAACAGTGTAGCACTCTGTCAAAGGAGAATGAAGGCATAGAGTGGTAAAAAACAGTCTAATATATGAACTTCCAAATAGATTGCAAAAGATGGAACCTGAATAACAAGAAAAAAAAAACCCACTCCCTAATCTTGTTGTGGAAGTATGCCCAGTAAGAGATAATTTTATTAACCAAAGCCACTATCTTTTTCCAAATTTGTCCCAATTATCAACAATCCCCAAGAGAGGAGGTAATGATTCAACATGAATCTTACAAAGGGGACATAGACCAAATTGCTTTCCCATAATAGAGAGTTAAGAGCATAAGGCAAAGCTTCAAGCAATACCTTCCATAGAAAATTCTTAAAAGTAACATGCGCAGTATAAAATTCCACAAGTCAAAGCATAGTTTCTACCACCAAGTAGCACACCATTTTTTTTTCCATAACCTACTAAGCTTGCTTGCTCGGCCAAGCATCCAAAAGCAGTATAAAAAAGTTGACTAAATGGGTGTGAGGATGAATCAACGAGGAAGCCACACCCAATCAGAAAACAAGCACCCCTCATTAATCCAATGTGAGATCAACCATTTAGATAAAGCTTCAAGAGCCTAGACAGTAAAGTCAAAGCCTTATCATGTAGTCCAAACATAACATTCAGTTGAGCAATAGTCTTGAAACCAACGATAGAGTCTCTCCCACAAATAAGATAAGACCATGAGACAAAGCCTTACAATAAAGCATTTACAAGTTATCTGGGGAACATTTCTAGGAGTAATTTCATAGTAGCCTACTAAATCTTGTACAAAATATCAACTAAGAAATGTGCCTTTTTCAATAGCAGAGGGGCATTAAAAGTAGCTTTTGCTTCCAAGAGTGGTTTTTCCAAAACCCACCAATAGTATGAAATTTAGCAAGACCCAACATGTGAATCAACATAAGGGTCCAAGATTATACAGGATTATGAAAATACACCACAAATTTAGCACACACAGCTATTGCTTGAAAATGCATATTCAAAATCCCCAATCTAGCAAACTACTTAGGCTTACATATATAGTCCCAAGAAATCCAATGAATAGCTTTATGTTTAAGAAAAGACTTCCTCCAAAGGAAAAATTTATTAGGCTTCAAAAAGACAGTCATGTTTAAAGACAAAGACTTCTTACAAAGGAAAAACTTATATGCTTCAAAAAGACATTCCATCTAGCCATGTTAAAGCTCAAAAAAGGAATATAAAACAAAACATAAAATAAGAGCACATTCTTGATAAAGTCCATTTTTGCATTTTGGAATCTATCTTGGCCATAACCCAATCAAACCTTTGCTTAGCAAAAATATCAACCCAATAGGAGTCCCCAGATGTCTAACAAGGGGGGTCAAAAGCATTGTCTTCTGCAATAGAAAGCAACCTAGACTTTTCAATATTACACACATGGATCCACAAGTGGTGGAAAAGTCCTAAACAATTTGAAGAGCATTTCTCAACACAAAAATTTCAGCTTTGAGAAATAGCAATGAATCATCAGCAAACATCTTGGTTAACAATTGTTTTCCATCACGAAGCAACAAACCAGAAATATTACCTTTTTCAGTAGCAACTTCTAGGTTTAAAATATGAGTAACCGCAACAAATGATAAGGGGGCGTGTTTGACTGTCCTTGCTAAGGGAATACCCCGTTACACAAAATCTCAGAATAAGCATTAGCGGTGAGGGCAAGCATAGAATCAGCCACTTTAGGAAGAAACTCCAATTTTCTCATAGCAGTATCAATAAAGGACCAGGAGACTCTATCATAAGCTTTGTCCATATCAAGCTGGAAAAGGATACACTTTTGATCAGAGAAACGAGCAAGAACAATCCCAATCAGAGTAGACAAAATGTTGTTATATATAGATCTCCCCTTAATAAACCCATGCTGATGAGGAGGGATCCCTCTTTGCAAACATGGCATAAGTCTCATGGCCAAAGCCTTAGAAACAATCTTATAAAGCACATATAACATGGTGATAGGCCTCCAATGCTTAGGCAAGGAGCAAGAAACTTGCTTAGCAAATCAATATAATCAGGCCTTGAAAAATCCATGGGTCTACTATTTCCCTATTAAAAACTCTATTAAAAATATCACATACTAGAGTAGCCAAAAACTCCCAAAAATATAAAAAGAAGCGCACAGTAAGACCATCCCATCTAGGAGATTTATCCTTCCCCATACATTTTAAAGGTTGAAAAAATTCCTAAGGAGAAAACAATATTTCCAACAGAAGTGCTTCCTGAGAAGAAATAATGGGAGAGACCACCGAAAGAACATGAGACTGTAAAAATAATACTGAATCAGAAGAGACTTCTCTAAGGCTTATGTTGTCACCTGTGACCTACACCCGTCAACACTAAAAGATGTTCTCACCCGCCACACAAGACATAACTCCAAGTCATCACTCAACACTAGATTAGCCACATAAGAAAATATCTAGTAAAATGAGGCAAGAAGTCCAAGAGCTCAGAATGGAACTCCAACAATGATCTACACGATGCCAAGAAAACCGTACTATGAAGCATGCATCAATGTCACACATGTAGTATCGTGGATGTCAGTAAGACCATCAATAAATGATATGTAAATACCGAGGGAGCGTGACCCAAAGGGTGGGTGGTCGGAGGCCCTAGTGGGTTGTCAAGCCACAACGCCACGTATCTAAGAGTACAAATGATCTCAACACATGCTATCTACACTCTATCTACACGCTATCTACTCTCGAGTAAGCTAATCTAGCCAAAATGACTAGTCTAGCCACTCTACTACTACTACTCCAAATGCATCAAATACTACAAGGAATGAACAAGAATGTGATAATAAGCTAAATCTAGGCTAGATATGTCCAAAGGTGATATGGCCATAAAACGTATTAGGATGGCCAAAGAGCGTATTGGGTCATATCAACATCTAGCACATATGAGCATATGGATGTGTTCCCCTATGCGTAAGGATCACAAATATGTGTCTGGATCTGAAATCAGAGCTGACCCACCTGATATGACCACTTGGCCAAAGGGCATATTGGTACCTACAGGTCACAGATCTGGACGTGGATTTGTATGGTCATGTAGGGTATCAAGAGAGGATCCTAACGCACTAACCCGTGCTCAAAACGGATAATCCTAGCTCTAGATACAAGAAATCTATTGTCGCCCACTAATCGCATACTAATCACACTCTAATCTCACAACTAAAGCATGCACTAAAGACATCAATCAATAGAGAATAATATAAACAACACGTGTTCTCCTCTCTCTCTCTCTCTCTCTCTCTCTCTCTCTCTCTCTCTCTCTCTCTCTCTCCCCCCCCCCCCCCCCCCCCCCCCCCCCCCCGCCATCATACCTAGAGACCAAGAGCACAGACAATGGGGTCATCTTGATTGCTTTCTGTTGTTTCTCGTGCACGTATGAAGAATGTAAACGATCATGCAAGAGAGAGAGTTGGTGCTGGCGAGACAGAGCTTGAGGGGGGAAGGGTGTGCGTGCTAAACTTGACCAGAGAGAGGGGAAGGGAAGGGTTGTGCATGCTTGTGTGTAGTCGCAACCTCGCCTTCCCTCAGAGAGCTCTCCCTCCCTCCCTCTCTCTCTCCCTGTGTGTGTGTGTGTACAAAAAATCTCACTCTCTCTCTCTCTCTCTCTCTCTATCTATCTATCTGTGCTCTTTGTCTCTAAATGGGGGAATAACAGGAGGTGGGCAGGGAGGCAAAGATGAGAGGAGGGGTCTGATGGCGAGGGAGAAAGCCTTTCCAGCTAGCCATGAGATCTCCACCACGTCTGTGTAGTAACCCACTTGCTAAAAGACAAACAGAAACCTTAGAAGAGGATGCACATATAGAGAATGGACAAAGAGAGGGATAGGTACCTTAGAAGAGGATGCACAGAGAGAGGAAGATCCTGGAGAGGTACCTTCAGGCGATCGCGTAGATGCTCTGTCAAACCTATTCCTTGAACATAGAGCCTGAACAAGCTGAATATTGGCTTTCCTTGAAAGGTGAGATCATGCGATGCATGCAACTTCCAATGCAACAACTAAATAACACTTCCAATGCAACAAGTAAATAACAAGCGTTACACTGAAGTTAACAACCACGTAACTACAACTTTTTTTTCCTCTCCAAACCATACCAACGTACTGCCTAAAGGCAGTGCCAACAAAACTGAGCCTTCTCCGGCGTACCGGGATAGGTACACATTATATCCGGCAATGTTAACATCTGTTATCACTTTTAAACATATGCCTAATGAAAAATGTATAATGTTTGACAAAATTTGATTTTATTGAATACCCAATTTTAAGCGCTTTTAACTTATATTAATGAAAAATGTGCCACGCTCTCACCTGGACACGCATTCAAAAAGTGATGCAAGAGTGCATAGTTGGATTGAAACTTGGGCCCTGGCCCTTAGTCAAGCATCAAGCTAGAAGCCTTAAAACTTGGCCTATGATAATTTTTGGTGGGTTGTGGCAACTTATTTTGTTGCTTTCATATGGACCTTGTGTAACACCAAGTGCACTAGACAATCCCAAAATGGGATGTTCACGTGACTAGGTGCGACACAAGCCTCTATATTACTATACAAAAGTCCTCTCATGGAAGATATTATGGGGACAACAAAATCAAGATTAGGGGAATTGGCAATGATATTTGCTTAGGGTGCAAAGTAGCTTCAGAAGATCTTGTTCATTTATTTAAGGACTATTCTACCACCAAGGGGTTAGCTTTAAAAATTTGCAAGTGAATAAAACATGGCCCTTACAATTCTTAAAAAAGACTAAATATTGGGAGGTATAGAACTAGGCCCGACTCTAGTGCTATCTTAAGCACTACCAAATCAAGATTTGGGGAATTGGCAATGATGTTTGCTTAGGGTGCAAAGTAGCTTCAGAAGATCTTGTTCATTTATTTAAGGACTATTCTACCACCAAGGGGTTAGCTTTTAAAATTTGCAAGTGAATAAAACATGGAGCTTACAATTCTTAAAAAAGACTAAATATTGGGAGGTATAGAACTAGGCCCAATTCGCATGCCCTTATATTGTTAGGTAGTGCTATCTTAAGCACATCTAGCACACCATGAACTCTCATGTGTATGAGTGGTTGACTAACATTGCATAGTACACTATTTCAGAAAGTCAACGACATAGAAGCTATTGCAAGAAGTCAACACAAAGCTAAAGCAAAAAAGGCGGTCATTTTAATTAATGTCCTACAACCATGTTTTGAGAAATATGATAAAGCAAATATAGAGTATTTGGAGAACAACAGGCTAAAGATGGAATGTTATGAGAGTGCAATAGGACCGCAAAGCATTTAAATGGAAGAAGGAAGAGTAAATGGGAGCAGACGCAGTGTTTCGGGGCTACGGCTACAACAACGCATGCAGAATGAAACGACAAAGATAAAGAGAGAGGTTACGGGAGCGGTTATGGGAATGGATACGGGAACCCACATTGCTGCGGGAACTATTTGTCCAAGCTAAAGGCTTACTCGCATAATACAAATGTAACTTTCCTCATTTTTATGACTTAAATGGGGCCATGGGCTTCCAATTTGTAGAAGGATTGAACCCACAACCTCATAACCTAGGTATTTAAGTCAAAAACCTCTTTTTAAAAGATAACCTTTTGTAAGTGAAGAAAGAGAGCTGCACGTTTGTGAGAGCTCTCATAGCCATTTGTGAAGGATTCATTGGAGCTATTTATGCATCAACATTGCTTCATATTGTGTCTCTAATAAAGTGTAAGTGATTATCAATTGCTTTTCTACTGTCTAATGTTCAATTTATAGTGATGATTAATGCTCTCTTTATCCGCTCATTAGTAAGCTAATTAGAGTGATTTGGGGCCTTAATTACACTCCTTTTGCATGCAAAAGTATGTAGGAAGCATCTACTTACGTAACTAGTGTGTTTGCAAGCCCAAAAACACTGATTTTCTGCCCTGGTAGCTAAGAGATCGCGATTTTTTACCATCTCAAAATCTGAGATTTGAGTGCTTGATCATGTTCCTCTATGTTATATAAATATGAATGATGTTTGCTCATTGAAAAGTCTTGTGTATGCACGTAGGAAAGAGAGTTGTGTTGTTTGTATTAGCTTGATTCCTTATTCGATTGGTTATGTGTTGCTTTCATTGTGTTGTTGATAGATCCCGTAGCGTCTGACAAGCCTACGTAGCCTCCATGCACTAATTGGGTCACTTCCCCAGGCATTGATAATATGTTAGTGTCCGAAAATGCTATGCTTTGACGTCCAGTCGCGGTGTGCCGCTAACATTGGCACAGCTGCTGAGGTATGAGTACCTAGATTAGCGGGTCTTTCTTGCTTTTATCACTGTCAAAGGTTCCTCTAATTTCGATTACAATACTTTCACTTTCACATTAGAGTATAGGTGAGAGGTTGGAGTGGGACTTCAAGGCTCTCGAGGTAGCCAGAGGGTGGGACTCTCAAGGACCTCTTAGATTAGGTAAGGATAATGTGTGGGACATGCTATGCCTTTTCATTTGGCATTAGGATTTAGACCTTCATGAGCTCTTTGTAGCATTCATTTTGCATCGTTTTTCTTTAAGTTATTTTGTCGTTTAGTCCTTTCGTTTATTTTACATTTATTTTCGCATTAGGAGTAGGTAGGGTAGGTCTCACCGATCCCGCGAAAAGGGTCTAAAACCATAAAAAAAGGGGAGTCTTGACCATTAAACAGAAAAGCATTCATGTATGGCAATAGGCTTGTTTCATTGAGCTAAAAATTGTTCAGAATGATTATGATATGATAGAACATCATCTTTTTGCATGAAAAAGCTGCAGTTGGAACATATTTGAAAAATTTGAAATTTGGCCCCAGATAAGAAATCGCGATTTCTTACCAGTCATCATACTACTACATTTTTTTGCATGGCTGTGTTGGGTTAGGACTATTAAGCATACTGGTCATGTTAGATCTGAAAAGAAACTCATAAATTGGGCATGATCATCAGTTTAGCACCTAAACAGCTAAAACAGCCATAAACACATGATTTGACATGCTCACAAACCCCACCTTTGGATGAAAATACACTTAGGAGACTCTACTACATGTGTATAACAACACTGGCAAATCAAACAGTGTCACTGTGTGTCAGGTAAGAGATCGCGATCTCTTACCATTCTACATACTACCATACTTTTCTGCATGACTGTGCTGGGCTATGTCTAAGGAGCATACTGACCAAATTGGTTCATAATTTTTGGAGTTTTAAATTGTGGTAAGTGGTCATCATTTTAGCATCTCAGCAGCTAAAATAACACATATTGACTATTCTAGGAGTTTACAAATTCCAAGTTTTGATGAAAACATACCCATTGTACTCTGTTGTATGTGTCTAATACACCTAGCTTTTCAAAACATGTCACTGTGTGTCAGATATTCTATCATGGATGGGTTGTCCTATGTTTACTGAGCACACTGGTGTTGTTAGTTCATAAATGTGACATTTGAAACTCATGTGGTCATCATTCTATCATCCTGTCTCTGAAATAGCACAGATTGCATGTTCTAATATGCTTTCAGAATCCACTTTTGGTGGGCAACATACTTTTTGAGCTCTACTGAATGTGCTTAACATATCTGAAAAACCAAAACATATCATTGTGTGTCAGGTAAGGAATCGCGATTCCTTACCATCCTTCATACTGCTATAAACTTTTTGTGCTAGCCTTGTAGAGTATGGTCCCAGGATTTTAACGATCTTTACGAATCATCAAAATTCCTTCCGGAGCTCAAGTTATCAGCAATCTTGTGAATCTAGTCAAATAAGGAATCGCAATTCCTTGTCATACACATACAGGTGCATTTACTACTGCTAGTCTTGCAAGCATTGGGGAAAGAGAAGAGGTTCAAAAAAAAAAAAAACGAGTATGGAGCCTTTTTCTCGGTCATTGGTGCCAAATTTGGGGAGTATAAGTTTCGCATCGTTACAAGTGGGATGACACCCATAGTCAAAATTCTAGTCCCAGGACGATTTTCGCATAGTGAATTCACTATGGGAAACTGACGAAAATCCGGGCAATTTTGTCCGAAAAAAGTGCGCTATTTTTTCGTGTAGTAGTGATCTACTGTCTTCAAAAGGAGTTCTAGACAACTTTGGGTAAGGTCAAATAATTTTGAAAATCTCCCAGAAAAATTGACCAAAATGGCCTCTAAACAACCCAAAATAGGAAACTGCCCAAAATAGGAAACAATCCAAAATAGGCATGACCACCACCAAGAGAGTGTTGCTTACGAAGCCCGCCAAGCATGGGCATGGCCACCACAGCATCTAACCTTTCAAGATCCCATAGCTTCAAATTGGACTATAATGTCAAGATCACATTTTCACGAGAAAACATGTATGGTGCTAAGATCTGCAAGGATTGTACGAATCACTACGTGGTCAAGATCGAGGATTCCCACTCTCATTTTGATCTAGCACTATTGGTGAACTACCAGGGAGATCGATACATGGGTAGAGACGGAGTGTCATATCTATTCGCAGATAACCCTGATGCAGTAGATGTGTTGGGCCGGATAGTATCGAGGGAAGTGCACTATGTAGACGAAGTACCATCCAGGTCAGTCCAACCAAACCTCAAGATGATTAATTTGGTAGTAACAAAAAGAGTCTCATAGATGATGACAATAGAGCCTTATACAAGAGGAATGACTCAGGGAGTGAGTTCTTCTATCACAGAAAGAACCCATTGAAGCACGGCCTGACTGATGAAAAGGTGCTTTACGTCTTCTTCAATAGGAGTGAGAGCTTTCACAAATCCATAATCCTCAAGGATACCTTTGGCCAAGAGTGGGATCTCTTATCTGACTTCAAACACCTAGGAAGGTCTTTTAACCGAGGCGGGGAGACTTCAAACACCTAGGAAGGTCTTTTAACCGAGGAGGGGAGGCAAGCACTTCAAAAGAAACTATTAGTTTGTCGCAATCAAAAACTACATCACTAGGTGCTAGGTCTTGTCATCAAAAACGACTAGACGCAGTATCTCCGGTGAATCCAAACTGATTGGTTCAGGAAACATGCATGCCACGAGTGGTCATTCGACCAATAGAGGGCCAACAAACCAATTCATTCACCAACACTTCACATGCCATTAGGAGCATCAAAAACAGAACAAGTTGTGTCTATTCAGGAATAACTAGTGCTCAGGCCAACGCCAAGGAGCACCATACAGGAGAACAAGGCAATGTCCTTAGTAAGAGCAATAGGAGCCACAAAAATAGTTGGAAGGAAGGAAGGGACAGAAGAGCTAGAAGCAAAAAGAGATAGAATGAAAAACAACAGTCGGCTAGGGAAGGGCAAAAGCAATCGATTGAGCTAGTACCACTAAACAAAGAAGGAGAATATTATGAGGGAAATGATGGAAACACCACCCTACCAGTAGAATACCCAGGGCATAGCAATTTATCTATCCTAGATTGTGGAGTAGGAGTTGCAATTGCCACAAAAAAGATGTGGGAAACTCGGGAAAGACCAGCTTTAAAGCAAACATACATAAAGTTATAGTTGGCTGATGGATACATTGGGAAACCTATTGGACTCCTAGAGAAAGTCATTCTCACCTCATGTGGAGTGGAGTACGAGCATACATTTGCAGTAGTAGATTTTGGGAAGAACCCAAATTATGACATCATTCTTGGACGTCCGTTCATGCGGCAACTAAAAATGATTCAGGATTGGGGATCCAACTACATCTACCTACGGCAACCAAAGGCCATCACTTGCATTAACCCGATTGATCACTCCTATCGAGATGTGGCAAGGACACCAATAGAAGGAATAGAGGCCATCTCAACAGGAGACGAATCTGAGGTTCCTTCATGGGTCTCAACTCAAGGATTCATAGGTGGATAAGTAGAGCATCGGATGATGAGAGCTTGAATAGGGACCACAATGAAAACAAAATGGTTTTCAAGATTGTAGTATAGTACTAGTTCGTACTATCTAAGTAATCTCAGGTTCAAGAGAATCCAGTGTCCAAAGTCAACAACACATAATGTTGAGTTCTGGGGAATCCAATTCAACATACATGCCTATTCTATTAGATACAAATGCTGTATTTCGATCACCAAACATCGAAAGCAACATTAAATTTTTTAGAACTGCCATGGGGATTACATTTGAAAAGTTTCATCAAAATCCTCCATATACTATAATAGTGGAACCCCACTCTTAAGGATGTATGAGGACCCAGAAAGCAAGAAAATCTTTTATCAAGATCAAACTAAGAATTTCTACAGGCCCATTCCCCCACCAGATCTATCAGAAGAAGAGGCAAAGGGTTGGTTTCCATTCGTATCTCGTATGAATCCTAGTAACTATCAAGCTTTATTTATTTCAAGAACTCCTAGGGCGAATACACCAAAGAAAATGCCATATCCAAGCGAGATAGTCGGCCTCAATGGGCCACAAGCATTAAAGCCTACTCTTAGCCACCCACCTGGCTTTGATCCCAAGATGCTACCACAAACCATCAAGCAAGGTGACCACACAAGATGTACAAGGTATCCAGGGGAGGGTACGAAGGCTGAAACAACAAGATCTCTTAAGTCAGGAGCTGGTCAAGTTCAATGAATGCCAACATTGGAAGGCTCAAACATTCATCAGGAAGCCTCACACAATGGAAGAACTATAATGCCTGATAGTCGCATGGAGCCTCTTTCAGAATACATGATTAAATGAAGCTTCCAAACCAACGCTTCAACAAGCATTCAATGCTTGTATGAAGATAAACAAGGAGGCCAATTCCAAATGCTATTTTCCCATCAAGGAAAGAAGCATGACAAACCAAGAGTCTTCAAGTATCTATATATGAAAAAACTCACATATGTATACAAAGATATGTAATTGCCCTATCAAGTACTTATTTGTTGTTCTAATCTTATATATTTGCTACTTCCCTTAGTAGTGCTAGTCTTCATTATGGTGGCTGAGTTTTCCCATAGCAAACTGCTACTAATTTACATGCGCAGGAAGCAACAACTTTTGAGAACTTCATGGTCGGGGCAAGAAGAAAAATATTTGAGGCCGAGAAAATTTGGGCAGTTTATGATGATGATGATGGGTTGTTGCCCCATTTTCTACACCCATAGTGACGAAATGATTTGTGTACTTCCATTCCATGTGCACATGAATTGGTTATTTCTCGCTAAAACAATATCTAAAGATGTGTACACACATGGGTTAAGGTTGGTTTTGCCTACATGTGCGGTGGATTTATATTTGAGAAAACGTTGATCCGAGGGTCTGTGGGTGGATATATTTTTGCACATCATGGCGCATGATGCTGGACAACTACCATAAACTATTCGTATTTATCCTTAGAAGTGTGACATGTGGGCGTTGTACAAGCATTGGAAAAACCTTGCAAGGGTGCTACGCACGTAGATGAACCGGTTGAGGTGATATTGCATTACAATGTAGATCGTTCTCACATAATGCCAACAACTACATGCGTATTAATCTATCTTTAGTGGTACCTTTGCCCTATCAACAACTACTTATTTTCTATACTGATTCTTTCTATTTGCTACTTCCCTTCATGCTAGGCTTCATTATAGCCGAGTTTTCCCATAGCAAGTTGCGACTAATTTGCATGTGCTTCTTATAATTTCATGGTCGGGGGCAAGAATAAAAATTTGAGGCCGAGCAAATTTTGGTGGTTCATGATGATGATGATGGGTTGTCCCATGTTCTACGCCCACAGTGAGTGAGTGTAGCCTAACCCTACATCACAAAAGGCATCAAACCCTAACATCCTCTCTCTCGTTCTGTGTAGCGCGATCGAGCGCAGTTAGCATGGCGACGTGCTTTCCTTATCGAATGAAGCCTGATTTGGGAAATCTCATGGAGGAGGGCATGCAACGTCTGAAAAAAAAGCAGCGTACGTATTTTCCTACTGCTTTTCCCTCACTGGATGTGTTTTCCTGGCTGCTTATTTGATGCTTCTGGCTTGCAGTTCAAGATTTACTCACAAGATCTGGTCTGCCAAAGTCTAGGAATGTGCGGGATCTTCAAGATCGAGTGTTGCGTCTGAAGAAAAAGTCTGACAAAGCGGATGTCCCAAAGGAAGGAGAGGAGGAGATTCCAGGAGTGGATCCAAAGAAGGAACCGAATGCAGAGAAGGAACACGGTTCTGTATCTTCGCTTCGTAGTCATTTAACTTCTACCTCTGCAAGCATCAAGAGGAAGAAGTGGAGAGTCACAGATCCAGCAAAGATTGCTCCAATTTCTTCCACAAAGATTTGTTTGCTGCCAACTTCCCGTTAGTGGAGATTGTTGATGTTCTTGTGGGATGCCACTTTCCCGTTCAAGACAAGTTCGAGGGGAATGTTCTGGATGAAAAGGAAATAGCTCAGGCTAGGTGGAGATGGTTTAATAAATTCCAGGAAGCAGAACATGCATATTGCAAGGCAGAAACTGAGCGGCAAGCATTTCCTGTGCATTTTGCATTTTTGGATGGTGTGTGGAAGTTCACAAAACCCTCCAGGAAGGACGTGGAAATTCACAATCAACGCTGTGCTGGGTTGAAGCGGAAGTGGTCTTATGAGGAACTGATGGTAGGGAGCAAGAAAAGGAAGGTCGACGATGAGGAGAATTTAGGATGCTACATTAATCCAGACACGGAGGATGTACACGAACCATTTGGGACCAGTCGGTCTGATGGTGATAATCAGGGACTGTCTCTCTTTCCAGAGGAAGCTGCTGAGTTGTTGGGTGACTTGCAAGAGGATGCTGATGTGGCAACAGACCGCGGGAGAAGGCTGCCTCCAAGTCTAATATCATCTTCAATCCAGACAGAGTTGTATGTGTGTTGGAACGCATGTTTCTCGAAGACAAACATAAATGGAATGCTCGATTTCAAGTTGGTTTTTATGCAGTTAAGCATGCTATGGTTAACTTGTCAAGGGGGCATGGTAGATTTATGTATGTCTTGGTTATGACCTCGTCCACGTGGTCGTATGGGATTCTTGTTCCAGAAGGGTATGTGCAGATTAGAGATGGGAGGATTGATATGAATTCTATATGGCTGAGTTTAAAAGGCACCAGGGAATCACAGGCATGAAGAGACCGGATGTTGAAGAACTACAGGTGAAATTCAAGAAGGGCACTGAATTTTACAGGAAGAATTATCGTGACGATCGACAGGCAAGTTATGCGGATGGCCCTATGCTCGTTGGCACCTACTACTTGAGCTCCCAATGGTTTTCTTTGCCCAAGGTTGAATATGGTAATGGGAAGTTGAAGGGGTACGCACGTTGTTTGATGGCTTGATGAGACTCATTTCTGGGTGATTGTGTGTTCGACTTGAAGGATGAAGACTATAAGCAGCGGTGGCAGTTGAGGGAGAAAATGTTGAAGGAAGAGACTTATGTTTGGTATGGGTCGGAGCAAGAGGTGTGCACTTGGTGATTGGCACATGTGACATGTTTAACAGGTTGAATATATATCCCTCTCTATTTGTTGTACGTGTGTTATGCGTTTGTTTGTTTGGATGTGTGCATTTATTGCCTGATAGTACTTGATAGAGTATTTGTATTTTTGGATTTGTTGATACTACATTTATTTCTTGATAATGCTTATCCTTGTATATTTTTATTTCTTATCCTGCATTTATTTCTTGATAAAACTTATTTCTCTGTGTTGGTTGTTTGGTGTGTGGTGTGTGTGGTGAGTTGAGAAGAGAGAGAGAGGAGAGTTACAGAGGGTTGTTCAAGTTGTTGTGGTTTAGGAATGTTTCTTTACCAATTGTCCGTGCGAACGCATCCTGATGGAAGGCAGCTGTCTGCAATGGATGCCCGCTCTCCTGAGCCCCTCTCTCAGCTAGGATTGTGATGCACAGTTGGCGGTTAAGCCTTGCACTTGTGAACGGTCCGCCTCTGACATAGTAACCAGTGATTGCCTTCTAATCTTTGTCTTGAGAGGCATGTTAGCGTTCCAACATCTCTATGTCTTGGGGCTGAATTTAACTTTCATACCAAGCTTATTGTAGGCATTAAGCAAATGGAGTATCTTGAAACATGCTAACTTAGTTTAAATTTTAATTTTTGTTTGCTGCTATGGTGCTACACATTTAAATGTGAGTATTTAAACATGAAAGTGAGCAACACATAACAAAATAGGGTAATGTTATAAGCAAAACTTTCTTTTCATTGATATGCACAGCATGCACAAATGTTATAATAATTCCTCTATTGTTGTTTTGCCCCTTCTATCTTGTCTTTTGAATTCATATGGACACATGTATGTGTGGGTGCATGCATATTTGTGCTAATGCGTATGCAAGCACACGTATGTAGGTTCTGCATGTGGCCCACACATGTAGTGGTTTGGGTGTGTAATGAAGTAGCCCAACAACGAGAATAAGCTGCCCATGCCCAGTGTCTAGACTTAAGTGCAAGCTGGGGGAGCTCGAAGCCCGTGCCACTTGTACTGCTGCCCACAATCAATGTTGCTGGCTCGAGATAAATCACAAGTGCAAGTGGTAAAAATGCATCACACACACGGGAAGAGTTGGACGTATATAACCTTTCAATTCATCTCTAGAGAGAGAGACAGCAAGCAAAGCAAAACATTATGAATAGAGAAAAAGATGGTTGTGTGTTGGTGTAAATTCCTAACTTTTTAGGAGGTTCTCCTTATGTGGTTTGGTTTTGGTTTGGTTTTTGGCCTATTGGAAAGTGCAAAAAAAGTCGGGTAATAGATAGTTCTTAAAGCTATAGACAGTGGATGGACTCTGGATGGATTTAGATAGTTCTTAAAGCTATAGACAATAGATGGACTATGGATGGATAGACGAAAAAATATTGATAGATAGATGGAAAGCTAGGTAGGTAGATGAGGTAGACTTATAGATAGATAGGCATATGAATAGGTAGAGACAAATATATAGATAGACATAGGTAGGTAAGTGGATATATTGATAATTAGATAGACAACCATATAGATAGACAGTAGAAGAAAACAGAGATCGATAGATATATAAAAATCATTATCCATACATACATGGATAATGCGATGAATATACATAATCTTCACACTTTGTATGGTCCAAATATGCTCATTATGTATGTTTCAGTGAAGTGATCCTTTAATATACCGAATAAAATAAACCTTAAAGAATAAATATAACATCGAGTATTAATATATAGTATAATATAACAAAAATTAATTTTCTTCCTTAAAGAAGATAAATAAACACATGCATTGAATGGATAATATATAATTGATATCGATATAGATATATTGATCAAGCTAATATATATTAGATTTAAAAAGAAAACATAGATTGATCTAATAGAATGAATAAATTGTAGATAATATTTTAGCTAGGTAGATAGATGGAAAACCTCTCTACTAATTAATAGATGCATAGAGATATGAATGGGTAAATATATAAATAGATAGATAGGGAGCTAGGTAGATCTCTAGTTAACTATCCAAAGCACTATTATGATGTATCGTAGACAAATACATACATAGGTAGATAGATCGACCATATGATGGCTAGATGTTTTTCTAAGTATAGATAAAAAGGTGATTGATCGAGAGAGAAATTGATGAATAACTAAAAATTTATATAGATAGAGAAACCTATGTGTATATCCAATTGACATGAATTTAGTAATGGGGATATTGTAGTATCAGTCCATACTATGCATATATCCAGTGTGCATGAATTTAGTGGGGATATAGTAGTATTTAGTCCATACTATGCATACTTAATTAGTCTTGTGGAAGACTACCATCATGAGTATATAACATGCATGTTCCCAAAAAGATGAATTTTGGCATGATCTTAGATTCATGTAGGTAGCTTATTTAGCCATAATGGCATGTAGAGCATATGAGAGCATCTCGCTACAAAGTTTTATGCCAGTCACTCATGATGTGAGTGAGGATGTTATAGAATATAGTCCATACTATGCTTGATGGATTTGAGATCTCTCTCTCTCTCTCTCTCTCTCTCTCTCTTATTATTATTATATTTTATATATATATATGTGTGTGTGGTGTGTGTGTGTGTGTATATATCTATACATACATATATATACATATATGTATGTATATACACATATATATATATATATATATATATATATATATATATATATATCATATATATATATATATATATATATACACACACACACAACATATACATATACGCACACCTTCGAGCTTGTTGTTGGATTCAAGCTATGAAACTTTTTAAGTGTGGTTCAGGGCCTATTTATAGGAAATTTGCGCTCCTATGATTGGACTGCCTATTGGGATGACATTGGTGGGTTATGACTATACAAGTTACTAGGAGGTCAAAATGGCGCATTGTGTGTATGTGTGTATATATAAGCAAGGATAGAGAGAAAATGCTTTTTATGTAATGTGATAAGAGCTCATAATGAGCATATATGTGTGTGAGTCTTCCAAGAGCCATCATGTATATGCCCCTAGTTTTTGTATACAAAATCATTTTTACTTTATTCAATTATTGTTTATGATTCGTACCCATTATAGTATTTTGGAATGGGAATTTGAATTGAAAGAGAGGGAGGGGGGGTGTGAGGGACAAGGAGAGGAAAGCGAGAGAGATGATGTTTTTTAATGTAATGTGATAGAGCTTATTGTGTGTGTGTCTTCCGAGAGCCATGTTTATGCCTCTACTTTTTGCTATCAAGAGAATTGGTATAGAATCAATTTTACTTCACTTTTTATTCAATTATTTGTTGATGGTTATACTATTGTGGAATGAGAATGTGTGTTGTTAGAGAGAGGGGGAGGGGAGGCCGAGGTGCAGGGGACACGAGAGACAAAAATTACGAGATAGTGATGTTTTCTTTAATGTGATGTGATAGATGTGAAACATTTGTATTGTTTATCCTTTTAGTCTCCATGATTTGAAATCTTTGTGTTGCGAGAGAGAGAGAGAGAGAGAGAGAGAGAGAGAGAGAGAGAGAGAGTGGAAAGAGAGATCACAAGATAGAGGACATGGACTAAAATGATTTATCATATCTTTAAACAAGTTCATACATTCACAAGAACTGTTAAGACATTTTTCTACATAATGGGATTTGACTAGCGCCAAAGGTCGTGATGTTGAGGGTCGTTAGGGTTGAGAGAGAGAGAGAGAGAGAGAGAGAGAGAGAGAGAGAGAGAGAGAGAGAGAGAGAGAGAGAGAGAGAGAGAGAGGAATGATGCTTCTATGTAACTATTGATACGTGCGTGCATGGTCCCAGACGGAGAGAGAGAACTCTAACTAGACGTGGAAAACGTGGAAAATTTATTGCCACCTCGACAGACCTTTCTTCTACACGTCAACAAATCGCTCTCTCTCTCTCTCTCTCTGTTTCTGTGTGTGCTGTGCTCATCTCCCTTATCTCTCTCTCTCTCTCTGTGTGTGTGTGTGTGTGTGTGTGTGTGTGTGTGTGTGTGCTGTGCTCAACTCCCTTAGCTCTCTCTTTCCCTCCCTCTCTCTCTCTCTCTCTCTCTCTCTCTCTCTCTCTCTCTCATACACACAACAAGATACTTTTATTTGAAGGCAAGGAGCTGAGCATCCATGAAGAGAACAGAGAACGCATGCATGCATTTCAACTGGAAAGGCTTATGCACGAAAAATATGCACTGTAAAGGTAACACTTAATGGTAAAACATAAGTTTCTTCAACCTTCAGCCCTTGTGCATTGTTTGCTGATTTTCATTTCCACACCCCTTGTGCATTGTTTGCTGATTTTCATTTCCACACCCCTTGTGTATGACAATTTTTCATTTTCAGATATCCCAAGTTCCAATTCTAAGAAATTCTCCCCTTGCAAGGGGCTTCCCCACACAAGTACTTCCTTTTGGTCCGCCACCTATGACCGTGCCATGAGAACACAATCTTACAATGAATTCATGGCAAAAGTGGGGGACTTGCCTTTCATCATGTCTCCTTCAAATCTTTGCTATAGCAAAATCGACATCGACATTAATATAAATGGCCTTATCCAACCAAACCAAGAGACTGTGGAGAGTGTGCTACACGCAAGCTGCGTGGTTGAGGAGCCCGAAATCATGAATATAGCAATGGATTACTTTGATAGCAACTAGAAAGAATCCAAGTTATGTGGGACTCTCCTCCATAGCATCCGTAATGTTGGGGTGTAGGCCAGGTGGCCGTGGGAAATCACCCTTGTACACTTTATTTTCCCTATTCAATATAGGGAGAGAAAGAGGAAGAGTTGACTCTTCTCTTTCTTCTCCACTAACCCACACAGTGGCTGCCTGTGCATCTCCCCCTTCCCCATTCTCTTCTTCCCTTCTCTTGCACACACTCCGTACACGCACACGCGCACTCATCAATTGGTATCAGAGCTACGGCAGCGAATCGTACGCGCGACCGCTCTCCGACAATCGACTCGGAAGCGACAGAGCTCGCCGGCTATGGCGGAGCTCGGAGCTCAAGCTTGAGCTTGGCAGTGTGCAACAGATCCGAAATTGCGAGCTTGGCTTGGAGAAGCAAGGAAATCGAAGGCTTTGAAGCCGAGCAAAGGACAGCAAGGAGTGAGAGCTTTGGGAAGCTTTGCAGCTTCTGCAGGCAAATCGGAGCCATCAAATGGTATCAAGGCACCCCGATCCCGAGCCCCGACTACCCGTGTGTGTAGCTCTCCTTGTTGAGAGGAATCTTTGAATGCTTGGAAAGCTCTGCATAGCAGGAAATCGACATCAGAGGCAGTCTGTTGAGAATAGTGCAAAGCTTGGAGATTTGGGACACCGAGCAACTCGTCGAAAGAAAAATTGAGTACTAGCTTGGGAAAGCCTCGAAGAGGAAGAAAATCGCTGTATAGATAGTAGAGCATGAAGCAGGGAGAAAGAAGAGCAAATCGGGGCTGAGCCGAGAGCTTGGGGGGACTTCGAGTAGGCCCGTGTGCAAGCAAGGCATTGCAAACTCGAGCACTCGAGAGCAATTAGCAGCTTCACAAGCAGCCTATTGCAGCTGAGGACAATCGTGGAGTGTGTGCGTAGGGGCAGCCAGTCAAAGGCAGCAGTAGCAGGAAACGAGCAAGAAGCAAGGCAATTGGTATAAAGCTTTCTGCAGCAAAGTACAATCAGAATTGGAGCTTGAATTAAAGCGGGGGACTCGGGCTCACAAGAGCGCCAACCAATTCTTGTCGAAAGATTGCTGCAGATCTAGTTGCATCTCAAGACCGTTGCAAATCGCTCTATGCAATGTGTGGTGGTGTGTTGAACACACACACACACACACACACACACACACACACACACTCGGGCTGTGGGTTGTGGGTAGTATCGAATTGAGCAGTCGGAAGCACCGCAAGATGCAGGAGCACACAAGGCAGTGCTGTGGTGGAGGAGCAGGCGCCGTAAGGATATCCTCACACACACACACACACACACATAACACACTCGTCTGCAAAAATCGAGAGAGCTATTGAAAAAATTTGATTTAAAAAAAAAAAACTTTTTTGACACAAACATGTTTTGTCTGCGAGGGTGGGTGCACACCCCATGCAAGGCTTGACCTTCAAACCCAACTCTCCGACCGCCCCTCTCCTTTCCAAACCCTTGGATCCCGACTCTTGAGCTGTGAGAAATCGACAGCAAGTGACTGAAAGAGAGAGTGACAGAGACAAAAAAGGAGAGCTTGACACCGTGCTTGCGAGCGAGCACAAGCGACCGAGTCCGACAAATTTGAGACAATTTTTGTAGATCGAGCAAAATCTGCAATCGATACCGATCCGACTCGGTATTGATCGTTCGAGCATTGGCGTTTTACGGCTATTCGGCTAGCCACTTCCGCCCGGCGGCGGAAGGCGACATCGACATCGACACCGCTCATGCGCACCGGCTCGACACTCCACATTGCGGCGGATTTCCGACATCCGACCCACACCGGGCGCTTCCCCAGATGAGCACGTTCCCACGATCGACGATCGAGCTTGCGACATGCGCGGGTGAGGTACCTCTGTCATAGAGGAGTGACACCCGGCATTGGCACCGAGCGCACCGATCGCCCTGTACGACATAGTTTTCGGATACGACACCTTTGGCGGCTATTCGACTAGCATATTTTTGCCGGTGGCAGAAATCGGCACATAGCGACACCGACACGCAGGTTACAGGCTACAGGGGGGTTTTTCAGCCCATTCACTCATAGATTCTCCAGATTACCAGACACAGCGCTTTCATAGGAGATTTGGAAGTCATTTCGACAGCAGATTCTTTGCGGACACATGCGTTGACAGATGCATTTTGTTGTGTGAGCACACATAGTGCTACTGAGCTCTTTTGAGAGCAGATATCCCCGCAAGGATCACTTTCACTGCATACAGCAGTTCTTGGCGCCTGTTTGAGCGCGATTTTACTCATGTACGTTGAGTTGCGGACACTGCCCACTGTACTCCGTGTGGAGCCATTTTTGGCTATTTTGGCAGTTCTTTTCGGCCGTTTCTGAGACTCGGACCGGAAGAGCCCTTTCTGAGACTGTGGCTAGTCCATTTGTGTCTGCATTAGCCTTTTGGAGGGTCGATAGCGTGAGGTTTTCTTTGAGCTGGGGTGTGCTCGAATGTTGAGACACCTTCGGTGATACAGGTAGCTGGAGTTCCCCTTTACGGTACCCTCGCCATAGGATATGTATCTGGACGGTTATTTATGCTTTTGACGCCGAGTTGGAACTTACATAGCAGTGGTTTTGTGCAGTAGATGCCCAGTTAGTGCAGTTGGCACATTTATATGCATTTTGAGTTGAGTTTTGACTCCTCATACAAAGGAAACTCTGCCGGATTTACTTTCCGCGAGTTGTGACTTCCATTGTTGGCACTTTCAAGTCTATTTCGGTTGAGATTTTACTCCCGATACAAAGGTTACTCTGTCCAAATTTCTACAGCTTCTCGCCATAGTGTGGAACCTCTCAAACCCTCTTATCAGTGATGGCTTCTTCTTCAGAAAAGGAGGAGTATTTCATTCGGAAGTTCGACGGTAGCAACTTCACCATGTGGAAAGAGCGCATGAAAGATGTTTTGATAAACAAAGGGCTCTCAGAACCGTTGAAAGAGAGTGCAGAGGATGATGATTATACACAAGCTCAATGGGAGCTTTTGGATGCAAAAGCCATGGCTACGATACGTCTACATCTAGCCGAGTCAGTCTTCTTCACCATCATAGGGAAGAAAACAACCAAGGAACTTTGGGATAGCTTATGTTCAGCATGGGAGAGCAAAAGTGCATCCAACAAAGTTTTTCTCATGAAAAAGCTTATGAAGCTCAACATGAAAGAAGGTAGCACAGTTTCTAGTCATTTAAATGAGTTCAACTCCTTGTTCAGTCAGCTGACATCTCAGGGCTTTAAGGAGTTTGACGATGAACTCAAGTCTATCTTCTTATTATGCTCTCTACCCAGTTCATGGGATATCTTTTGCACAGCCATTAGCAATTCGGCTCCGAATGGCAAGTTAGAATTCAATGCTGTCACAGATGCGTTGCTCACTGAAGAGATTCGTCGTAAATCTCTCGATAATTCTAGTCATGGAGATGATATATGGCTGGCAGCTCAACAAAGCCAAGAGGCCGTGACAGGAACAAATACAAAAGCAAAAGTAGAGAGCGAAATCCTTGTAGTCCTAGCAAACACAGGAACCAAAGTAGAGACCGCAATGCCAAAAATGTCGAGTGTTACTATTGCCACAAGAAGGGTCATTACAAAAAGGATTGTCGCAGTTTCCTAAGAGATCAGAAAAACATGCAAAATGATAATTCTGGCAAAGGAAAAAGTACAGTAAAGATAGAGGAGCTCAATATTGTTGAGTCTCCCATGCCTACCACTGCAGTAAAGGATGCTCCTCCTCTAGTGATGCTCATTATGCCCACAGAGATTCATGCCGAGGTGACAACAGATGCCTCATATGTTCTCATTTTCACTTCAGATCTCACTCCAGATGCTTTGGTTGCACAGGATGAGGGTTATGCACAGAATTGGATCCTTGATTCTGGTGCAAGTTTTCATGTCACACCGCATAGAGAGTGGTCTTCCTCTTATGCATCCATGCATGGAATAGTCAAGCTTGGTGATTCCTATGAGCTTGACATTATTGGCATTGGTGATGTGAAACTTCAGATGCATAATGGCACTACTTTTGTGCTACAGAATGTCAGACATGTGCCCCAGCTTACGAAAAGCTTGCTTTCTATAGGGCAATTGGATGATCTTGGCTACACTACAGTTTTTGGTAATCGTTCTTGGATGATCCGCAAGAAAAACCTTATCATGATGAAAGGCAATAAAAACGGATCCCTGTACTCTTTGTTTGTTTCGAGTGTCGACGAACACTCTATCTATGTTGCCGAGCTGCCGTCTCTTGAGTTGTGGCATAGCCGGCTAGGGCATATTAGCCAAAAGGGAATGAAAACACTTCAGCGTTTTGGCTACTTACCTGTGTTAGATTACAGAGACTTTCCATTGTGTGAGCATTGTCTGTATGGAAAACAGACTAGATTGACATCTTTGCCATTGAATAAGAAACTAGGCAAACCTCTAGACTTGGTGCATAGTGATTTGTGTGGTCCAATGCCACATAAAACTCTAGGGGGGGCAAACTACTTTCTCACATTCATAGATGATTGTACGAGAAAGGTGTGGGTGTATCTCCTTAAGCGTAAGGAGGAAGTCTTTTCGACATTCCAAAAATTCCTCGCCATGGTTGAGAACCAATCAGGAACAAAGCTCAAAGCTTTTCAAACGGACAATGGTGGAGAATACATCTCTACAGAGTTCAAGGATTTTTGCACTAGAAGAGGCATTCGGCGGCAGTTTACTGCTCCATACACACCTGCACAAAATGGGATAGCTGAAAGAATGAATCGAACAATTCAAGAGCGATTTGTCTCTATGATGTCTATGGCGAAGCTTACTCCCGAATTTTGGGGGGAAGCTGTTCTGACAGCATTGCACATCATCAACAGGTCACCTAGTTCTCCTTTGAATTTCAAAATTCCAGAGGAATTATGGACTGGCAAAAGGCCAGCTATGAGCATTTACGTGTATTTGGATGTGAATCATATGCACATGTGCCCAAAGAACTTCGTCGGAAGTTAGATCCCAGATCACACAAATGCATCTTTATTGGCTATGGTGCAAACGGAGAGATGTGGATATCGTCTCTGGCACCTAGAATCAAACAAAGTCATTCATAGCTCACATGTGAATTTCAATGAATCAAAAATGCACAAGAAGCCCATCAAAGATGTTGAGTACAGACGTGTTCGTTTTGAGGATGTAGCCTCCGAACCAACTCAGTTCAGTAGTGTTTCACCCACTCCTCAAGTGCAAGATACTACTATTACTCCGTAGAGAGCGGAGTCCAGCAGTCAGGCACTGAGACGCTCTGAGAGAGTATCACGTGCGCCCGAGCGGTTTGAGCCGGGTATACACCACATTTTGGTCACTGACAGTGGAGAGCCAACCCGCTACAAAGAAGCTATACAAATGGAGGGTAGCGTTAAGTGGGAGCAGGCTATGCAATCAGAATACAATTCGATTGTGGCTAATGAGACATGGGATTTGGTTGAATTACCAAAAGGAAAAAATGCTTTACCTTGCAAGTGGGTATACAAGATTAAGTATACAGCGGAAGATCCCGAGCCTAGATACAAGGCTCGTCTAGTTGCCAAGGGTTTCAAGCAGCAAAAAGGTATGGATTTTGATGAGATTTTCTCTCCAGTAGTCAAGATGACTACACTTCGCACCGTGCTTGGCTTGGTTGCTATCCAGGACATGGAACTTGTCCAAATGGATGTGTACACAGCATTTCTTCACGGGGATCTAGATGAAGATGTCTACATGAAACAACTAGAGGGATTTGTATGTGAAACCCAAAAACCAACGAGGTCAGAATTGGTTTGTAGACTTAAAAAGACACTCTATGGCCTCAAGCAAGGTTCAAGGCAATGGTATCAAAAATTTGACAAATTCATGCAGTCTCAGGGTTACATTAGAAGTCAAGAGGATCACTGCTTATACACAAAAAGATTGAACGATGGTTCTTTAATCATCTTGATCTTGTATGTAGATGATATGCTTATCGCAGGCAAATCAATTGATGAAATCAATCAGCTGAAAAAGATGCTAAGCGCTCAGTTTTCCATGAAGGATTTGGGAGATGCCAATCAGTTTCTTGGTATGCACATCAAGAGAGACAGGAAACGTGGAATTCTTGAATTATCTCAAGAAAAGTACATTCACAAAGTCTTGCAACGTTTTAGTATGCAAGGGGGGAAGTCATTGAGTACCCCAATGCAAGCATACTCCAAAACTTAGCAAGGAAGACTCTCCCAAGACAGTGGCTGAGAAAGAGGAAATGGCGAAAGTACCATATTCTTCAGTAGTTGGCAATTTGATGTACGCTATGGTAGCCACAAGACCAGACATTGCACATGCAATGGGAGTGGTTAGTAGGTACATGGAAAACCCTGGCAAGAAGCATTGGGAAGCAGTGAAGAAAATCCTCAAATATTTGAAAGGTACAGCTAGCAAGTGTTTACACTTTGAAAATAGTGATGCATCTATTGTAGGTTACACGGATGCGGATTATGCGGGTTGCGTGGATCGTAGAAGATCCACATCTGGCTATGTATTCATGTTTGCTGGAGCAGCTATCTCTTGGAGACCGTGTCTCCAAGATTGCACATCTTCATCTACCACTGAGGCAGAATATGTTGCTGCGTCTGACGCCAGCAAGGAAGCCATATGGTTGGCTCGTCTAGTGGGAGATTTGGGCATTCACGAGGTTCCAGTACTACATTGTGATAGTCAGAGTGCCATTGCTTTGGCAAAGAATCCAGTGTTTCACTCAAAGTCGAAACACATAGAGGTCAGATACCATGTCATACGAGATGCATTGGCTGGCAAGCGTATCGAGCTTGTCAAGGTTCACACTGGTGACAACCCCGCAGATGCTGTCACAAAGAGCCTAGCCTCGGAGCGATTTACACATTGTATAGAACTTATGGGTGTACGGTGAAGCCTCGGCAATGCTTCATCAATTTTGTATAGACTAACTATACTAATGCCACTATTGGCCACCATGACCTTCAAGTGGGAGGTTGTTGGGGTGTAGGCCAGGCGGCCGTGGGAAACCACCCTTGTACACTTTATTTTCCCTATTCAATATAGGGAGAGAAAGAGGAAGAGTTGACTCTTCTCTTTCTTCTCCACTAACCCACACAGTGGCTGCCTGTGCATCTCCCCCTTCCCCATTCTCTTCTTCCCTTCTCTTGCACACACTCCGTACACGCACACGCGCACCGGAATACATGGGTACCCTTCCTTCCAATTCTAGGTAAACAGGATCTTCATACTCCAGACCCCTACCAGAGCATCCTTCCCCTATGAAAGGTTCATAACCTTCCACCACCACTAGCTCCTTGGTCAGGGTACCTTGTAGCTCACCCACCTAGTTTGGCTCCCAGTTACCCCACACCTAGTGGGATCCAAACCCAGTGGCCTTAGGGGGTTAGCATCCTCCAAGCCCCTCGAGATTCAAGGGTTCAAATAGAATACCCGCCCAACTAGCAAGCCAAAGGACGTGTATTTATCCATACAAGTACCTTTCGACCTTGCGGTCTCAAATGGCTCGGAACACAAGAAATCACCTAATTTGATCCCACTCTTGTCCCATACCAAGAGTACAGTCAAATGTAAAAATGGAATATTTTTTCCCCCTTTTTAATTATGAATTCCAAGCATAATACAAGGGTGTCTGATGTAATTTGTCCATTATCATGGTGGCTATGTGCATTAACCTAACTCATGCACAAAATTCAAGTACAGATGCAATAGTGATACATCCGACCAAGGGAAATAACATCTTATATTTGGACTATATAAATTCCCCTTACTCTCTTGTATCGCTTTACACCATTAAATACCTTCCAATTACCTTTCACTGTTTAATTTTCCTAACTTACCTTAGCATAAATTAAAACATTCCTCTATAAACAAAAAATAACTTTAAAAGGTTAAAGCATCAACCATAGATTTTGCTTGGGTATCTTCTTTTCCATGTGTGGATGCCAAGGTAGCGTCCCTAGGTAGTGTCTCAGCGTTACGGTCACGTTACACACGCTTAGGAGCCATCTTTGATTTTTCTTCAAATAGTGAAAAATCAAGGTAAATAAAGCATTACTATTAACTCTCGACACTTTAAATCCATTTCTAAAAATTTTGAATTTTCTATTTTTTTCCTATTTTTAAATGTTTTTTCCCAAAAATGTAGAAAATAGCATTTTTATGCCTAAAAATGCCTTAAAAAGTCATTTTTAATTGCTAAAACATTACTGAAAATTTCAAAAAAAAAAGAATTTCAGTAATTATCTAATTTTCTTGATTTCCCCTCTAATAAAATATGCAATTTTATATTAAAATGTACAAAAAAATAATTGAAAATTGGCCTAAATTTGCCCTATTTCATAAGTAAAAAATTTCCTATGAGATTTTAAATCACAAAATCATTATTATATGCCTAAATATCACTCTATAATTATCTAAACCAAATGCAACATATTTAGATATTTTGTCCTCAAGAAAATAGTTAAAAATAACATATTTAATGCATGTAACATAACCAAATATAAATAATCTTCATTGAGAAAATTATTCTGCATTCACGAAGAGCTTTGATTTATATAATTAAATGCATAAGTGAATTAAACATGTAATTACGACTAATTTCCTAAGGAAATTTTACCATTATTTTGCTACTTTTCAATAATAAAATAATCCAAATTTAAAATTTGGCATTACTTATGCGTAGTAGAGTATCCAACTCTAATTATCATGAAAATAGAAAAATAATATGCATAACCAATATAAAACCAACACATAAAATAAAAAGATAAAATTTATCATTAAAAAATTAAAGATCAATTAAATCTTACTTTACCACAGAAGTATTTTGTTATGTATGGAAAATATTCTCAATATTTTCCGCAAGGTGATGGCCTTCCTTCAAGCTTGTTGTTGGATTCAAGCTATGAAACTTTTTAAGTATGGGGGAGGGCCGATTTATAGGAAATTTGGGCTCCTATGATTGGACTGTCTATGGTGGGCAATGACTATACAGGTTACTAGGAGGTCAAAATGGTGCATTTTTGTGATTAACTTGTAGCCTACCTTTTAGTAGGTAAAAACTGACCTCTTTGACCTCTAGCTTGATATTTTTCCCTTAGCCACTTTTTCTGACCAATCACATCCAGGTTGCCCCTTTTTTTCTTAATTACTTAGCCTCCTTTTTAAATAACTTTCCCAGGGTAGCCCACTTTAGCCCCCTTTCTTGGCTAATCATATTCAAGCTGCCTCTCCTCTTAATTACTTAGCCACCTTTCTAATTAACTTTCCCAGGGTAGCCCACATTGGCCCCTTTTCAAACCATCAGGATAAAGTTGACTTTCCTTTTCCCAGCTTGAGATGCCTCACAAGCCTAATCTTATCCTCTTATCCACTCATATCCTAAGGTTCATTTATTGATTTGAATCCCACATCCTAAGATCCTTTTATTCATTTAAACAAGCATTGCAGACTGGTTAACTATTTGACATTCAAGGTGTGCATAGATTTGCACGGGGTACACACTTGCACAAGAATGATTGAAAAAGACACATCTTTATTCATTTGATAAATATGTAATAGGCTTGGATATATTTACAAGGCTTAGTAATGGAGAAATTACAATATATATATATATATATATATATATATATATATATATATAATATATATATATATATATATATGTATACATACATACATACATACATACATATATATATATATATATATATATATAAAAGTAAACCATTCACATTTTGATTTTAGTATTTTGAAAAAAAGCCGTTTTACGGGGTGCATGGTTTTTGCGAAGCAAATCAGTTGTCCTGGCGAATTTGCGGGTGGAAGAAAAAAACAAAGCTGCTAGCATCCTTGTGAATGAAAAAAACAATTTGTGGGTGTTGTTGGCTACTTGCTATGGTATTTGGTCCACCCAATATTAATTTTATGGGTTCCTCACGCAATTACGATATGTGGTACACGATGAAAAAAAAAACAGTTACCATAGAGATTTAGAGAATTTTCCGTTGAAGACGGCAACCCAGACGGTTTTCCATTCCAACAACTGAGTTCTCCAAAAATAATTTTACGGGATTAATTATTTAAGCGAGAGCCATAAAGTACACACACACACACACACACACATATATACAAAAACACACACACACACACACACACACACACACACACACACACATATATTTCCTACGACGTTTAAAATTCTCTTCTCAATGTGTGTGTGGGTGCGTGTGTGTGAATAAGAAAAGGAAAATGGGCTAACCTTTCTATCACACAAGTGTGGTAGATTGGTTAGCTCATTTCCGTCTTGAATCAAAGGTCTTGACTTTAGGATAGATCGAATTGGTCTCTTGGGATAGTTTCCTACGACGTTAAAAATTCTCTTCTCAACGTGTGTGTGGGTGTGTGTCAGTGAATAAGAAGAGGAAAATGGGCTAACCTTTCTATCACCCCAAGTGTGGTAGATTGGTTAGCTCATTTCCCTCTTGAATCAAAGGTCTTGAGTTCACAGATAGATCAATTTGATCTCTTGGGATAGTTTCTTACGATGATAAAAATTCGCTTTTCAATGTGTGTGTGGGTATGCGGGTGTGTGCCTGTGAATAAGAAGAGGAAAATGGGCTAACTAACTTTCTATCACCCAAGTGTGGTAGATTGGTTAGCTAATTTCCCTCTTGAATCAAAGGTCTTGAGTTCACGGATAGATCAATTTTGTCTCTTGGGATAGTTTCCTATGACGTTAAAAATTCTCTTCTCAATGTGTGCATGGGTGTGTGGGAGCTTGTCTGTGAATAAGAAGAGGAAAATGGGCTAACCTTTCTATCACCCAAGTCTGGTAGATTGGTTAGCTCATTTCCCTCTTGAATCAAAGGTCTTGAGTTCTGTCAGATAGATGAATTCGGTCTCTTGGGATAGTTTCCTACGACGTTGTGTGTGTGGGTGTGTGGCTGCGTGTCTGTAAATAAGAAGAGAAAAATTGGCTAACCTTTCTATCACCCAAGTGTGGTAGATTGGTTAGCGCATTTCCCTCTTGAATCAAAGGTCTTGAGTTCCTGGATAGATCAATTTGCTCTCTTGGGATAGTTTTCTACGACCTTAAAAATTATCTTTTCAATGTGTGGGTGTGTGTCTGTGAATAAGAAGAGGAAAATGGGTTAACCTTTTCTATCACCCAAGTGTGGTAGATTGGTTAGCTAATTTCCCTCTTGAATCAAAGGTTTTGAGTTCAACTCTTGTCGCGGATAGATCAATTTGGTCTCTTGGGATAGTTTTCTACGACGTTAAAAATTCTCTTCTCAATGTGTGTGTGGGTGTGTGTATGTGAATAAGAAGAGGAAAATGGGCTAACCTTTCTATCACCCAAGTGTGGTAGATTGGTTAGCTCATTTCCCTCTTGAATCAAAGGTCTTGAGTTGTGGGATACATCAATTTGGTCTCTTGGGATAGTTTCCTACGACGTTAAAAATTCTCTTCTCAATGTGTGTGTGGGTGTGTGTTTGTGAATAAGAAGAGGAAAATGGGCTAACCTTTCTATCACCCAAGTGTGGTAGATTGGTTAGCTCATTTCCCTCTTGAATCAAAGGTCTTGAGTTCATGGATAGATCAATTTGGTCTCTTGGGATACTTTCCTACAACGTTAAAAATTCTCTTCTCGTGGGTGTGTGGGTGCATGTTTGTGAATATGAAGAGGAAAATGGGCTAACCTTTCTATCACCCAAGTGTGGTAGATTGGTTAGCTCATTTCCTCTTGAATCAAAGGTCTTGAGTTCGGATAGATCAATTTGGTCTCTTGGGATAGTTGCCTACGACATTTAAAAATTCTCTTCTCAAGTGGGTGTTGGGTGTGTGGGTGCCTGCCTATGAATAAGAAGAGGAAAATGGGCTAACCTTTCTATCACCCAGTGTGGTAGATTGGTTAGCTCATTTCCCCCTTGAATTGAAAGGTCTTGAGTTCAACTCTTGTCAGATAGATCAATTTGGTCTCTTGGGATAGTTTCCTACGATGTTAAAAATTCTCTTCTCAATGTGTTTGTGGGTGTGTGGGTGCGTGTCTGTGAATAAGAAGAGGAAAATGGACTAACCTTTCTATCACCCAAGTGTGGTAGATTGGTTAGCTCATTTACCTCTTGAATCAAAGGTCTTGAGATAGATCAATTTGGTCTCTTGGGATAGTTTCCTCAACGTTAAAAATTCTTTTCTCAATGTGTGTGTGGGTGTGTGTCTGTGAATTGAGTTATCGCGTTTAAAACCACAATAATCTACGCACATGTGCATAGTATTATATTTCTTTTTCACCAATAGGATTGGTGATGCCTAGAGACGAAGTGCTAGGTCTAATGAAACCACGAGTGAGGTAGTCATCCAACTGAAGCTCAACCTCCTTGTCCGCACTAGCACTCATACGATAAGGTAGTTTACTCACTGGTTTAGTGCCTTGCATGACATCGACGCCATGTTGCACATCTCGTGAGGGGGTAAACCTGGTGGTAAATCACTTGAAAATACATCACTATACTCCGTGAGTAAGTGATGAAGCTTTTGCCGTGCAAAAGGAGATAGTACACTAGAGTTATGTTGGGATGGAGAATCTTATAATTCCTTGAATGTTTGCTCTATAACAGTTGCACGTTGCTTAACATAATTAGAATCTAGAACACCTTGATGCTTTAGAATTGTTAGCACTTTGCATTTTATTATTGTTAGCACTTTGCTGAACATAACTAGAATTCACAGCACTTTGCTTTTGAGAATTCATTGTACTTTGCATACCATCACTAGAATTCATAGCACTTTTCTCTAGAGAATTCACAAGACTTGGAGACAAGCAATAACACAAAAAGACTTTATTTATTAAATCTTCTTTCTATAAAATAGAAAGCTCAGCTGTGATATAAGATGTGTAGATGGAGTGTTTTTATCACCAAGCAAAAGCACATGTTTACCATTGGCCATAAAGGAGAAGGAGTTATGTTCGTAACGGGTGGTGCAATGTGCTGATGGGGGCTTTTCACAAGCCAAGCTCCCATACCCCTTTTCTCTCGTCCCCACCCCATGAAAACCCCCTCTTAGGGAGGGAGTGATAAAAGACATTGGAAAAAGTAAGAAAAAAATAAAGTATGATTATGTAAATATATGAGAAAGGTAAAATAGGCCACCTCATGCCTGCGGGGCAGCTCATCCCCACCTTGCCTCCTTTTTCTTCACTGTTGTCCCGCCGTGTGTCCCTTTTCCTCTCCTCCACTCAAAAGGTCAACCCCCTCTCTCTTCCCTTGTCCTTTCTCCTTTCTCTCTCCCCTCAAGCTACCCCACCTCTCACTAATAATGCATTCTAACTCACCAATAATGCACCCTAACTCACATGCAACTTACCCTATCTTCCAAAATAGTATACCCCACCCCCCTTTCTCTCTCCTATCATATCCATGACCCAAATACCCCCCCCTCTCTCTAAAGGCGCCATGTCTCTTGTCTTGTAGCTAAATAACCTCCCCCACACTCACACACACTCAGTTTCACTAAAAAAAGTGCCCACAGACCCATCCCCACCCGGTGGTTACCTGATTTTTCTTGTGTTCACACACATCTGCACACAGATTCACCTCTGAACACACTCCTCTCTCTCCCCTTTTGTAATTACTTTATTCTCCATGTCACCTCTCACTTTTTTTCATCAACCCATCTCTCTCTCTCTTAGTCTCTCTCTCATGAGACTGGTGTTCTGGCACATTACACACACAGCCAGACAAGTGGGGCCCACAGTCACATGCCTATGTAGATAATGATTTCTTCATTTCTAAATTCTAGAATTTCTCCCCCCCCTCCTCCCCTATATAAAGAGGGGTCACCATCACAAAAAAACACACAACATCACCAAAGAACACACTATGCACTGTGTGTGCCTAGTGCACACACACACACCCACACCATCACCATCACCATCACCACAATCACCATGCTTGTCTTGAGCATGACCTCTACACCCTTGGCTATGGAAGATGAAGGGCAACTAAATAAAGGATGATGGCCATAATCCTCGTGCGAGTCTTCGCCATCAACTCCCACCTATTCGCCATGTGCTCTACCACTCTCTCCCTTCTCATTCCCCTACCCTATGCTCCCCATTTCATCGCCTAATTCTCTAAATAAAGCTTGAGGTTTTGTGAGTATGTTTTCTTGCAATGTTTTGCCCATGTGAGGTGTGCGGAATCGCCACCTAGTCTTGTGTTTTGGAGTGAGCTTGTGTATGTGTGAAGGGTGTGCGGATTCGCCATCCTTTTGTGATGCCTAAGTACTAAGCCGTTATACCCCCTCCCTCTCTCTCTCTCTCACTTGATCTCATTCCCTTTCCTCTTCATCATTACTCCCAAGCATCCATCTCTCTTGGATGAAAACTTTGTTATGGTGGTGTGTTGTTTGCGTCCTAGCCGCTAAAGCTAGGTGGTGCCCCCTGTTTGCTTTACCATGACAGGCTCGAGGCGCGCCATTCGGTCCCCGGTGTTTTAGAGGCCGTCGGGGTTCAGGGTTCGCTTTGCTCCCGTCAGTGCTTCCTAAACCATGCAGCCACTCCCGTCCTAAAACTACCTCAGCACGGTCCATGTTCATAACTTGGAAGTCAAGCGTCATCGTATGTTCTTGAACATTAAGTTCAACCCCTTGAACTACAATGTCCCATACTTCCTTATCATTGCAAGACATTTGCTCTACGACATACTTGTGTGGCAGGGAGTCTGTATAAGCTTCAATTTCTTGACTAGCTTATAGTTTAGGAAGTTATCAGTTGCACCATCATCCACTAAAATATGAGCACGTTTTCCGTTAATAGTGTCATGCATGCGAAACAACTCATGGGGGCGAAAAGTGGGTTGTCACATTGAAGCAGATACACAACACTTGTGCTTTTATTCCGTATGAAGAACCTCTACAACACAATGTTTAGGAGATGAATCTAATGTGAGGCATTGCACCGTGTGCATAGCCTTATCTTGGCCTTTATGGGATTCAACTTCTTTGCCTTGCAAAAGAGGACAATCCTTCTTGTTATGCTGATCCGAAAGACGTGGAGTATCTCGTGCTTAGGCTTCTTAGCCTCTTGAGGACATGGAGAGGTAGATCGTCTCTTGTTCCTCTTGGAACGTGTGGGAGATCTACCACACCATTGGCTCTTAGCTGAATTGCTCTTAGTATAAGTATTCTTAGAGTAGGGAACATTTCCCTTCCTCTCTTGGTCATCGTCATACGTTTGGGCATGAACGATGGCTTCTTCCAAAGTTTTTGGATGTTGAGTCTTGACATGAAGACGATAGTCTTTGTCAAGACCCCTATTGAATCCCCTCATCTTCCAGGATTCATCTAGACCTTCTAGCTTTAACATAATTTCTCGATACTTAGAAAGATACTGGGTGAGAGAGAGGTCAGACATGTAGTATGCATCCCATGCAATCCAGTTCTTTTCTTCTTCATTACAGGGCAAAAAATATTTATAGAAAGAATCTCGAAACTCACTCTTTCAAGACTTAGGACGAGCATCTAATTGAAAAGTCATCCACCACTTGTAGGCCTTGCCTTTAAGCGATATACTTGTTTCCAATGTTGTCTTAAAATCTGGGGTGTGTCTCAACCTATGAATATCACTCCACTTGTGTAAGAATGTATTGACCGCATCCTTGTTGCGATCACGCTCTTCACCCTGAAATTCGAGAATGGTGATATTCTTAAGTAATGCATGGCTATCGTCTAAATCATGTGAAGCATGTGCCCCAGAGAGGAAATTAGGAATAGCAGCTATTGCATGGACTCCTTGAGTTGTGCAAGCTCTGGCTCCTTGAACCACGTGAGCTTGGACTCCTTGAGGCGTTTGTGAGTTCATAAACTCTTTTAGTAGCGCAGTAAGTTTTGAAACATTTTCATTTAATTTAGAAAAGTTACTTTTAAGTACACGAAAGTAGCCATTTCTATGAGGCCATGATCTCCTAGATCATCCTCTTCATGCATGCGAGTGTCGACAGCGCTCGTAGCTGTCGGATTTTTAACTTCGTGATCAAAGTCAAAGGTGTGTGTGTGAGGGGGGTCCTCGCTGGCCATGGTAAACACACACTAATGTAGAGAGAGAAAAAATTCAACTTATACCTTGTAAATCTTGAAGTTGTTGTGTTCTTTTATGCATGCAAGCACAAAAGATGTTGCATGCAACCTTTACCTTGTGTGCGATCTTTGCTTTGTATGTAACTTTGGCTTTGTACACGACTTTCGCTTTGCATGCAACCTTCGCCTTGTGGGATTTTATTCTTCGTAAGAATGCCTTCGAGTGTACTTCACAAGAATTCGACCTTTCTTTGAGAGCTTTGGTTCACGTGTGAAGCTTCTTTCTTGAAGAAAAAGGAAGCAAGAAAGAAATTTTGGTTTTTTCAAAAAGAAAGATCCTTCAAGTTTGTAGCTTTTACTTTCCTTGTAGCTTTCTTTTCACTTTAAGTATGCTATCTTTTCTTATTGTAAATAACAAGGGAAATAGCCTAGTTAGTAAGGTGTTCCCCTCTTACCCTCATGGGGTGGGTTCATGAGGTGGGTTCAACCCTCCTTCATGTAAGGGTTTAGAGGGCCTTCGTACACACGTAGTCAATGGCTATGCCTCAGTGTCGTAGAGTTACCAGTAGAGTTTGACTTGGTAGAGTTGATGGTATTGTTGCACACACATTCACTTCTTCTTTTGTTTTGTAGGTTGTCGGGCACATGGGTTGCTTCACGCACACTAATTTTTGTTGCTTCTCGACCTTGTCTTCCTTCTTTTGCGCACGCATAGAAGCGTTGCGGCTGTATGCAGGTCGTGAGAGAGAAGAGAGGTGTGGCATGCACATACAAATCCGCTTTTTCTCTTTCTCCCAAAATAGCTCGGATACCAATGAAAGGAGAGAAGTAATGAAGTGTGCTAATCTCCACCCAATCGTGCATGTGCTAGCCTCCCCCAAGCATACACACTTGTCCGTGGAGCCGTGCCTGTTGCCTTGCCCATAGGACCCGTGTCCTGATAAGCACACAGGACCCAAAGTGGGAACAATCTCTAGTGGAACTTTTGAGCAAGTCAACGGGGGAGCTTGTGGATAAATAATAGATGAATAAATACGTTGGGTGGAGAGTTCTTAGAATACTGAAAATCATGGTTATGGTCCGTGCATAATGCCTGTTTGCTTGCAAGAAGGGAAATCACACCGGGCGATGAAATCACACCGGAATGAAACGAGATGGTTTAGCCAAGTTCTATCTACTCTATTGGATATGTTTATGAAGTCTTCTCAATTGAATCTCGTTTGAGTACATAGAAGCGGATTTACGTTTGCTTTTTTTGGAAAAAGCGTTAAAAACGGACGCCTATATACGTAGACAAAGCGTTACCGCTTGCTCTGGGCGTCAAATTGGATCTCGATTGTCACCTCGCGTAGCTTAGGACTAAGGCTATGCACCCCAATCATCGCTACCCAAATGGTGACGCTCATTTTTGTGCTAGAGCAGATCTAGACTCTCTTTTATCTATGAAACTCTACCCATTTCTTTAACCTTTTCCTAGAATGAGTAGTGTTTGGATATACCGTTGATAAGTTAGAGCTCGATTAGTGAATGTACATTCACTAATTATCCAAAAAAATAGATTTGGAAGTCATCTTTCATCCTACCATAACTACACATCCGTCAATCCGTTCCACACACACAAAAGCTTTATTCATACCTCCTTAACATGTTCTTTAAGCCTATCTATTCACCTCCGTCATCACCTCTACTGATTGAGTATGGTGGGCCACCGAAAAGTGGTCTTGAAGAGAGAAAAAACCTGCAATTTTTCCTTCTTGCAAGCAAACAAGCATTATGCACGGACCATAACCATGATTTTCAGTATTCTAAGAACTCTCCACCCAACGTATTTATTCATCTATTATTTATCCACAAGCTCCCCCTTTGACTTGCTCAAAAGTTCCACTAGAGATTGTTCCCACTTTGGGTCCTGTGTGCTTATCAGGACACGGGTCCTATGGGCAAGGCAATAGGCACGGCTCCACGGACAAGTGTGTATGATTGGGGAAGGATAGCACATGCACGATTGGGTGGAGATTAGCACACTTCATTACTTCTCTCCTTTCATTGGCATCCGAGCTATTTTGGGAGAAAGAGAAAAAGCGGATTTGTATGTGCATGCCACACCTCTCTTCTCTCTCACGACCTGCATACAGCCGCAACGCTTCTATGCGTGCGCAAAAGAAGGAAGACAAGGTCGAGAAGCAACAAAAATTAGTGTGCGTGAAGCAACCCATGTGCCCGACAACCTACAAAACAAAAGAAGAAGTGGATGTGTGTGCAACAATACCATCAACTCTACCAAGTCAAACTCTACCGGTAACTCTACGGCACCGAGGCATAGCCGTTGACTATGTGTGTACGAAGGCCCTCTAAACCCTTACATGAAGGAGGGTTGAACCCACCTCATGAACCCACCCCATGAGGGTAAGAGGGGAACACCTTACTAACTAGGCTATTTCCCTTGTTATTTACAATAAGAAAAGATAGCATACTTAAAGTGAAAAGAAAGCTACAAGGAAAGTAAAAGCTACAAACTTGAAGGATCTTTCCTTTTGAAAAAACCAAAATTTCTTTCTTGCTTCCTTTTTCTTCAAGAAAGAAGCTTCACACGTGAACCAAAGCTCTCAAAGAAAGGTCGAATTCTTGTGAAGTACACTCGAAGGCATTCTTATGAAGAATAAAATCCCACAAGGCGAAGGTTGCATGCAAAGTGAAAGTCGAGTACAAAGCCAAAGTTACATACAAAGCAAAGATCGCACACAAGGTAAAGGTTGCATGCAACATCTTTTGTGCTTGCATGCATAAAAGAACACAACAACTTCAAGATTTACAAGGTATAAGTTGAATTTTTTCTCTCTCTACATTAGTGTGTGTTTACCATGGCCAGCGAGGACCCCCCTCACACACACACCTTTGACTTTGATCACGAAGTTAAAAATCCGACAGCTACGAGCGCTGTCGACACTCGCATGCATGAAGAGGATGATCTAGGAGATCATGGCCTCATAGAAATGGCTACTTTCGTGTACTTAAAAGTAACTTTTCTAAATTAAATGAAAATGTTTCAAAACTTACTGCGCTACTAAAAGAGTTTATGAACTCACAAACGCCTCAAGGAGTCCAAGCTCACGTGGTTCAAGGAGCCAGAGCTTGCACAACTCAAGGAGTCCATGCAATAGCTGCTATTCCTAATTTCCTCTCTGAGGCACATGCTTCACATGATTTAGACGATAGCCATGCATTACTTAAGAATATCACCATTCTCGAGTTTCAGGGTGAAGAGCGTGATCGGAACAAGGATGCGGTCAATACATTCTTACACAAGTGGAGTGATATTCATAGGTTGAGACACACCCCAGATTTTAAGACAACATTGGAAACAAGTATATCGCTTAAAGGCAAGGCCTACAAGTGGTGGATGACTTTTCCATTAGATGCTCGTCCTAAGTCTTGAAAGAGTGAGTTTCGAGATTCTTTCTATAAATATTTTTTGCCCTGTAATGAAGAAGAAAAGAACTGGATTGCATGGGATGCATACTACATGTCTAACCTCTCTCTCACCAAGTATCTTTCTAAGTATCGAGAAATTATGTTAAACCTAGAAGTTCTAGATGAATCCCAGAAGATGAGGGGATTCAATAGGGGTCTTGACAAAGACTATCGTCTTCATGTCAAGACTCAACATCCAAAAACTTTGGAAGAAGCCATCGCTCATGCCCAAACGTATGACGATGACCAAGAGAGGAAGGGAAATGTTCCCTACTCTAAGAATACTTATACTAAGAGCAATTCAGCTAAGAGCCAATGGTGTGGTAGATCTCCCACATGTTCCAAGAGGAACAAGAGACGATCTACCTCTCCATGTCCTCAAGAGGCTAAGAAGCCTAAGCACGAGATACTCCACGTCTTTCGGATCAGCATAACAAGAAGGATTGTCCTCTTTTGCAAGGCAAAGAAGTTGAATCCCATAAAGGCCAAGATAAGGCTATACACACGGTGCAATGCCTCACATTAGATTCATCTCCTAAACATTGTGTTGTAGAGGTTCTTCATACGGAATAAAAGCACAAGTGTTGTGTATCTGCTTCAATGTGACAACCCACTTTTCGCCCCCATGAGTTGTTTCACATGCATGACACTATTAACGGAAAACGTGCTCATATTTTAGTGGATGATGGTGCAACTGATAACTTCCTGAACTATAAGCTAGTCAAGAAATTGAAGCTTATACAGACTCCCTGCCACACAAGTATGTCGTAGAGCAAATGTCTTGCAATGATAAGGAAGTATGGGACATTGTAGTTCAAGGGGTTGAACTTAATGTTCAAGAACATACGATGACGCTTGACTTCCAAGTTATGAACATGGACCGTGCTGAGGTAGTTTTAGGACGGGAGTGGCTGCATGGTTTAGGAAGCACTGACGGGAGCAAAGCGAACCCCGAACCCCGACGGCCTCTAAAACACCGGGGACCGAATGGCGCGCCTCGAGCCTGTCATGGTAAAGCAAACAGGGGGCACCACCTAGCTTCAGCGGCTAGGATGCAAACAACACACCACCATAACAAAGTTTTCATCCAAGAGAGATGGATGCTTGGGAGTAATGATGAAGAGGAAAGGGAATGAGATCAAGTGAGAGAGAGAGAGAGGGAGGGGGTATAGCGGCTTAGTACTTAGGCATCACAAAAGGATGGCGAATCCGCACACCCTTCACACATACACAAGCTCACTCCAAAACACAAGACTAGGTGGCGATTCCGCACACCTCACATGGGCAAAAAATTGCAAGAAAACATACTCACAAAACCTCAAGCTTTATTTAGAGAATTAGGCGATAAAATGGGGAGCATAGGGTAGGGGAATGAGAAGGGAGAGAGTGGTAGAGCACATGGCGGATAGGTGGGAGTTGATGGCGAAGACTCGCACGAGGATTATGGCCATCATCCTTCATTTAGTTGCCCTTCATCTTCCATAGCCAAGGGTGTAGAGTTCATGCTCAAGACAAGCATGGTGATTGCGGTGATGGTGATGGTGATGGTGATGGTGTGGGTGTGGGTGTGTGTGTGTGCACTAGGCACACACAGTGCATAGTGTGTTCTTTGGTGATGTTGTGTGTTTTTGTGTGATGGTGACCCCTCTTTATATAGAGGAGAAGGGGGGGGAGAAATTCTAGAATTTAGAAATGAAGAAATCATTATCTACATAGGCCATGTGACTGTGGGCCCCACTTGTCTGGCTGTGTGTATATGTGCCAGAACACCAGTCTCATGAGAGAGAGACTAAGAGAGAGAGAGAGATGGGTTGATGAAAAAAAGTGAGAGGTGACATGGAGAATAAAGTAATTACAAAAGGGGAGAGAGAGGAGTGTGTTCAGAGGTGAATCTGTGTGCAGATGTGTGTGAACACAAGAAAAATCAGGTAACCACCGGGTGGGGATGGGTCTGTGGGCACTTTTTTTAGTGAAACTGAGTGTGTGTGAGTGTGGGGGAGGTTATTTAGCTACAAGACAAGAGACATGGAGCCCTTTAGAGAGAGGGGGGGGTATTTGGGTCATGGGATATGATAGGAGAGAGAAAGGGGGGGTGGGGTATACTATTTTGGAAGATAGGGTAAGTTGCATGTGAGTTAGGGTGCATTATTGGTGAGTTAGAATGCATTATTGGTGAGAGGTGGGGTAGCTTGAGGGGAGAGAGAAAGGAGAAAGGACAAGGGGAAGAGAGAGGGGGTTGACCTTTTCAGTGGAGGAGAGGAAAAGGGACACACGGCGGGGCAACAGTGAAGAAAAAGGAGGCAAGGTTGGGCTGCCCCGCAGGCATGAGGTGGGCTATTTTACCTTTCTCATATATTTACATAATCATACTTTATTTTTTTCTTACTTTTTCCAATGTCTTTTATCACTCCCTCCCTAAGAGGGGGTTTTCATGGGGTGGAGACGAGAGAAAAGGGGTATGGGAGCTTGCCTTGTGAAAAGCCCCCATCATTAGCCCTCCCCTTTTGGCTAGAGGCATTCATGTCTCTAGCTCATCTGTTTGATCATTATCGTCGGAGGTGGCAGCTGATGGTGTGTCCTCATCTGGAATGTCAATAGGTGGAGCCTGGTCAAATCGAAGAAAATAAGGTTTAAGTCGCCAACCATTTACCCTGGTTTTATGAAGTTTTCCATCAACCTCCATAAGCTGGTAGCTTCCATTGGCATACTTTTTCCTGACGATGAAAGGACCTTCCCATCGGAGTAGGAGTTTCTTATCCTTGTACGTGTCGAAGCGATTGTCGTAGCGGAGCACCAACATTCCTTTCTTCAATTCTTTTTTCCGGAGATGCTCGTCAAAGCTAAGCCGTCTATGCTCTGCTTGTGCTGCATAATAATTTATTGCTTCTTCTCTGTCCAGCTGCAGTCTTTCCAAGTTGATGATGTGATCTCTCAAATGTATGTTGGGCTGTTGAAGCTGGCTTGCCATTACTCTGAGACTTTGTAGTTGCACTTCAATGGGCAAGATTGCTTCCTTACCAAATACTAGATGATACGGTGTGAATCCCAAGGATGTACGAAATGAAGTTCTGTAGGCCCATAAAGCTGGTAGTAGATACTTATCCCAGTCTCCAGGATGATTGTTTACCTGCTTGGTAATAATTTTAGAAACCATTCCATTTACCTTTTCAACTAGGCCATTACATTGAGGGTAATATGGTGAAGAGTGCCTCCTTGTAATGCCCAGTTTCTGCATTAATTCTCCTACCAAGTCTGTTCTGAAACCTGGCCCTCTATCAGAGATGATCTCTAAAGGTGTGCCAAACCTACAGCATATGTGCTCGTAGATAAATTTAGCTACCTCTACCGCTGTGATTCTAGTGGTGGCTGTAGCCTCTGCCCATCTAGTCATGTAGTCGACCCCCATGATAATGTAGAATTTTCCTGAGTTGGCCCTAGGTAATGGCCCAATGGCATCGATACCCCATTTTTCAAATGGGCCATATGAGAGAATAGGTGTCTGTGGTTCAGGCACATAAGTGACCTAGTGCCGGCCTTTTGACACAACTTACATGTTTTGCACCAGTGGTGTACATCACGGTTGAGGCTAGGCCATATGAAGCCTGCCTGCAAGATTTTCCTACTTGTTATGTCTAGGGCAAAGTGACCACCACAAACCCCGTCATGACAGCTAGCAATTACTCCCGTGATTTCCTGAGAGAGAGGGACCTTCCTGAGTATTTGGTCCTTACCCTTATAGTACAAACCGTCATTGATGAGTCGATACCTTGTGGCCTTCCGCGTCAGCCATTGCTTCTGTCCCTTTGTTAAATCTGATGGGCATTCCCCTGTTTCCAAAAAATGCATGATGTCAGGCAAGGCATTACTTCCTTGAAATAGAGGGAGCTTTAGTTTTATTGCTCCAACCACCACTTCCTGTAGTCTTTCACTTGCTAGGGCATCTGCTTCTTGGTTTTGAGCCCTTGGGATATGGTGTATTTGAACTTCTTCAAACTTACCCAACAAGGTTTTTACACCACTTAAGTGAGTCCTTAAACTAGGATTCTTGCATGTCCATGCTCCATTTACTTGCCTTACCAGAAGTAGAGCATCCCCAAATACATTAAGGCGTTGTACACCTTGCGAGACGCACCATTGTAGACCCTTGGTTAGTGATGCATACTCAGCTTCATTGTTAGAATGTGAATCTAACAATTGGCCCAACGAAAATACCTTTGTCCCTTTGTCATCAAAGACCACTATGCCTGCAGCTTCTTTGTCGGACGCTCGCTTGTAGGCTCCATCAAAGTAGAGAGAGTATGCTCCTTCTACCATCGGTGGTACTGGAGGTAATCGGACTTCTCCTTCTTTAGATTGCTTCTCCTTCCTTTCAAAGACTTGGTAGGTCATGAGTCCCCCCAAACTTGCCCTTGTCGTGCTTTCTACCTGTACCGTGTAGTCAAACTCTTGCAGACGAACTAGCCATTTAGTAATTCTAGCAGACACATCCATGTGTTGTACAACATAGAGAAATATTTCATCCGTGGTTAGAATCACAAATTGCTTAGGCAGCAAATATGACCTAAACTTTGTAGTTGCAAATCTAAGAGCTAGGACTAAGTGTTCCACATGGGTGAAACCTTTCTCTCCTGCTGTCATCATTCGACTAGAGAAGTAGATTGGCCTCATGAAAGATGTCGTCGTATCCTTTTGGAGTAGCACAGCCCCCAATGATTCATCATCAACACTTGAGGTGACATAGAATTTTTTATCCCACTTAGGTGGTGAGATAGTTGGCAGAGTGGCTAAGACCTCCTTTACCTTGTTGTAGTGATGTTCGCTTTCCTCGTCCCAAGTGAAAGTTGATCTTTGAGTGAGTTGTTGCAGTGGTAGAACAAGTTGTGATAGTAGATGTATGAATCTACTTAAGTACCTCACCTTCTATAGAAAAGAGACCAGTTGACGTGCGGTCGTTGGTGAAGATAGGGCTATGAGTGCGGACACCTTACTTGGGTCGGCGTTGATACCTTTTGCTGAAATTTCATGGCCTAGTAGAATGACTTTACTCTCCCCAATGTGGCATTTATCCACATTTAATTGCCCACCTAGGCTCTGCAACCTGGCCAAACCTTCAGTTACCTTTTCTAAATGTGAAATACGGGAGCTATATATTCAAAAATCATCAATGAACACTCTTATGGATGTTCCAAAGAACGGTTGAAAAACATATGTGACATATCTTTGGAATGTGGCAGGTGCATTTGTGTGACCAAATGGCATAACCCTGTATGCAAAACAACCCCATGGCGTGATAAAAGTGGTTTTTAGCTGATCTTCCAAGGCTATGCGTATTTGAAAGTATCCAGAATAACCATCACAGACGGTATAGCATTCAAAACCCGCTACTTCATTCAGAATTTCATCCAAGAAAGGGAGAGGAAAGTGGTCTCTCTTTGTAGCTGCATTTAGTGGTTTGTAGTCAACACAGACCCTCCACTTACCATTCTTTTTAGGCGTCACCACTACGGGTGACACCCATTCTGAGTTTTCTACAGGATAGATGAATCCCGCCTCCAGCAGTTTCCTTACCTCGGCAAGAGTGCCTTTTCTTGTATGACCCCCAATCGTCGTAGCTTTTGCACAACTGGTTTTACCCCTTCCTTCAGCTTAATATGATGTTCCACCACTGTAATGCCTGTGATTCTTTCATAGTTGTCAATGAACAGGTAAGGAAATCCCATCAACATTTGCAAAAAACTATCTTTCTCCTCAAGTGTTAATTCCGTAGACAACATACCCTTCAACCTACTTCCTCCTAGGCCAGGTGATTTGCTCTCCTCTTCATTGGGTTGCCCTTTTGGTGATGGATCACCAGTTGTGCTTACCCTTTGTGCATCCTTCATAATGATACCCATCACATCAATGGAACTATCACTTTCCTCGGTGGATGTGGTCTCCTCCTCAGAACTGGAAGATTCACTAGTGGTTTCATCTACCGATGTTTCTAGATTCATTTGCTTCTGCTTGCCAATCCTCATGTCGTAGTAGATTGTCTCCCCTTTCTTACCGGTCATGCGTAGAAGGCCAGTACCTCAGTCCTGTTTTGCCTTCATGGCCATCAACCATGGCCTTCCCAAAATTAGTGGATAGCCCTCCCCCTTAGTAGGCATTACAAAAACATCTACCTCTACCTCAGTGTTGAAAGCTTTGATTTTCACGGCACTTACCACACCCACACACTTTACTTTTGCGTTGTTTGCATTCTTTGCCTTGCATGGAGAAGGCCTGTCAACCTCAAGCCCTAATCGAAGCATCATAGCTTCGCTCATTACACAGATTTGTGCACCTCCATCAATGTAGGTGTTTCCAACCCTCTTTCCTTTTATGTTTACGTCGACAATTGGAAGGATGTCATCCATGTTGCATCCTGAAATTGCTCCGGCTACCTTTGTTTTGGAGCGTCTTGTACTTACCATTTTAGACCATTGTCGCCTTACTTTTGGTGCAACATGTAGCAGCTGTGGCCATGTAATCTTCGGTCCTTGCTCTGCCACATCCAATGTTAGATCATAGGGCTTAGAACTTTCCCCTAGCTGGAAGTCAGTGATGCCCAATTTCCGTCGTGGCCTGGATGGCCTCTTGCTAGTTTCTCCTCTCATGCTTCTCTCATCATCTGATTGTGTAGCTTTCTCCCTCCTAGCTCTTTTCACAGTCATGGCTTCAAGTGGTTCTAAAAAGGTTACCTTCTCCTTACCCTTGTCCCTCTCCTTTGCTCTGGGTGGATCCACTACTATGGCTTTTCCTTTCTCTTCTAGCCTTATGATGTTTACAGGGCGATCAGGTGGTGGGGCTGGTGGAAGAGGTGGGATGGATGCTTGTAGTGGTGTCTGGGGTGGACGTAGAATTTGTGTTGGTGGGGGGGTGTGCTCGGGTGGTGGTGTTCTTTCTCTAGGGGGTGACAATTGGTTCCTCCTACCTCCTCTATTATAGTTTTGTCGTGGTTTGGGACAGTAGTACATACCGTGACCGTCTTCTCCGCAGTTGTAGCAATGATACTCCCTGTTTTGTCGTCGTGCTCTTCCAGGGTCTTGATCTCTTTCTTGACTCCTCCCTTGTTGTATTAAGTGGACAGACAAATTCTGCAGTTGGTCAGTAATATGGGCCAACATATCTTGTTGGTCATCTCTTACCCCAAGAGCCGGTGGTGGTGGTGGAATGGTGGTTGTCGTAGTTGCTGGTCGACGCGATGTTCCTGATTCTGTTGACTCGATTTCTTTGGCTTTCATTTGCAGCTTCTTGTCTTTAAGGCAAGCAATCTCAACGGCTAACTCGTACGTAGCCGGGAATCTACCTTTCACCTTCTCCTTGAGAAGCGGCCGTAAGCCATGCGTGAACCGATCTTTTTTTAGGAAATCGGGTGCAGCTTTCCCCCTAGCCAGTGACTCAACCCACCGTTCCCACAAATCCACAAATTTGGACTCATAGGTGGCATATTCTAAAGACCCTCCTGCTTCAAGTCTCTCAACTTGTCCCACAACTTTTCTGAAGTGGTACCTCCCCCAAAGCGCCTCTTAAAAGCGATTTTTAAGGGTTCCCAGTCATCCTTGGTTGCTTGTGGAAGTGCATTGTACCATGATCTAGCTTCTAGCTTCATGAGATGCTTAAAGATTCTAACCCGGGATTCATCCGTATTTTTGTTGCTCACTACACATGCTACTTCAAAGTCATCTAGGAAGTCTGTTACCAAATCCTCCCCCTTCTTTCCTTTAAATGTTAGAAATGCTACACTTGCCATGATTACTGAGAGAGAGCTAGAAAGACACACTGCTTAACTTGCAAAAGTTTTTTTCTTCTTTACAAGGAGGCGTGTATACCCTCTTATACTAGGACATAGATTAAAACTTCAAACGGTACATTGCCTTGTACCAAAGGTAAGACAAATGGTTGATCTGATGCCAGAACCTCAAAAAATCGCTCCCCACCCAGCATGGTGTCAATGACGTGCTGGTAGTGAGCCTTCAAATCCAGTATTACCTTAATTGAGCGTACACGTGTTGGTATGTGTGATCTGTCTTGAGGTAGGTTGTACTGATTCATGTGAAGCTTAGAGGTGCTTAGTCACTGTCCAAGCTTGTGGGAGAGGGTGGTGTTCTTTCCTGAAACAAACTCAGTAGATCCCTAGTTTCTCTAGTGAGAGTGTGAGCCAATGCTTCCGTTATCTGTGCTGCAGCATCAAGTGCGACTTGAAAACTGACTGTGATAATTACCTCGGTGCCTTGAGTTACCCGATTCTCAAAGTAGAATAGTGTTGATTCTCTATTGTGTAGAGCTCCTTCCATTTTGTTGTTGTGGGTTGGCTGTAGGTTGCGGACATGGTTTTGACCTTCTCCTTCTTCTTCTTGGCACTTGGCCTATGTATATCCACTGGGTTTGGCGTGTTGGTTGACTCTCCCACTGCAAATCGATTACCGTTACGCCTGGCACTCGAGCTTCGATGGAGATGCGGAGTTCGTCTAGTTGTGCTTGGAGCTCTTCTTCTTCTGTAGTCCAATTAGCAAATCCTGCTATCCATTCATCCATTCACAATAATTTAGGGGTTTTAGTCTTGTAAACTGAAGGTTTTCATGAAAAGATCCTCCGTGGGGGCACCAAATGACAGGAGCAAAGCGAACCCCGACGGCCTCTAAAACACCAGGGACCGAATGGCGCGCCTCGAGCCTGTCATGGTAAAGCAAACAGGGGGCACCACCTAGCTTTAGCGGCTAGGACACAAACAACACACCACCATAACAAAGTTTTCATCCAAGAGAGATGGATGCTTGGGAGTAATGATGAAGAGGAAAGGGAATGAGATCAAGTGAGAGAGAGAGAGAGGGAGGGGGTATAACGGCTTAGTACTTAGGCATCACAAAAGGATGGCGAATCCGCACACCCTTCACACATACACAAGCTCACTCCAAAACACAAGACTAGGTGGCGATTCCGCACACCTCACATGGGCAAAACATTGCAAGAAAACATACTCACAAAACCTCAAGCTTTATTTAGAGAATTAGGCGATGAAATGGGGAGCATAGGGTAGGGGAATGAGAAGGGAGAGAGTGGTAGAGCACATGGCGAATAGGTGGGAGTTGATGGCGAAGACTCGCACGAGGATTATGGCCATCATCCTTTATTTAGTTGCCCTTCATCTTCCATAGCCAAGGGTGTAGAGGTCATGCTCAAGACAAGCATGGTGATTGTGGTGATGGTGATGGTGATGGTGTGGGTGTGTGTGTGTGCACTAGGCACACACAGTGCATAGTGTGTTCTTTGGTGATGTTGTGTGTTTTTTTGTGATGGTGACCCCTATTTATATAGGGGAGGAGGGAGGGGAGAAATTCTAGAATTTAGAAATGAAGAAATCATTATCTACATAGGCCATGTGACTGTGGGCCCCACTTGTCTGGCTGTGTGTATATGTGCCAGAACACCAGTCTCATGAGAGAGAGACTAAGAGAGAGAGAGATGGGTTGATGAAAAAAAGTGAGAGGTGACATGGAGAATAAAGTAATTACAAAAGGGGAGAGAGAGGAGTGTGTTCAGAGGTGAATCTGTGTGCAGATGTGTGTGAACACAAGAAAAATCAGGTAACCACCGGGTGGGGATGGGTCTGTGGGCACTTTTTTTAGTGAAACTGAGTGTGTGTGAGTGTGGGGGAGGTTATTTAGCTACAAGACAAGAGACATGGCGCCCTTTAGAGAGAGGGGGGGGTATTTGGGTCATGGGATATGATAGGAGAGAGAAAGGGGGGGTGGGGTATACTATTTTGGAAGATAGGGTAAGTTGCATGTGAGTTAGGGTGCATTATTGGTGAGTTAGAATGCATTATTAGTGAGAGGTGGGGTAGCTTGAGGGGAGAGAGAAAGGAGAAAGGACAAGGGGAAGAGAGAGGGGGTTGACCTTTTGAGTGGAGGAGAGGAAAAGGGACACACGGCGGGACAACAGTGAAGAAAAAGGAGGCAAGGTGGGGATGAGCTGCCCCGCAGGCATGAGGTGGCCTATTTTACCTTTCTCATATATTTACATAATCATAATTTATTTTTTTCTTACTTTTTCCAATGTCTTTTATCACTCCCTCCCTAAGAGGGGGTTTTCATGGGGTGGGGACGAGAGAAAAGGGGTATGGGAGCTTGGCTTGTGAAAAGCCCCCATCAGCACATTGCACCA
>NC_140936.1:173730001-173810001 GCF_014529385.1 Adiantum capillus-veneris | reverse complement strand
AGACACTACCTAGGGACGCTACCTTGGCATCCACACATGGAAAAGAAGATACCCAAGCAAAATCTATGGTTGATGCTTTAACCTTTTAAAGTTATTTTTTGTTTATAGAGGAATGTTTTAATTTATGCTAAGGTAAGTTAGGAAAATTAAACAGTGAAAGGTAATTGGAAGGTATTTAATGGTGTAAAGCGATACAAGAGAGTAAGGGAATTTATATAGTCCAAATATAAGATGTTATTTCCCTTGGTCGGATGTATCACTATTGCATCTGTACTTGAATTTTGTGCATGAGTTAGGTTAATGCACATAGCCACCATGATAATGGACAAATTACATCAGACACCCTTGTATTATGCTTGGAATTCATAATTAAAAAGGGGGAAAAAATATTCCATTTTTACATTTGACTGTACTCTTGGTATGGGACAAGAGTGGGATCAAATTAGGTGATTTCTTGTGTTCCGAGCCATTTGAGACCGCAAGGTCGAAAGGTACTTGTATGGATAAATACACGTCCTTTGGCTTGCTAGTTGGGCGGGTATTCTATTTGAACCCTTGAATCTCGAGGGGCTTGGAGGATGCTAACCCCCTAAGGCCACTGGGTTTGGATCCCACTAGGTGTGGGGTAACTGGGAGCCAAACTAGGTGGGTGAGCTACAAGGTACCCTGACCAAGGAGCTAGTGGTGGTGGAAGGTTATGAACCTTTCATAGGGGAAGGATGCTCTGGTAGGGGTCTGGAGTATGAAGATCCTGTTTACCTAGAATTGAAGGGAAGGGTACCCATGTATTCCGGTGCGCGTGTGCGTGTACGGAGTGTGTGCAAGAGAAGGGAAGAAGAGAATGGGGAAGGGGGAGATGCACAGGCAGCCACTGTGTGGGTTAGTGGAGAAGAAAGAGAAGAGTCAACTCTTCCTCTTTCTCTCCCTATATTGAATAGGGAAAATAAAGTGTACAAGGGTGGTTTCCCACGGCCGCCTGGCCTACACCCCAACAACCTCCCACTTGAAGGTCATGGTGGCCAATAGTGGCATTAGTATAGTTAGTCTATACAAAATTGATGAAGCATTGCCGAGGCTTCACCGTACACCCATAAGTTCTATACAATGTGTAAATCGCTCCGAGGCTAGGCTCTTTGTGACAGCATCTGCGGGGTTGTCACCAGTGTGAACCTTGACAAGCTCGATACGCTTGCCAGCCAATGCATCTCGTATGACATGGTATCTGACCTCTATGTGTTTCGACTTTGAGTGAAACACTGGATTCTTTGCCAAAGCAATGGCACTCTGACTATCACAATGTAGTACTGGAACCTCGTGAATGCCCAAATCTCCCACTAGACGAGCCAACCATATGGCTTCCTTGCTGGCGTCAGACGCAGCAACATATTCTGCCTCAGTGGTAGATGAAGATGTGCAATCTTGGAGACACGGTCTCCAAGAGATAGCTGCTCCAGCAAACATGAATACATAGCCAGATGTGGATCTTCTACGATCCACGCAACCCGCATAATCCGCATCCGTGTAACCTACAATAGATGCATCACTATTTTCAAAGTGTAAACACTTGCTAGCTGTACCTTTCAAATATTTGAGGATTTTCTTCACTGCTTCCCAATGCTTCTTGCCAGGGTTTTCCATGTACCTACTAACCACTCCCATTGCATGTGCAATGTCTGGTCTTGTGGCTACCATAGCGTACATCAAATTGCCAACTACTGAAGAATATGGTACTTTCGCCATTTCCTCTTTCTCAGCCACTGTCTTGGGAGAGTCTTCCTTGCTAAGTTTGGAGTATGCTTGCATTGGGGTACTCAATGACTTCCCCCCCTGCATACTAAAACGTTGCAAGACTTTGTGAATGTACTTTTCTTGAGATAATTCAAGAATTCCACGTTTCCTGTCTCTCTTGATGTGCATACCAAGAAACTGATTGGCATCTCCCAAATCCTTCATGGAAAACTGAGCGCTTAGCATCTTTTTCAGCTGATTGATTTCATCAATTGATTTGCCTGCGATAAGCATATCATCTACATACAAGATCAAGATGATTAAAGAACCATCGTTCAATCTTTTTGTGTATAAGCAGTGATCCTCTTGACTTCTAATGTAACCCTGAGACTGCATGAATTTGTCAAATTTTTGATACCATTGCCTTGAACCTTGCTTGAGGCCATAGAGTGTCTTTTTAAGTCTACAAACCAATTCTGACCTCGTTGGTTTTTGGGTTTCACATACAAATCCCTCTAGTTGTTTCATGTAGACATCTTCATCTAGATCCCCGTGAAGAAATGCTGTGTACACATCCATTTGGACAAGTTCCATGTCCGATAGCAACCAAGCCAAGCACGGTGCGAAGTGTAGTCATCTTGACTACTGGAGAGAAAATCTCATCAAAATCCATACCTTTTTGCTGCTTGAAACCCTTGGCAACTAGACGAGCCTTGTATCTAGGCTCGGGATCTTCCGCTGTATACTTAATCTTGTATACCCACTTGCAAGGTAAAGCATTTTTTCCTTTTGGTAATTCAACCAAATCCCATGTCTCATTAGCCACAATCGAATTGTATTCTGATTGCATAGCCTGCTCCCACTTAACGCTACCCTCCATTTGTATAGCTTCTTTGTAGCGGGTTGGCTCTCCACTGTCAGTGACCAAAATGTGGTGTATACCCGGCTCAAACCGCTCGGGCGCACGTGATACTCTCTCAGAGCGTCTCAGTGCCTGACTGCTGGACTCCGCTCTCTACGGAGTAATAGTAGTATCTTGCACTTGAGGAGTGGGTGAAACACTACTGAACTGAGTTGGTTCGGAGGCTACATCCTCAAAACGAACACGTCTGTACTCAACATCTTTGATGGGCTTCTTGTGCATTTTTGATTCATTGAAATTCACATGTGAGCTATGAATGACTTTGTTTGATTCTAGGTGCCAGAGACGATATCCCATCTCTCCGTTTGCACCATAGCCAATAAAGATGCATTTGTGTGATCTGGGATCTAACTTCCGACGAAGTTCTTTGGGCATATGTGCATATGATTCACATCCAAATACACGTAAATGCTCATAGCTTGGCCTTTTGCCAGTCCATAATTCCTCGGGAATTTTGAAATTCAAAGGAGAACTAGGTGACCTGTTGATGATGTGCACTGCTGTCAGAACAGCTTCCCCCCAAAATTCGGGAGTAAGCTTCGCCATAGACATCATAGAGACAAATCGCTCTTGAATTGTTCGATTCATTCTTTCAGCTATCCCATTTTGTGCAGGTGTGTATGGAGCAGTAAACTGCCGCCGAATGCCTCTTCTAGTGCAAAAATCCTTGAACTCTGTGGAGATGTATTCTCCACCATTGTCCGTTTGAAAAGCTTTGAGCTTTGTTCCTGATTGGTTCTCAACCATGGCGAGGAATTTTTGGAATGTCGAAAAGACTTCTTCCTTACACTTAAGGAGATACACCCACACCTTTCTGGTAGAATCATCTATGAATGTGAGAAAGTAGTTCGCCCCCCCTAGAGTTTTATGTGGCATTGGACCACACAAATCACTATGCACCAAGTCTAGAGGTTTGCCTAGTTTCTTATTCAATGGCAAAGATGTCAATCTAGTCTGTTTTCCATACAGACAATGCTCACACAATGGAAAGTCTCTGTAATCTAACACAGGTAAGTAGCCAAAACGCTGAAGTGTTTTCATTCCCTTTTGGCTAATATGCCCTAGCCGGCTATGCCACAACTCAAGAGACGGCAGCTCGGCAACATAGATAGAGTGTTCGTCGACACTCGAAACAAACAAAGAGTACAGGGATCCGTTTTTATTGCCTTTCATCATGATAAGGTTTTTCTTGCGGATCATCCAAGAACGATTACCAAAAACTGTAGTGTAGCCAAGATCATCCAATTGCCCTATAGAAAGCAAGCTTTTCGTAAGCTGGGGCACATGTCTGACATTCTGTAGCACAAAAGTAGTGCCATTATGCATCTGAAGTTTCACATCACCAATGCCAATAATGTCAAGCTCATAGGAATCACCAAGCTTGACTATTCCATGCATGGATGCATAAGAGGAAGACCACTCTCTATGCGGTGTGACATGAAAACTTGCACCAGAATCAAGGATCCAATTCTGTGCATAACCCTCATCCTGTGCAACCAAAGCATCTGGAGTGAGATCTGAAGTGAAAATGAGAACATATGAGGCATCTGTTGTCACCTCGGCATGAATCTCTGTGGGCATAATGAGCATCACTAGAGGAGGAGCATCCTTTACTGCAGTGGTAGGCATGGGAGACTCAACAATATTGAGCTCCTCTATCTTTACTGTACTTTTTCCTTTGCCAGAATTATCATTTTGCATGTTTTTCTGATCTCTTAGGAAACTGCGACAATCCTTTTTGTAATGACCCTTCTTGTGGCAATAGTAACACTCGACATTTTTGGCATTGCGGTCTCTACTTTGGTTCCTGTGTTTGCTAGGACTACAAGGATTTCGCTCTCTACTTTTGCTTTTGTATTTGTTCCTGTCACGGCCTCTTGGCTTTGTTGAGCTGCCAGCCATATATCATCTCCATGACTAGAATTATCGAGAGATTTACGACGAATCTCTTCAGTGAGCAACGCATCTGTGACAGCATTGAATTCTAACTTGCCATTCGAGCCGAATTGCTAATGGCTGTGCAAAAGATATCCCATGAACTGGGTAGAGAGCATAATAAGAAGATAGACTTGAGTTCATCGTCAAACTCCTTAAAGCCCTGAGATGTCAGCTGACTGAACAAGGAGTTGAACTCATTTAAATGACTAGAAACTGTGCTACCTTCTTTCATGTTGAGCTTCATAAGCTTTTTCATGAGAAAAACTTTGTTGGATGCACTTTTGCTCTCCCATGCTGAACATAAGCTATCCCAAAGTTCCTTGGTTGTTTTCTTCCCTATGATGGTGAAGAAGACTGACTCGGCTAGATGTAGACGTATCGTAGCCATGGCTTTTGCATCCAAAAGCTCCCATTGAGCTTGTGTATAATCATCATCCTCTGCACTCTCTTTCAACGGTTCTGAGAGCCCTTTGTTTATCAAAACATCTTTCATGCGCTCTTTCCACATGGTGAAGTTGCTACCGTCGAACTTCCGAATGAAATACTCCTCCTTTTCTGAAGAAGAAGCCATCACTGATAAGAGGGTTTGAGAGGTTCCACACTATGGCGAGAAGCTGTAGAAATTTGGACAGAGTAACCTTTGTATCGGGAGTAAAATCTCAACCGAAATAGACTTGAAAGTGCCAACAATGGAAGTCACAACTCGCGGAAAGTAAATCCGGCAGAGTTTCCTTTGTATGAGGAGTCAAAACTCAACTCAAAATGCATATAAATGTGCCAACTGCACTAACTGGGCATCTACTGCACAAAACCACTGCTATGTAAGTTCCAACTCGGCGTCAAAAGCATAAATAACCGTCCAGATACATATCCTATGGCGAGGGTACCGTAAAGGGGAACTCCAGCTACCTGTATCACCGAAGGTGTCTCAACATTCGAGCACACCCCAGCTCAAAGAAAACCTCACGCTATCGACCCTCCAAAAGGCTAATGCAGACACAAATGGACTAGCCACAGTCTCAGAAAGGGCTCTTCCGGTCCGAGTCTCAGAAACGGCCGAAAAGAACTGCCAAAATAGCCAAAAATGGCTCCACACGGAGTACAGTGGGCAGTGTCCGCAACTCAACGTACATGAGTAAAATCGCGCTCAAACAGGCGCCAAGAACTGCTGTATGCAGTGAAAGTGATCCCTGCGGGGATATCTGCTCTCAAAAGAGCTCAGTAGCACTATGTGTGCTCACACCAAAATGCATCTGTCAACGCATGTGTCCGCAAAGAATCTGCTGTCGAAATGACTTCCAAATCTCCTATGAAAGCGCTGTGTCTGGTAATCTGGAGAATCTATGAGTGAATGGGCTGAAAACCCCCCCTGTAGCCTGTAACCTGCGTGTCGGTGTCGCTATGTGCCGATTTCTGCCACCGGGCAAAAATATGCTAGTTGAATAGCCGCCAAAGGTGTCGTATCCGAAAACTGTGTCGTACAGGACGATCGGTGCGCTCGGTGCCAATGCCGGGTGTCACTCCTCTATGACAGAGGTACCTCACCCGCGCATGTCGCAAGCTCGATCGTCGATCGTGGGAACGTGCTCGTCTGGGGAAGCGCCCGGTGTGGGTCGGATGTCGGAAATCCGCCGCAATGTGGAGTGTCGAGCCAGTGCGCATGAGCGGTGTCGATGTCGATGTCGCCTTCCGCCGCCGGGCGGAAGTGGCTAGCCGAATAGCCGTAAAACGCCAATGCTCGAACGATCAATACCGAGTCGGATCGGTATCGATTGCAGATTTTGCTCGATCTACAAAAATTGTCTCAAATTTGTCGGACTCGGTCGCTTGTGCTCGCTCGCAAGCACGGTGTCAAGCTCTCCTTTGTCTTTGTCACTCTCTCTTTCAGTCACTTGCTGTCGATTTCTCACAGCTCAAGAGTCGGGATCCAAGGGTTTGGAAAGGAGAGGGGGCGGTCGGAGAGTTGGGTTTGAAGGTCAAGCCTTGCATGGGGTGTGCACCCACCCTCAAAGACAAAACATGTTTGTGTCAAAAAAGTTTTTTTTTTTTAAAATCAAATTTTTTCAATAGCTCTCTCGATTTCTGCAGACGAGTGTGTTTGTGTGTGTGTGTGTGTGTGTGAGGATATCCTTACGGCGCCTGCTCCTCCACCACAGCGCTGCCTTGTGTGCTCCTGCATCTTGCGGTGCTTCCGACTGCTCAATTCGATACTACCCACAACCCACAGCCCGAGTGTGTGTGTGTGTGTGTGTGTGTGTGTGTGTGTGTGTTCAACACACCACCACACATTGCATAGAGCGATTTGCAACGGTCTTGAGATGCAACTAGATCTGCAGCAATCTTTCGACAAGAATTGGTTGGCGCTCTTGTGAGCCCGAGTTCCCCCCCTTTAATCCAAGCTCCAATTCTGATTGTACTTTGCTGCAGAAAGCTTTATACCAATTGCCTTGCTTCTTGCTCGTTTCCTGCTACTGCTGCCTTTGACTGGCTGCCCCTACGCACACACTCCACGATTGTCCTCAGCTGCAATAGGCTGCTTGTGAAGCTGCTAATTGCTCTCGAGTGCTCGAGTTTGCAATGCCTTGCTTGCACACGGGCCTACTCGAAGTCCCCCCAAGCTCTCGGCTCAGCCCCGATTTGCTCTTCTTTCTCCCTGCTTCATGCTCTACTATCTATACAGCGATTTTCTTCCTCTTCGAGGCTTTCCCAAGCTAGTACTCAATTTTTCTTTCGACGAGTTGCTCGGTGTCCCAAATCTCCAAGCTTTGCACTATTCTCAACAGACTGCCTCTGATGTCGATTTCCTGCTATGCAGAGCTTTCCAAGCATTCAAAGATTCCTCTCAACAAGGAGAGCTACACACACGGGGTAGTCGGGGCTCGGGATCGGGGTGCCTTGATACCATTTGATGGCTCCGATTTGCCTGCAGAAGCTGCAAAGCTTCCCAAAGCTCTCACTCCTTGCTGTCCTTTGCTCGGCTTCAAAGCCTTCGATTTCCTTGCTTCTCCAAGCCAAGCTCGCAATTTCGGATCTGTTGCACACTGCCAAGCTCAAGCTTGAGCTCCGAGCTCCGCCATAGCCGGCGAGCTCTGTCGCTTCCGAGTCGATTGTCGGAGAGCGGTCGCGCGTACGATTCGCTGCCGTAGCTCTGATACCAATTGATGAGTGCGCGTGTGCGTGTACGGAGTGTGTGCAAGAGAAGGGAAGAAGAGAATGGGGAAGGGGGAGATGCACAGGCAGCCACTGTGTGGGTTAGTGGAGAAGAAAGAGAAGAGTCAACTCTTCCTCTTTCTCTCCCTATATTGAATAGGGAAAATAAAGTGTACAAGGGTGATTTCCCACGGCCACCTGGCCTACACCCCAACATTACGGATGCTATGGAGGAGAGTCCCACATAACTTGGATTCTTTCTAGTTGCTATCAAAGTAATCCATTGCTATATTCATGATTTCGGGCTCCTCAACCACGCAGCTTGCGTGTAGCACACTCTCCACAGTCTCTTGGTTTGGTTGGATAAGGCCATTTATATTAATGTCGATGTCGATTTTGCTATAGCAAAGATTTGAAGGAGACATGATGAAAGGCAAGTCCCCCACTTTTGCCATGAATTCATTGTAAGATTGTGTTCTCATGGCACGGTCATAGGTGGCGGACCAAAAGGAAGTACTTGTGTGGGGAAGCCCCTTGCAAGGGGAGAATTTCCTAGAATTGGAACTTGGGATATCTGAAAATGAAAAATTGTCATACACAAGGGTGTGGAAATGAAAATCAGCAAACAATGCACAATGTGGAAATGAAAATCAGCAAACAATGCACAAGGGCTGAAGGTTGAAGAAACTTATGTTTTACCATTAAGTGTTACCTTTACAGTGCATATTTTTCGTGCATAAGCCTTTCCAGTTGAAATGCATGCATGCGTTCTCTGTTCTCTTCATGGATGCTCAGCTCCTTGCCTTCAAATAAAAGTATCTTGTTGTGTGTATGAGAGAGAGAGAGAGAGAGAGAGAGAGAGAGAGAGAGAGAGAGAGAGGGAGGGAGAGAGAGAGCTAAGGGAGTTGAGCACAGCACACACACACACACACACACACACACACACACAGAGAGAGAGAGAGAGATAAGGGAGATGAGCACAGCACACACAGAAACAGAGAGAGAGAGAGAGAGCGATTTGTTGACGTGTAGAAGAAAGGTCTGTCGAGGTGGCAATAAATTTTCCACGTTTTCCACGTCTAGTTAGAGTTCTCTCTCTCCGTCTGGGACCATGCACGCACGTATCAATAGTTACATAGAAGCATCATTCCTCTCTCTCTCTCTCTCTCTCTCTCTCTCTCTCTCTCTCTCTCTCTCTCTCTCTCTCTCTCTCTCTCAACCCTAACGACCCTCAACATCACGACCTTTGGCGCTAGTCAAATCCCATTATGTAGAAAAATGTCTTAACAGTTCTTGTGAATGTATGAACTTGTTTAAAGATATGATAAATCATTTTAGTCCATGTCCTCTATCTTGTGATCTCTCTTTCCACTCTCTCTCTCTCTCTCTCTCTCTCTCTCTCTCTCTCTCTCTCGCAACACAAAGATTTCAAATCATGGAGACTAAAAGGATAAACAATACAAATGTTTCACATCTATCACATCACATTAAAGAAAACATCACTATCTCGTAATTTTTGTCTCTCGTGTCCCCTGCGCCTCGGCCTCCCCTCCCCCTCTCTCTAACAACACACATTCTCATTCCACAATAGTATAACCATCAACAAATAATTGAATAAAAAGTGAAGTAAAATTGATTCTATACCAATTCTCTTGATAGCAAAAAGTAGAGGCATAAACATGGCTCTCGGAAGACACACACACAATAAGCTCTATCACATTACATTAAAAAACATCATCTCTCTCGCTTTCCTCTCCTTGTCCCTCACACCCCCCCTCCCTCTCTTTCAATTCAAATTCCCATTCCAAAATACTATAATGGGTACGAATCATAAACAATAATTGAATAAAGTAAAAATGATTTTGTATACAAAAACTAGGGGCATATACATGATGGCTCTTGGAAGACTCACACACATATATGCTCATTATGAGCTCTTATCACATTACATAAAAAGCATTTTCTCTCTATCCTTGCTTATATATATACACACATATACACACAATGCGCCATTTTGACCTCCTAGTAACTTGTATAGTCATAACCCACCAATGTCATCCCAATAGGCAGTCCAATCATAGGAGCGCAAATTTCCTATAAATAGGCCCTGAACCACACTTAAAAAGTTTCATAGCTTGAATCCAACAACAAGCTCGAAGGTGTGCGTATATGTATGTATATATGTGTGTGTATGTATATATATATATATATGTATATATATATATATATATATATATATATATATATATGATATATATATGTATATATATGTATAGATATCACACACACACACACACACACACACATATATATATAATATAATAATATAATAAGAGAGAGAGAGAGAGAGAGATCTCAAATCCATCAAGCATAGTATGGAAATATTCTATAACATCCTCACTCACATCATGAGTGACTGGCATAAAACTTTGTAGCGAGATGCTCTCATATGCTCTACATGCCATTATGGCTAAATAAGCTACCTACATGAATCTAAGATCATGCCAAAATTCATCTTTTTGGGAACATGCATGTTATATACTCATGATGGTAGTCTTCCACAAGACTAATTAAGTATGCATAGTATGGACTAAATACTACTATATCCCCACTAAATTCATGCACACTGGATATATGCATAGTATGGACTGATACTACAATATCCCCATTACTAAATTCATGTCAATTGGATATACACATAGGTTTCTCTATCTATATAAATTTTTAGTTATTCATCAATTTCTCTCTCGATCAATCACCTTTTTATCTATACTTAGAAAAACATCTAGCCATCATATGGTCGATCTATCTACCTATGTATGTATTTGTCTACGATACATCATAATAGTGCTTTGGATAGTTAACTAGAGATCTACCTAGCTCCCTATCTATCTATTTATATATTTACCCATTCATATCTCTATGCATCTATTTAGTAAAGAGGTTTATCCATCTATCTACCTAGCTAACTATTATCTACAATTTATTCATATATATTAATCAATCTATGTTTTCTTTTTAAATCTAATATATATTAGCTTGAAATATATATATCGATCAATTATATATATCCATCAATGCATGTGTTTATTTATCTTCTTTAAGGAAGGTGTACTATATAATAACTCGATATATATATTTATTCGGTAAAGGATCACTGAAACATACATAATGAGCATATTTGGACCATACAAAGTGTGAAGATTATGTATATTCATCGCATTATCCATGTATGTATGGATAATGATTTTTATATATCTATCGATCTCTGTTTTCTTCTACTGTCTATCTATATGGTTGTCTATCTAATTATCAATATATCCACTTACCTACCTATGTCTATCTATATATTTGTCTCTACCTATTCATATGCCTATCTATCTATAAGTCTACCTCATCTACCTACCTAGCTTTCTATCTATCTATCAATATTTTTTGTCTATCCATCCATAGTCCATCTATTGTCTATAGCTTTAAGAACTATCTAAATCCATCCACTGTCTATAGCTTTAAGAACTATCTATTACCCGACTTTTTTTGCACTTTCCAATAGGCCAAAAACCAAAACCAAAACCAAACCACATAAGGAGAACCTCCTAAAAAGTTAGGAATTTACACCCAACACACAACCATCTTTTTCTCTGTTCATAATGTTTTGCTTTGCTTGCTGTCTCTCTCTCTAGAGATGAATTGAAAGGTTATATACGTCCAACTCTTCCCGTGTGTGTGATGCATTTTTACCACTTGCACTTGTGATTTATCTCGAGCCAGCAACATTGATTGTGGGCAGCAGTACAAGTGGCACGGGCTTCGAGCTCCCCCAGCTTGCACTTACGTCTAGACACTGGGCATGGGCAGCTTATTCTCGTTGTTGGGCTACTTCATTACACACCCAAACCACTACATGTGTGGGCCACATGCAGAACCTACATACGTGTGCTTGCATACGCATTAGCACAAATATGCATGCACCCACACATACATGTGTCCATATGAATTCAAAAGACAAGATAGAAGGGGCAAAACAACAATAGAGGAATTATTATAACATTTGTGCATGCTGTGCATATCAATGAAAAGAAAGTTTTGCTTATAACATATTACCCTATTTTGTTATGTGTTGCTCACTTTCATGTTTAAATACTCACATTTAAATGTGTAGCACCATAGCAGCAAACAAAAATTAAAATTTAAACTAAGTTAGCATGTTTCAAGATACTCCATTTGCTTAATGCCTACAATAAGCTTGGTATGAAAGTTAAATTCAGCCCCAAGACATAGAGATGTTGGAACGCTAACATGCCTCTCAAGACAAAGATTAGAAGGCAATCACTGGTTACTATGTCAGAGGCGGACCGTTCACAAGTGCAAGGCTTAACCGCCAACTGTGCATCACAACCCTAGCTAAGAGAGGGGCTCAGGAGAGCGGGCATCCATTGCAGACAGCTGCCTTCCATCAGGATGCGTTCGCACGGACAATTGGTAAAGAAACATTCCTAAAAAACAACCAGAAAACAACCATGTAACAAGCCTCTCTCTCTCTCTCTCTCAGACACACACACACACACACACCACACAAACAGCACACACAGAGAATAAGTTTTATCAAGAAATAAATGCAGGATAAAGAAATAAAAATATACAAGGATAAGCATTATCAAGAAATAAATGTAGTATCAACAAATCCAAAAATACAAATACTCTATCAAGTACTATCAGGCAATAAATGCACACATCCAAACAAACAAACGCATAACACACGTACAACAAATAGAGAGGGATATATATTCAACCTGTTAAACATGTCACATGTGCCAATCACCAAGTGCACACCTCTTGCTCCGACCCATACCAAACATAAGTCTCTTCCTTCAACATTTTCTCCCTCAACTGCCACCGCTGCTTATAGTCTTCATCCTTCAAGTCGAACACACAATCACCAAGAATGAGTCTCATCAAGCCATCAAACAACATGCGTACCCCTTCAACTTGCCCATTACCATATTCAACCTTGGGCAAAGAAAACCATTGGGAGCTCAAGTAGTAGGTGCCAACGAGCATAGGGCCATCCGCATAACTTGCCTGTCGATCGTCACGATAATTCTTCCTGTAAAATTCAGTGCCCTTCTTGAATTTCACCTGTAGTTCTTCAACATCCGGTCTCTTCATGCCTGTGATTCCCTGGTGCCTTTTAAACTCAGCCATAGAGTTCATATCAATCCTCCCATCTCTAATCTGCACATACCCTTCTGGAACAAGAATCCCATAGGACCACGTGGACGAGGTCATAACCAAGACATACATAAATCTACCATGCCCCCTTGACAAGTTAACCATAGCATGCTTAACTGCATAAAAACCAACTTGAAATCGAGCATTCCATTTATGTTTGTCTTCGAGAAACATGCGTTCCAACACACATACAACTCTGTCTGGATTGAAGATGATATTAGACTTGGAGGCAGCCTTCTCCCGCGGTCTGTTGCCACATCAGCATCCTCTTGCAAGTCACCCAACAACTCAGCAGCTTCCTCTGGAAAGAGAGACAGTCCCTGATTATCACCATCAGACCGACTGGTCCCAAATGGTTCCTGTACATCCTCCGTGTCTGGATTAATGTAGCATCCTAAATTCTCCTCATCGTCGACCTTCCTTTTCTTGCTCCCTACCATCAGTTCCTCATAAGACCACTTCCGCTTCAACCCAGCACAGCGTTGATTGTGAATTTCCACGTCCTTCCTGGAGGGTTTTGTGAACTTCCACACACCATCCAAAAATGCAAAATGCACAGGAAATGCTTGCCGCTCAGTTTCTGCCTTGCAATATGCATGTTCTGCTTCCTGGAATTTATTAAACCATCTCCACCTAGCCTGAGCTGTTTCCTTTTCATCCAGAACATTCCCCTCGAACTTGTCTTGAACGGGAAAGTGGCATCCCACAAGAACATCAACAATCTCCACTAACGGGAAGTTGGCAGCAAACAAATCTTTGTGGAAGAAATTGGAGCAATCTTTGCTGGATCTGTGACTCTCCACTTCTTCCTCTTGATGCTTGCAGAGGAGAAGTTAAATGACTACGAAGCGAAGATACAGAACCGTGTTCCTTCTCTGCATTCGGTTCCTTCTTTGGATCCACTCCTGGAATCTCCTCCTCTCCTTCCTTTGGGACATCCGCTTTGTCAGACTTTTTCTTCAGACGCAACACTCGATCTTGAAGATCCCGCACATTCCTAGACTTTGGCAGACCAGATCTTGTGAGTAAATCTTGAACTGCAAGCCAGAAGCATCAAATAAGCAGCCAGGAAAACACATCCAGTGAGGGAAAAGCAGTAGGAAAATACGTACGCTGCTTTTTTTTCAGACGTTGCATGCCCTCCTCCATGAGATTTCCCAAATCAGGCTTCATTCGATAAGGAAAGCACGTCGCCATGCTAACTGCGCTCGATCGCGCTACACAGAACGAGAGAGGATGTTAGGGTTTGATGCCTTTTGTGATGTAGGGTTAGGCTACACTCACTCACTGTGGGCGTAGAACATGGGACAACCCATCATCATCATCATGAACCACCAAAATTTGCTCGGCCTCAAATTTTTATTCTTGCCCCCGACCATGAAATTATAAGAAGCACATGCAAATTAGTCGCAACTTGCTATGGGAAAACTCGGCTATAATGAAGCCTAGCATGAAGGGAAGTAGCAAATAGAAAGAATCAGTATAGAAAATAAGTAGTTGTTGATAGGGCAAAGGTACCACTAAAGATAGATTAATACGCATGTAGTTGTTGGCATTATGTGAGAACGATCTACATTGTAATGCAATATCACCTCAACCGGTTCATCTACGTGCGTAGCACCCTTGCAAGGTTTTTCCAATGCTTGTACAACGCCCACATGTCACACTTCTAAGGATAAATACGAATAGTTTATGGTAGTTGTCCAGCATCATGCGCCATGATGTGCAAAAATATATCCACCCACAGACCCTCGGATCAACGTTTTCTCAAATATAAATCCACCGCACATGTAGGCAAAACCAACCTTAACCCATGTGTGTACACATCTTTAGATATTGTTTTAGCGAGAAATAACCAATTCATGTGCACATGGAATGGAAGTACACAAATCATTTCGTCACTATGGGTGTAGAAAATGGGGCAACAACCCATCATCATCATCATAAACTGCCCAAATTTTCTCGGCCTCAAATATTTCTTCTTGCCCCCGACCATGAAGTTCTCAAAAGTTGTTGCTTCCTGCGCATGTAAATTAGTAGCAGTTTGCTATGGGAAAACTCAGCCACCATAATGAAGACTAGCACTACTAAGGGAAGTAGCAAATAGATAAGATTAGAACAACAAATAAGTACTTGATAGGGCAATTACATATCTTTGTATACATATGTGAGTTTTTTCATATATAGATACTTGAAGACTCTTGGTTTGTCATGCTTCTTTCCTTGATGGGAAAATAGCATTTGGAATTGGCCTCCTTGTTTATCTTCATACAAGCATTGAATGCTTGAAGCGTTGGTTTGGAAGCTTCATTTAATCATGTATTCTGAAAGAGGCTCCATGCGACTATCAGGCATTATAGTTCTTCCATTGTGTGAGGCTTCCTGATGAATGTTTGAGCCTTCCAATGTTGGCATTCATTGAACTTGACCAGCTCCTGACTTAAGAGAGCTTGTTGTTTCAGCCTTCGTACCCTCCCCTGGATACCTTGTACATCTTGTGTGGTCACCTTGCTTGATGGTTTGTGGTAGCATCTTGGGATCAAAGCCAGGTGGGTGGCTAAGAGTAGGCTTTAATGCTTGTGGCCCATTGAGGCCGACTATCTCGCTTGGATATGGCATTTTCTTGGTGTATTCGCCCTAGGAGTTCTTGAAATAAATAAAGCTTGATAGTTACTAGGATTCATACGAGATACGAATGGAAACCAACCCTTTGCCTCTTCTTCTGATAGATCTGGTGGGGGAATGGGCCTGTAGAAATTCTTAGTTTGATCTTGATAAAAGATTTTCTTGCTTTCTGGGTCCTCATACATCCTTAAGAGTGGGGTTCCACTATTATAGTATATGGAGGATTTGATGAAACTTTTCAAATGTAATCCCCATGGCAGTTCTAAAAAATTTAATGTTGCTTTCGATGTTTGGTGATCGAAATACAGCATTTGTATCTAATAGAATAGGCATGTATGTTGAATTGGATTCCCCAGAACTCAACATTATGTGTTGTTGACTTTGGACACTGGATTCTCTTGAACCTGAGATTACTTAGATAGTACGAACTAGTACTATACTACAATCTTGAAAACCATTTTGTTTTCATTGTGGTCCCTATTCAAGCTCTCATCATCCGATGCTCTACTTATCCACCTATGAATCCTTGAGTTGAGACCCATGAAGGAACCTCAGATTCGTCTCCTGTTGAGATGGCCTCTATTCCTTCTATTGGTGTCCTTGCCACATCTCGATAGGAGTGATCAATCGGGTTAATGCAAGTGATGGCCTTTGGTTGCCGTAGGTAGATGTAGTTGGATCCCCAATCCTGAATCATTTTTAGTTGCCGCATGAACGGACGTCCAAGAATGATGTCATAATTTGGGTTCTTCCCAAAATCTACTACTGCAAATGTATGCTCGTACTCCACTCCACATGAGGTGAGAATGACTTTCTCTAGGAGTCCAATAGGTTTCCCAATGTATCCATCAGCCAACTATAACTTTATGTATGTTTGCTTTAAAGCTGGTCTTTCCCCGAGTTTCCCACATCTTTTTTGTGGCAATTGCAACTCCTACTCCACAATCTAGGATAGATAAATTGCTATGCCCTGGGTATTCTACTGGTAGGGTGGTGTTTCCATCATTTCCCTCATAATATTCTCCTTCTTTGTTTAGTGGTACTAGCTCAATCGATTGCTTTTGCCCTTCCCTAGCCGACTGTTGTTTTTCATTCTATCTCTTTTTGCTTCTAGCTCTTCTGTCCCTTCCTTCCTTCCAACTATTTTTGTGGCTCCTATTGCTCTTACTAAGGACATTGCCTTGTTCTCCTGTATGGTGCTCCTTGGCGTTGGCCTGAGCACTAGTTATTCCTGAATAGACACAACTTGTTCTGTTTTTGATGCTCCTAATGGCATGTGAAGTGTTGGTGAATGAATTGGTTTGTTGGCCCTCTATTGGTCGAATGACCACTCGTGGCATGCATGTTTCCTGAACCAATCAGTTTGGATTCACCCGGAGATACTGCGTCTAGTCGTTTTTGATGACAAGACCTAGCACCTAGTGATGTAGTTTTTGATTGCGACAAACTAATAGTTTCTTTTGAAGTGCTTGCCTCCCCTCCTCGGTTAAAAGACCTTCCTAGGTGTTTGAAGTCTCCCCGCCTCGGTTAAAAGACCTTCCTAGGTGTTTGAAGTCAGATAAGAGATCCCACTCTTGGCCAAAGGTATCCTTGAGGATTATGGATTTGTGAAAGCTCTCACTCCTATTGAAGAAGACGTAAAGCACCTTTTCATCAGTCAGGCCGTGCTTCAATGGGTTCTTTCTGTGATAGAAGAACTCACTCCCTGAGTCATTCCTCTTGTATAAGGCTCTATTGTCATCATCTATGAGGACTCTTTTTGTTACTACCAAATTAATCATCTTGAGGTTTGGTTGGACTGACCTGGATGGTACTTCGTCTACATAGTGCACTTCCCTCGATACTATCCGGCCCAACACATCTACTGCATCAGGGTTATCTGCGAATAGATATGACACTCCGTCTCTACCCATGTATCGATCTCCCTGGTAGTTCACCCATAGTGCTAGATCAAAATGAGAGTGGCAATCCTCGATCTTGACCACGTAGTGATTCGTACAATCCTTGCAGATCTTAGCACCATACATGTTTTCTCGTGAAAATGTGATCTTGACATTATAGTCCAATTTGAAGCTATGGGATCTTGAAAGGTTAGATGCTGTGGTGGCCATGCCCATGCTTGGCGGGCTTCGTAAGCAACACTCTCTTGGTGGTGGTCATGCCTATTTTGGATTGTTTCCTATTTTGGGCAGTTTCCTATTTTGGGTTGTTTAGAGGCCATTTTGGTCAATTTTTCTGGGAGATTTTCAAAATTATTTGACCTTACCCAAAGTTGTCTAGAACTCGTTTTGAAGACAGTAGATCACTACTACACGAAAAATAGCGCACTTTTTTCGGACAAAATTGCCCGGATTTTCGTCAGTTTCCCATAGTGAATTCACTATGCGAAAATCGTCCTGGGACTAGAATTTTGACTATGGGTGTCATCCCACTTGTAACGATGCGAAACTTATACTCCCCAAATTGGCACCAATGACCGAGAAAAAGGCTCCATACTCGTTTTTTTTTTTTTGAACCTCTTCTCTTTCCCCAATGCTTGCAAGACTAGCAGTAGTAAATGCACCTGTATGTGTATGACAAGGAATTGCGATTCCTTATTTGACTAGATTCACAAGATTGCTGATAACTTGAGCTCCGGAAGGAATTTTGATGATTCGTAAAGATCGTTAAAATCCTGGGACCATACTCTACAAGGCTAGCACAAAAAGTTTATAGCAGTATGAAGGATGGTAAGGAATCGCGATTCCTTACCTGACACACAATGATATGTTTTGGTTTTTCAGATATGTTAAGCACATTCAGTAGAGCTCAAAAAGTATGTTGCCCACCAAAAGTGGATTCTGAAAGCATATCAGAACATGCAATCTGTGCTATTTCAGAGACAGGATGATAGAATGATGACCACATGAGTTTCAAATGTCACATTTATGAACTAACAACACCAGTGTGCTCAGTAAACATAGGACAACCCATCCATGATAGAATATCTGACACACAGTGACATGTTTTGAAAAGCTAGGTGTATTAGACACATACAACAGAGTACAATGGGTATGTTTTCATCAAAACTTGGAATTTGTAAACTCCTAGAATAGTCAATATGTGTTATTTTAGCTGCTGAGATGCTAAAATGATGACCACTTACCACAATTTAAAACTCCAAAAATTATGAACCAATTTGGTCAGTATGCTCCTTAGACATAGCCCAGCACAGTCATGCAGAAAAGTATGGTAGTATGTAGAATGGTAAGAGATCGCGATCTCTTACCTGACACACAGTGACACTGTTTGATTTGCCAGTGTGTTGTTATACACATGTAGTAGAGTCTCCTAAGTGTATTTTCATCCAAAGGTGGGGTTTGTGAGCATGTCAAATCATGTGTTTATGGCTGTTTTAGCTGTTTAGGTGCTAAACTGATGATCATGCCCAATTTATGAGTTTCTTTTCAGATCTAACATGACCAGTATGCTTAATAGTCCTAACCCAACACAGCCATGCAAAAAAATGTAGTAGTATGATGACTGGTAAGAAATCGCGATTTCTTATCTGGGGCCAAATTTCAAATTTTTCAAATATGTTCCAACTGCAGCTTTTTCATGCAAAAAGATGATGTTCTATCATATCATAATCATTCTGAACAATTTTTAGCTCAATGAAACAAGCCTATTGCCATACATGAATGCTTTTCTGTTTAATGGTCAAGACTCCCCTTTTTTTATGGTTTTAGACCCTTTTCGCGGGATCGGTGAGACCTACCCTACCTACTCCTAATGCGAAAATAAATGTAAAATAAACGAAAGGACTAAACGACAAAATAACTTAAAGAAAAACGATGCAAAATGAATGCTACAAAGAGCTCATGAAGGTCTAAATCCTAATGCCAAATGAAAAGGCATAGCATGTCCCACACATTATCCTTACCTAATCTAAGAGGTCCTTGAGAGTCCCACCCTCTGGCTACCTCGAGAGCCTTGAAAGTCCCACTCCAACCTCTCACCTATACTCTAATGTGAAAGTGAAAGTATTGTAATCGAAATTAGAGGAACCTTTGACAGTGATAAAAGCAAGAAAGACCCGCTAATCTAGGTACTCATACCTCAGCAGCTGTGCCAATGTTAGCGGCACACACGCGACTGGACGTCAAAGCATAGCATTTTCGGACACTAACATATTATCAATGCCTGGGGAAGTGACCCAATTAGTGCATGGAGGCTACGTAGGCTTGTCAGACGCTACGGGATCTATCAACAACACAATGAAAGCAACACATAACCAATCGAATAAGGAATCAAGCTAATACAAACAACAACAACAATCTCTTTCTACGTGCATACACAAGACTTTTCAATGAGCAAACATCATTCATATTTATATAACATAGAGGAACATGATCAAGCACTCAAATCTCAGATTTTGAGATGGTAAAAAATCGCGATCTCTTAGCTACCAGGGCAGAAAATCAGTGTTTTTGGGCTTGCAAACACACTAGTTACGTAAGTAGATGCTTCCTACATACTTTTGCATGCAAAAGGAGTGTAATTAAGGCCCCAAATCACTCTAATTAGCTTACTAATGAGCGGATAAAGAGAGCATTAATCATCACTATAAATTGAACATTAGACAGTAGAAAAGCAATTGATAATCACTTACACTTTATTAGAGACACAATATGAAGCAATGTTGATGCATAAATAGCTCCAATGAATCCTTCACAAATGGCTATGAGAGCTCTCACAAACGTGCAGCTCTCTTTCTTCACTTACAAAAGGTTATCTTTTAAAAGAGGTTTTTGACTTAAATACCTAGGTTATGAGGTTGTGGGTTCAATCCTTCTACAAATTGGAAGCCCATGGCCCCATTTAAGTCATAAAAATGAGGAAAGTTACATTTGTATTATGCGAGTAAGCCTTTAGCTTGGACAAATAGTTCCCGCAGCAATGTGGGTTCCCGTATCCATTCCCATAACCGCTCCCGTAACCTCTCTCTTTATCTTTGTCGTTTCATTCTGCATGCGTTGTTGTAGCCGTAGCCCCGAAACACTGCGTCTGCTCCCATTTACTCTTCCTTCTTCCATTTAAATATGCTTTGCGGTCTATTTGCACTCTCATAACATTCCATCTTTAGCCTGTTGTTCTCCAAATACTCTATATTTGCTTATCATATTTCTCAAAACATGTTGGTTGTAGGACATTAATTAAAATGACCGCCTTTTTTGCTTTAGCTTTGTGTTGACTTCTTGCAATAGCTTCTATGTCGTTGACTTTCTGAAATAGTGTACTATGCAATGTTAGTCAACCACTCATACACATGAGAGTTCATGGTGTGCTAGATGTGCTTAAGATAGCACTACCTAACAATATAAGGGCATGCGAATTGGGCCTAGTTCTATACCTCCCAATATTTAGTCTTTTTTAAGAATTGTAAGCTCCATGTTTTATTCACTTGCAAATTTTAAAAGCTAACCCCTTGGTGGTAGAATAGTCCTTAAATAAATGAACAAGATCTTCTGAAGCTACTTTGCACCCTAAGCAAACATCATTGCCAATTCCCAAAATCTTGATTTGGTAGTGCTTAAGATAGCACTAGAGTCGGGCCTAGTTCTATACCTCCCAATATTTAGTCTTTTTTAAGAATTGTAAGGTCCATGTTTTATTCACTTGCAAATTTTTAAAGCTAACCCCTTGGTGGTAGAATAGTCCTTAAATAAATGAACAAGATCTTCTGAAGCTACTTTGCACCCTAAGCAAATATCATTGCCAATTCCCCTAATCTTGATTTTGTTGTCCCCATAATATCTTCCATGAAAGGACTTTTGTATAGTAATATAGAGGCTTGTGTCACACCTAGTCACGTGAACATCCCATTTTGGGATTGTCTAGTGCACTTGGTGTTACACAAGGTCCATATGAAAGCAACAAAATAAGTTGCCACAACCCACCAAAAATTTATCATAGGCCAAGTTTTAAGGCTTCTAGCTTGATGCTTGACTAAGGGGCCAGGGCCCAAGTTTCAATCCAACTATGCACTCTTGCATCACTTTTTGAACGCGTGTCCAGGTGAGAGCATGGCAAATTTTTCATTAATATAAGTTAAAAGCGCTTAAAATTGGGTATTCAATAAAATCAAATTTTGTCAAACATTATACATTTTTCATTAGGCATATGTTTAAAAGTGATAACAGATGTTAACATTGCCGGATATAATGTGTACCTATCCCGGTACGCCGGAGAAGGCTCAGTTTTGTTGGCACTGCCTTTAGGCAGTACGTTGGTATGGTTTGGAGAGGAAAAAAAAGTTGTAGTTACGTGGTTGTTAACTTCAGTGTAACGCTTGTTATTTACTTGTTGCATTGGAAGTGTTATTTAGTTGTTGCATTGGAAGTTGCATGCATCGCATGATCTCACCTTTCAAGGAAAGCCAATATTCAGCTTGTTCAGGCTCTATGTTCAAGGAATAGGTTTGACAGAGCATCTACGCGATCGCCTGAAGGTACCTCTCCAGGCTCTTCCTCTCTCTGTGCATCCTCTTCTAAGGTACCTATCCCTCTCTTTGTCCATTCTCTATATGTGCATCCTCTTCTAAGGTTTCTGTTTGTCTTTTAGCAAGTGGGTTACTACAGAGACGTGGTGGAGATCTCATGGCTAGCTGGAAAGGCTTTCTCCCTCGCCATCAGACCCCTCCTCTCATCTTTGCCTCCCTACCCACCTCCTAATATTCCCCCATTTAGAGACAAAGAGCACAGATAGATAGATAGATAAATAGATAGATAGATAGATAGATAGATAGAGAGAGAGAGAGAGAGCGAGATTTTTTGTACACACACACAGAGGGGGAGAGAGAGGGAGGGAGGGAGAGCTCTCTGAGGGAAGGCGAGGTTGCGACTACACACAAGCATGCACAACCCTTCCCTTCCCCTCTCTCTGGTCAAGTTTAGCAGGCACACCCTTCCCCCCTCAAGCTCTGTCTCGCCAGCACCAACTCTCTCTCTTGCATGATCGTGTACATTCTTCATACGTGCACGAGAAACAACAGAAAGCAATCAAGATGACCCCATTGTCTGTGCTCTTGGTCTCTGGGTATGATGGCGGGGGGGGGGGGGAGGGGGAGAGAGAGAGAGAGAGAGAGAGAGAGAGAGAGGAGAGAGAGAGAGAGAGGAGAACACGTGTTGTTTATATTATTCTCTATTGATTGATGTCTTTAGTGCATGCTTTAGTTGTGAGATTAGAGTGTGATTAGTATGCGATTAGTGGGCGACCATAGATTTCTTGTATCTAGAGCTAGGATTATCCGTTTTGAGCACGGGTTAGTGCGTTAGGATCCTCTCTTGATACCCTACATGACCATACAAATCCACGTCCAGATCTGTGACCTGTAGGTACCAATATGCCCTTTGGCCAAGTGGTCATATCAGGTGGGTCAGCTCTGATTTCAGATCCAGACACATATTTGTGATCCTTACGCATAGGGGAACACATCCATATGCTCATATGTGCTAGATGTTGATATGACCCAATACGCTCTTTGGCCATCCTAATACGTTTTATGGCCATATCACCTTTGGACATATCTAGCCTAGATTTAGCTTTTATATCACATTCTTGTTCATTCCTTGTGATATTTGATGCATTTGGAGTAGTAGTAGAGTGGCTAGACTAGTCATTTTGGCTAGATTAGCTTACTCAAGAGTAGATAGTGTGTAGATAGAGTGTATATAGCATGTGTTGAGATCATTTGTACTCTTAGATATGTGGCGTTGTGGCTTGACAACCCACTAGGGCCTCCGACCACCCACCCTTTGGGTCACGCTCCCTCGGTATTTACATATCATTTATTGATGGTCTTACTGACATCCACGATACTACATGTGTGACATTGATGCATGCTTCATAGTACAGTTTTCTTGGCATCGTGTAGATCATTGTTGGAGTTCCATTCTGAGCTCTTGGACTTCTTGCCTCATTTTACTAGATATTTTGCTTATGTGGCTAATCTAGTGTTGAGTGATGACTTGGAGTTATGTCTTGTGTGGCGGGTGAGAACATCTTTTAGTGTTGACGGGTGTAGGTCACAGGTGACAACATAAGCCTTAGAGAAGTCTCTTCTGAGTCAGTATTATTTTTACAGTCTCATGTTCTTTCGGTGGTCTCTCCCATTATTTCTTCTTAGGAAGCACTTCTGTTGGAAATATTGTTTTCTCCTTAGGAATGTTTTCAACCTTTAAAATGTATGGGGAAGGATAAATCTCCTAGATGGGATGGTCTTACTGTGCGCTTCTTTTTATATTTTTGGGAGTTGTTGGCTACTCTAGTATGTGATATTTTTAATAGAGTTTTTAATAGGGAAATAGTAGACCCATGGATTTTTCAAGGCCTGATTATATTGATTTGCTAAGCAAGTTGCTTGCTCCTTGCCTAAGCATTGGAGGCCTATCACCATGTTATATGTGCTTTATAAGATTGTTTCTAAGGCTTTGGCCATGAGACTTATGCCATGTTTGCAAAGAGGGATCCCTCCTCATCAGCATGGGTTTATTAAGGGGAGATCTATATATGACAACATTTTGTCTACTCTGATTGGGATTGTTCTTGCTCGTTTCTCTGATCAAAAGTGTATCCTTTTCCAGCTTGATATGGACAAAGCTTATGATATAGTCTCCTAGTCCTTTATTGATACTGCTATGACAAAATTGGAGTTTCTTCCTAAAGTGGCTGATTCTATGCTTGCCCTCACCACTAATGCTTATTCTGAGATTTTGTGTAACGGGGTATTCCCTTAGCAAGGACAGTCAAACAGGCACCCCCTTATCATTTGTTGCGGTTACTCATATTTTAAACCTAGAAGTTGCTACTGAAAAAGGTAATATTTCTGGTTTGTTGCTTCGTGATGGAAAACAATTGTTAACCAAGATGTTTGCTGATGATTCATTGCTATTTCTCAAAGCTGAAACTTTTGTGTTGAGAAATGCTCTTCAAATTGTTTAGGACTTTTCCACCACTTGTGGATCCATGTGTGTAATATTGAAAAGTCTAGGTTGCTTTCTATTGCAGAAGACAATGCTTTTGACCCCCCTTGTTAGACATCTGGGGACTCCTATTGGGTTGATATTTTTGCTAAGCAAAGGTTTGATTGGGTTATGGCCAAGATAGATTCTAAAATGCAAAAATGGACTTTATCAAGAATGTGCTCTTCTCTTATGTTTTGTTTTATATTCCTTTTTTGAGCTTTAACATGGCTAGATGGAATGTCTTTTTGAAGCATATTAGGTTTTTCCTTTGTAAGAAGTCTTTGTCTTGAAACATGACTGTCTTTTTGAAGCCTAATAAATTTTTCCTTTGGACGAAGTCTTTTCTTAAACATAAAGCTATTCATTGGATTTCTTGGGACTATTTATGTAAGCCTTAGTAGTTTGCTAGATTGGGGATTTTGAATATGCATTTTCAAGCAATAGCTGTGTGTGCTAAATTTGTGGTGTATTTTCATAATCCTGTATAATCTTGGACCCTTATGTTGATTCACATGTTGGGTCTTGCTAAATTTCATACTATTGGTGGGTTTTGGAAAAACCACTCTTGGAAGCAAAAGCTACTTTTAATGCCCCCTGCTATTGAAAAAGGCACATTTCTTAGTTGATATTTTGCACAAGATTTAGTAGGCTACTATGGCATTATCCTAGAAAGGGTCCCACAGATACACTTGTAAATGCTTTATTGTAAGGCTTTGTCTCATGGTCTTATTTGTGGGATGATTCTATCGTTGGTATCAAGACTATTGCTCAACTGAAAGTTATGTTTGGACTACATGATAAGGCTTTGCCTTTACTGTCTAAGGCTCTTGAAGCTTTATCTAAATGGTTGATCTCACATTGGATTAATGAGGGGTGCTTGTTTTCTGATTGGGTGTGGCTTCCTCCGTTGATTCATCCTCACACCCATTTAGTCAACTTGTTTATACTGCTATTGGATGCTTGGCCGAGCAAGCTTAGTAGGTTATGGAAAAAAAAATGGTGTGCTACACTATTTTGTCAGAGTGCTACACTATTTTGTGTACATTTGTCAGAGTGCTACACTATTTTGTTCTAGATTGGGGTTTACATGCTTCTGGTTTGTTGCATTTTTTCAAATTGTTGTGGAGGATTCTTTGCAGATGATCATGTTGTGTGCAAAGCTTGAGGAAATGCAAGTACTCTTGTGTACATGTGTCATTAACAGCTTGAAGCTATATGTTACATGTATTTATGTATTGTTGTTGATCCTCCAGGTGAATTCTGTATTCAACAAGGTCTTTTGGATGAAAGGGATTTTTAGTGTGGGGAATGGTTGCATTTGACCCCATTGGTGTACGGTAACATGTTGGGTAGAATCTACTTTGCTCCTGAAGGCTTTCCCAATTCCTCACAGGTTTTTCAAGAATGTTGGCCCCTTATATCTATTGAAGGTCAAGAGTTTACACTAGATGAGAAGGGTGTCTTCAAGTTTCCTAGGAACCCCAAAATGCTCTCTCTCTCTCTCTCTCTCTCTCTCTCTCTCTCTCTCTCTCTCTCTCTCTCTCTCTCTCTCTCTCTCTCTCTCTCTCTCTGTTGCAAGGTTTCCAAACCTTGTACCATGCATGGCAGCTATGTGCACGTTTTCCCAAAGATAAATTCACCGCACGTGTAGGTGAAACCAGCCTTACTTAACCCATGTGTATACATCTTTAGAGATTGTTTTAGCCAATTCATGTGCACATGGAATGGACGTAAATAGATCACTTCGTCACTCACTGTGGGTGTAGAACATGGGACAACCCATCATCATCATCATAAACCACCCAAATTTTCTCGGCCTCAAATATTTATTCCTACCCCCGACCATGAAATTATAAGAAGCTGATGCTTGCACATGCAAATTAGTCGCAACTTGCTATGGGAAAACTCCGCAGATGCAGGGAAAACTCGGCTATAATGAAGCCTAGCATGAAGGGAAGTAGCAAATAGAAAGAATCAGTATAAAAAATAAGTAGTTGTTGATAGGGCAAAGGTACCACTAAAGATAGATGCCTGCGCATGTAGTTGTTGGCATTATGTGAGAACGATCTACATTGTAATGCAATATCACCTCAACCGGTTCATCTACGTGCGTAGCACTCTTGCAAGGTTTTTCCAAAGCTTGTACAACGCCCACATGTCACACTTCTAAGGATAAATACGAATAGTTTATGGTAGTTGTCCAGCATCATGCGCCATGATGTGCAAAAATATATCCACCCACAGACCCTCGGATCAACGTTTTCCCAAATATAAATCCACCGCACATGTAGGCAAAACCAACCTTAACCCATGTGTGTACACATCTTTAGATATTGTTTTAGAGAGAAATAACCAATTCATGTGCACATGGAATGGAAGTACACAAATCATTTCGTCACTATGGGTGTAGAAAATGGGGCAACAACCCATCATCATCATCATAAACTGCCCAAATTTTCTCGGCCTCAAATATTTCTTCTTGCCCCCGACCATGAAGTTCTCAAAAGTTGTTGCTGCCTGCGCATGTAAATTAGTAGCAGTTTGCTATGGGAAAACTCAGCCACCATAATGAAGACTAGCACTACTAAGGGAAGTAGCAAATAGATAAGATTAGAACAACAAATAAGTACTTGATAGGGCAATTACATATCTTTGTATACATATGTGAGTTTTTGGCCTGCCCCAAAGGGGGGAGGCCTTAGTGATGGTTTCCCTTTTTGATAATGAAAAAGGGGGATTATTTTTAAAAAATCATAATTTTTTGCCTGCCCAAAAGGCTAAGGCCATAGTGATGTGTTCCCTTTTTCCTAATTAAAAAGCAGAGGTTTTAAAAAAATATACATTTTTTTTATTGGTTAGTTGCCAGAGTAAACACTCATTATAAAGATTTTTGAAGATAGAGCTTTGCACACACTCATTACAAGGATTTTTGGCTTGCTCCAAAGGGGTGAGGCCCTAGGATAGGAAATTAGGAATCCCAAGAAAAAAAAATTTCCTGTCGTGCATGAATCAGAAGATTCAGACGCCCCAAGCACTGTCGTCGTCGACCTTCCTCTGCCTACTGGAGCCTAAACCTTCGTCGAAGGTTTAGGCTAGTCGCCCTTTGCTGCAAAGCTCCCACTGCCTGCGGCTTGTCCGCACGTGAGAGAGAGAACCAGAGCTCGTGACGATCCCTTGGAGCCTTCTGACCTGCAAAGCTGTCAAAGAGGTGCGTCTGGGCAGCATGCATCACTTGCGACACAGCAATGCAGCATCCCATTGTCTACGCTAATACATGCGAGAGGGTGGGGGGCCACTCACATCTGACGACACTCACGTACCTCGGGTCGCTTGTGTGGAGCAACCCAACGACCTGGCAAAGAAATAAGGGATAGAGAGGATGGTGACCTGAGGAGGGACGATGGTGGGCTAAGCAAAGGGTCCCGCCTTGAAGTTCAAAAAGCTTGTCTCAGTCTACTCCTTTTGTCCTAAGAACGAGGGATTGGTTGTATGAAGAACAGATGCGGGAACTGAACAATTGCTCTATATCTCTTTGTCATACCAACAACCGTTATTTCTGTATGGCTCCCTCAAGAACAAGGCATATAAGCTCGGAGCTTGTTGTCGATAGTTGTGGCTTGGGTTGATTTGCACCATCTCTCTCTCTCTCTCATCACACACACACACACACACACACACACACACAACCGATAATGATGGATAGAGAAAGAGGTGCATTTGCTGATATTCAAGTTGAAAGGGGTGCTTAAAAGTAATCGATTTTTGCACCCAATAGAATATTGATCTCATCTAAGATGGGCCTTTGACACAGGACGAGTACCTTGCAGCTATTGCTAGAGCAAGCTCACTATGTGCTACTACTCTGCACATTCAAAGAGTAGCTTCAACAGCATGTGCAGGTTAATGCACAGAGATGGAGGCAAACATCGGCTACTCTGACAGTCTTAGTAGAGTTTATCATCGACATCGTCCTGAAGGGCGAGAAGAAGGCGACGGTCATCGAAACCCTCAAAGAAAATGATGCTGAGCTACTTGAGTACCTTGGAGAGAGAGAGAGAGAGAGAGAGAGAGAGAGAGAGAGAGAGAGAGAGAGAGAGGCTCGATGACTTGGAGAGCACTTAGGTCTTTGTGGCGCGACATGAACAGCCTCGTCTTGAACGTCATTGTGTGCAGCTGTGAGAACGAGAACCTCTTCTTGCCTCACATCAGACGGTTCATCCGTCTCTTCTCATCTGCACAAAATATTTTTATGGGAAACTCATCCAGGACCCTTGCAAAAACCCCACTATCTGTGCTCTTTGTCTCTTGGTATGATGGCGGGGGGGGGCGGGGAGAGGAGAGAGAGGAGGGGGGGAGAGAGAGAGAGAGAGAGAGAGAGAGAGAGAGAGAGAGAGAGAGAGAGAGAGAGAGAGAGAGAGAGAGAGAGAGAGAGAGAGAGAGAGAGAGAGAGAGAGAGAGAGAGAGGAGAACACGTGTTGTTTATATTATTCTCTACTGATTGATGTCTTTAGTGCATGCTTTAGTTGTGAGATTAGAGTGTGATTAGTATGCGATTAGTGGGCGACTGTAGATTTCTTGTATCTAGAGCTAGGATTATCCGTTTTGAGCACGAGTTAGTGCGTTAGGATCCTCTCTTGACACCCTACAGGACCATACAAATCCACGTCCAGATCTGTGACCTGTAGGTACCAATATGCCCTTTGGCCAAGTGGTCATATCGGGTGGGTTAGAGCTCTGATTTCAGATCCAGACACATATTTGTGATCCTTAGCCATAGGGGAACACATCCATATGCTCATATGTGCTAGACGTTGACTTGACCCAATACGCCCTTTGGACATCCTAATACGTTTAATGGCCATATCACCTTTGGACAGATCTAGCCTAGATTTACCTTCTATATCACATTGTTGTTCATTCCTTGTAGTATTTGATGCATTTGGAGTAGTAGTAGAGTGGCTAGACTAGTCATTTTGGCTAGGTTAGCTTACTCAAGAGTAAATAGCGTGTAGATAGAGTGTAGATAGCATGTGTTGAGATCATTTGTACTCTTAGATACGTGGCGTTGTGGCTTGACAACCCACTAGGGCCTCCAACCACCCACCCTTTGGGTCATGCTCCCTCGATATTGACATATCATTTATTGATGGTCTTACTGACATCCACGATACTACATGTGTGACATTGATGCCTGCTTCATAGTACGGTTGTCTTGGCATCGTGTAGATCATTGTTGGAGTTCCATTCCGAGCTCTTGGACTTCTTGCCTCATTTTACCAGATATTTCGCTTATGTGGCTTATCTAGTGTTGAGTGATGACTTGGAGTTATGTCTTGTGTGGCATGTGAGAACATCTTTAGTGTTGACAGGTGTAGGTCACAGGCGACAACATAAGCCTTAGAGAAGTCTCTTCTGAGTCAGTATTATTTTTACAGTCTCAAGTTCTTTCGGTGGTCTCTACCATTATTTTTTCTCAGGAAGCACTTGTGTTGGAAATATTGTTTTCTTCTTCGGAATGTTTTCAAGCTTTAAAATGTATGGGGAAGGATAAATCTCCTAGATGGGATGGTCTTACTGTGCGCTTCTTTTTATATTTTTGGGAGTTGTTGGCTACTCTAGTATGTGATATTTTTAATAGAGTTTTTAATAGGGAAATAGTAGACCCATGGATTTTTCAAGTCCTGATTATATTGATTTGCTAAGCAAGTTGCTTGCTCCTTGCCATGAGACTTATGCCATGTTTGCAAAGAGGGATCTCTCCTCATCAGCATGGGTTTACTAAGGGGAGATCTATATATGACAACATTTTGTCTACTCTGATTGGGATTGTTATTGCTCATTCCTCTGATCAAAAGTGTATGCTTTTCCAACTTGATCTGGACAAAGCTTATGATAGAGTCTCCTGGTCCTTTATTGATGCTGCTATGAGAAAATTGGAGTTTCTCCCTAAAGTGGTTGATTCTGTGCTTGCCCTCACGGCTACTGCTTATTCTGAGATTTTGTGTAATGGGGTATTCCATTAGCAAGGACAGTCAAACAGGCCCCCTTATCATTTGTTGCGGTTACCCATATTTTAAACCTAGAAGTTGCTACTGAAAAAGGTAATATCTCTGGTTTGTTGCTTCCTGATGGAAAACAATTGTTAACCAAGATGTTTGCTGATGATTCATTGCTATTTCTCAAAGCTGAAACTTTTGTGTTGAGAAATGCTCTTCAAATTGTTTAGGACTTTTCCACCACTTGTGGATCCATGTGTGTAATATTGAAAAGTCTAGGTTGCTTTCTATTGCAGAAGACAATGCTTTTGACACCCCTTGTTAGACATCTGGGGACTCCTATTGGGTTGATATTTTTGCTAAGCAAAGGTTTGATTGGGTTATGGCCAAGATAGATTCTAAAATGCAAAAATGGACTTTATCAAGAATGTGCTCTTATCTTATGTTTTGTTTTATATTCCTTTTTTGAGCTTTAACATGGCTAGATGGAATGTCTTTTTGAAGCATATTAAGTTTTTCCTTTGTAAGAAGTCTTTGTCTTGAAACATGACTGTCTTTTTGAAGCCTAATAAATTTTTCCTTTGGAGGAAGTCTTTTCTTAAACATAAAGCTATTCATTGGATTTCTTGGGACTATTTATGTAAGCCTTAGTAGTTTGCTAGATTGGGGATTTTGAATATGCATTTTCAAGCAATAGCTGTGTGTGCTAAATTTCTAGTGTATTTTCATAATCCTGTATAATCTTGGACCCTTATGTTGATTCACATGTTGGGTCTTGCTAAATTTCATACTATTGGTGGGTTTTGGAAAAACCACTCTTGGAAGCAAAAGCTACTTTCAATGCCCCTCTGCTATTGAAAAAGGCACATTTCTCAGTTGATATTTTGCACAAGATTTAGTAGGCTACTATGGCATTATCCTAGAAAGGGTCCCACAGATACACTTGTAGTGCTTTATTGTAAGGCTTTGTCTCATGGTCTGATTTGTGGGATGACTCTATCGTTGGTATCAAGACTATTGCTCAGCTGAAAGTTATGCTTGGACTACATGATAAGGCTTTGCCTTTACAGTCTAAGGCTCTTGAAGCTTTATCTAAATGGTTGATCTCACATTGGAATAACGAGGGGTGCTTCTTTTCTGATTGGGTTTAGCTTCCTCCGTGTTGGCTTCCTCCGTTGATTCATCCTCACACCCATTTAGTCTGCTTGTCTATACTGCTATTGGATGCTTGGCTGAGCAAGCTTAGTAGGTTATGGAAAAAAAAATGGTGTGCAACTTGGTGGTAGAAACTATGCTTTTACTTGTGGAATTTTTCTACTGCGCATGTTACTTTTAAGAACTTTCTATGGAAGGTAATGGTTGGAGCTTTGCCTTATGCTCTTAAACTCTCTATTATGAGAAAGCACTTTGGTATATGTCCCCTTTGTAAGATTCATGTTGAATCATTACTTCGTCTCTTTGGGGATTGTTGATACTTGAGACAAATTTGGAAAAAGGTAGTGACTTTGGTTAGTAAAAATTATCTCTTACCGGGCATACTTCCACAACAAGATTAGGGAGTGGGTTTTTTTTTTTCTTGTTATTCAGGTTCCATCTTTTGCAATCTATTTGGAAGTTCATATATTAGACTGTTTTTTACCACTCTATGCCTTCATTCTCTTTTGATAGAGTGCTACACTGTTTTGTTCTAGATTGGGGTTTCGATGCTTCTATGCATGATGGGGTGGGTGATCAATGGTCTCATATGGTTTGTCAAGTAAGTCTGGTTTGTTGCATTTTTTCAAGTTGTTGTGGAGGATGCTTTGTAGATAAGCATGTTGTGTGCAAAGCTTGAGGAAATGTAGGTACTCTTGTGTACATTTGTCAGAGTGCTACACTATTTTGTTCTAGATTGGGGTTTACATGCTTCTGGTTTGTTGCATTTTTTCAAATCGTTGTGGAGGATGCTTTGCAGATGGTCATGCTGTGTGCAAAGCTTGAGGAAATGCAGGTACTCTTGTGTACATGTGTCATTAACTGCTTGAAGCTATATCTTACAGGTATTTATGTATTGATTTGATCCTCCAGGTGAATTCTGTATTCAACAAGGTCTTTTGGATGAAAGGGATTTTTAGTGTGGGGAATGGTTGCATTTGACCCCATTGGTGTACAGTAACATGTTGGGTAGAATCTACTTTGCTCCTGAAGGCTTTCCCAATTTCTCACAGGTTTTTCAAGAATGTTGGCCCCTTATATCTATTGAAGGTCAAGAGTTTACACTAGATGAGAAGGGTGTCTTCAAGTTTCCTAGGAACCCCAAAATGCGCTCTCTCTCTCTCTCTCTCTCTCTCTCTCTCTCTCTCTCTCTCTCTCTCTCTCTCTCTCTCTCTCTCTCTCTCCCCCAATTCCCATTGTAGAGAAAATAAGTGCGCAACCTTATTTTTTTTGTGTGTCACCTAATGAAGGGTTGCTAGTTCCCCTCAAAGGTAGATTCTATTTTTTAAGTCTCTTTTTGATCTCACTCATCTCTAATTTACATGGGGAAAGCTTCTCTGTTTACTAACTCGAGGGCATGTGTAGTAGAAATTGTACATCTTCTTATTGTATGTATGTATATGATTTCTGGCTAGGAAATAGTATTGTATGAGAGTAGACTAATGTAGTTCTGGCTAGGAGCCCTATGAACTATAAGGAAAGAGCATATGGTTGTTGAGTGCATTATAAGGGTGTCCTCCAAGGGAAAGTAGGCTACAAAGCAAGGGACACAACCTCAATTGAGTCGAGAGATACTAGATACTAGCAAAGGTAAAGGTAAGATTAGATGTAGAAAAGGCAAGAAGAGGAGGTCCAAATAGAAAAATAAGTCGGATAGTCATTCATTGAGGTGCGCACGGGTGTGTAGGTGGAGGACCCCTTTGAAGGCACCCTCTACTTCAACTTTTCCAGTGTCCTTGAGATTCAAGCCATACTAGTAGCACATGAAGGAGGTAGTTCCACATACAAGGAGTTACTTCTTACTCTGTCAGAATTGTGTAAATAGCATTCTGCTAAGAAGCTTAGAAACTATGCTAAAAGTAAATGTTGAATGTAGTATGTTTGGACATTGCAAGAAGAAAATGGAAAATTAGTATGTTTAGGTAATCTCTTCAGAGCTAGGAGCGTAGATTTTTTTTTTCTTTTTTGTGATACCTTTTGGTTACTACCCTATGTATTTAATCCTAGTTTTATTGTATATTCTCCTTTAGAGTTGTCTGGATTTTTCTTCCAATGGAATGAAACATGATCCTAGTGCCTTTGCCCATTCATAACGCAGTGCCCATTGCACTAGAATACATACCTTGACATAAACTAGAAGCCCGTTTATTACTTATAATAGCATGAAATTTCATGTTGGGAGTATTTACATTGTGGGCTTACTACTTATAATAGTATTTACATTGTGGGTTTTGGCTTAAAAATAATTTGACAATTGTCATGACTTGCTGTAACAAATGCTTCATAATTCCTTCTTAAGTCCATCACCATTCCATCCTTCTCAAAATACTCCATATCTACTTTGTATGTGCTCTTGTTTCATAGAAGCGATTCCCCTTCCTAAATTGGTGATCGTTCTCAAGCGTCGTGTTGAAGAAAAGTATAGCACCCAGTGACTTTTAAAGTGAGGATATTTAGTAGTTTAAGTTGTTGAAGATGTGAAGCTTAAGAAGCATTCTTAATAAAAATTTATTATTGTATTGGTATACAACATCAGTCAAACAAAATCTTATTCACAACATGGTTTTATTAAAGTTAGTGTACGATGAGTATTAGTAGATAGTGATTAGTTATATTTGACCGATTGCTGACTATTTTAAAGAAATAGACATCCTTATTATGGTAACTAATGTAACTAACCACTATCTACTACTACTCATCCACATTGAAATTTAATGTTTTGTCGCTCCACAGGTTAATGTGGAAGGGTGTAAAATTTAAGTGCAATGTTATCACCAAATTGGTGACTCTACTATAGGGCGTCTTTTAGGGGTTTTAAAAAAACTTCAATGTTTTAGTTATCTTTTAAATCTTTCTTCCAATTTCAAGTTCTAGGAAAATAACAAATAAAATAATTCAATTAAAGGAGTCTTCTTAGAGTAGAATGCACTCCCTTTTAGGAGTCCCCTTAGAATAGGTGCCCTCCAACAATTATACAAAGAAATTATAACAAAACTTAAGAAAAATTTTATCCTTTGAAAGATTGTTTTATATGGAGTACAAGAAGGTTTCAAACTATAAGAAATTACCTTACATATATCATTTATGTTTTGGAGTGTTTCATCAAAGAAGACCATGGCTAGACTGTAATATTAATGCCCTTGCAGTTATAGATTTCAAAGAAACACCACCTCTACAACCCAATCTTTTAGCTAATACAATCACCCGACTCCCCTTCATATTAGGAATATTTGGAATTTCATTTTTCAATATTTCTTGTATCTCATGATCTGTGACTTTTGACTTCTATCTGTTGCTACTACCTGATGCTCCTTTTTGAACTTTCTTGTCTATTGTTGTAGAAGTAGTATTTAATAATTTCTCAGCAATAGAAAATCTACCTGTGTTGAACCTTCTTTGTGACCACCGCATGTTAATCTCTGTACACTTATCAATAATGTTAAAATTTTTTGCAAAATGCTCATTGTCATCCGTCAATGTTGTCCATAATGATATGAATCTATGAAACTATGCTAATAGTTCCCCTAAAAGAATGTTATCCTTCTCATTACTTGTATTAAAAGTAGCGGGAAAGATACAATTATTTTTTGGAGAAACACAACCCTTATATGGAGAGTCATCTATGAGGATTGTCCGCTTATGATCACATTCAAAGCCATTTGCCATTCTTGTGAAAGGCTTGAACATTACCTCAACATTTGGTTTATCTGGCCTAAAAAGCTTACTCTTATTGTGAAGCTCTCATAAGAAGTTCTTGCTCAATTGAGAAATTTATCACTTTCAATATATCATGAATTTCTAGAAATATCCAATAAAATCATTTGCATCTGTAAGTAAGTATGTATTGCAAAAGATACATAAACACTAAATGATATTTGTGAATTTTAGTTTCTACATGCATAAACACACCAAAATATATGTTCTTAATAGATCCAACCTATTATGATCTAGGCCACAAGGAAAAGTTTATCACTAAGATTTAGCTTCCTAAATTTGATTAATGGGTATGAGCTTGCTAGATTGGACCTAGTCCAATATAAGTCAGATCGGACTAAGTCTAATCTAGTCTCTAATGATATGTATATATATTGGTGAGGTTTTGGAAGATTATTTCCAGTATGATAATTTTTTTTGCTTTTTAGGTAGCAATTCTCATCTACTTGTTATGCTTGCTATATCAAATATAATCTAGGCCATGTACACTGATCATTAAAACTTTGAATATAGAATAGAAAAAAGTTCATTTATAAATAAATTTAGAGAACAAATTATAAAAGATATAAGCTTATAGCAATTCTCATCTACTTTTTATTCTTGCTATATCACATATAATATGAGACACAATGATAGAAACAAATCAAAACTTTGAATATCATAAAATTTTAAAAATATAGAATTAAAAAAATTGCATTTATAAATAAACTAAGAGCACAAATCACAAAAGATACCTCAACAAGAAATGATAGTTGTGCATTTTAGTTTTCATGTACACAGATACACCAAAATATATATTCTTTTTAGATTAGATCTAGTGTAATCTAGGCCACAAGAAGAAGTTTATCAATAGGATTGAGGTTCCAAGAAGAGATTCCAATGTTAGGTAAGACATATTCTCACCTAGAATTTGCTCAATGGGTTTGAGCCTTCTAGATCCGATCTAGTCCACTATAAGTTATATTAGATCAAGTTTGATTTAGGCCACTAGAAGAATCGTATTTGAGATTCCAAGAAAAGATCCCAACCTTATATGCTATCTAATCAATGGGTTTGACCCTCCTATATCATTCCTATTCCAATATTAGTTAGATTAGACCAAGTCTGATCTAGGGTACAATAATATGTACATATAAGGGTGACAATTTACTAGATTAGGCCTCGAATGATCAAATAATTAATTTCTAGGTAGTGATTCACATTTGCTTTCTATGTTTAATATATATGATATAATCTAGGCCGTGTCCACAAACAAACCAAAAGATATGTTCTCTTGATAGATATCACCTAGCCTAATCTAGGCCACAAGAAGAAGAAGATATGCTCTCTTGATAGATCCCACATAGCCTAATCTAGGCCACAAGAAGAATATATGTTCTCTTGATAGATCTCACATAGCCTAATATAAGCCACAAGAAGAAGTGTATCAATAGGATTGAGATTCCAAGAAGAAATCCTAATGTTAATTGATAATTAGTCTCATTCATAATTTGATCAATGGTTTGAGCCTTGTAGATCAGACCTAATCCAATGTAAGCATATTGAACCAAGTATGATCTAGGCTAAACTGGTATATAGATACATGGTTGACCTTCCTAGATTAGACCTAGTCCAATGCAAGTTAGATTAACATGGATGTGCAATTGGACTAGATTAGACCTAGTCCAATGTAAGTTAGATTGGACCAAGTATGGTCTAGGCTACAATGATATATAGATATATGGGAGAGAATGTGAGAGTTTACTAGATTAGAACTAGTTTGATTAAATACTTGCTTTCTAGGGAGAAATTCCCACTCTTTCCATGCTTACTATATTTGACATAATCAAGCCCACATGAAAAAACACATCAATGTTCTTGATAGATTGGACCTAGTTGATCTTGATATATAAAGAAGGCAATAGGATTGAGCTACCTAGGAAAGATTCCAATGCTAGATCAACAATGGTATATCAAACATAGTATGATCTATGCAAAAGCGTGATTTAATGTATGTTTTTTGATCATGCTAGATCATACAAAGTTTGATCTAGTCTCCAATGAGAGGTAGATATATAGGAGAGACCTTACTACTTTGATCAAAATTAATAAGATTAAATCCCCATCAGCTTATTATCTTTTTACTTTATAGATTGGATCCCCATCTGCTTTTTGTGCTTCCTAGATCAAGTCCTGAATTCCTAGATTAGACCTAGTCTGATCTAGGCAAAGATAGAATTCAATCAATGGGTTTGAGCTTGCTAAATTGGAACTAGTAGAGTGTAAGTGAGATTGGACTAAGTCTAATCTAGGCTATAATGAGATGTACATATGTGGTTTTTTGAATGGGATTGCCTTAGCATACTCGTTAGTCTTATAGAGTCAATTTTTCATTTTGCTTGCTGTCACGACCAAAAACTACCTCCCATATCTATGGCAAAGTGTGTATTTAACTCTTAGATTAAGCCATTGAGTGTTTCTTTGTCCTACTTGGAGAACCCCCATGCTTAATAGCCTTTCACTTAAGCTACATCATCAATGATTAGATCATTGGTTATATTAGCATCTCTTTGAGTAGTGTGTGTTTTGCTTACTAGATTGCTAAAATCCTCCATCTCTTGTGTTTATATGTGTATATTGTGGATTTGGCAAACCCCCATAGCCTCCATGCACTAGTCAGGTTGATTCCCTAGCGTTGATTTTGTGTTAGTGCTAGTAAGCTAATAGAGATGTGAACAAACCTCCAGGCCTTATGTGAGAATAACTTGTAAAGAACATAAGTTTATGTATGAACCAATCCTTGTACCAAGGAAAAAACCTTCTTGTGATGATGTAAGCAAAGAATCTCTGCCTTTGTGTGTGAATCTCATGGGAGTCACTTGGAGAAAACAAGGTATATCACGTGCAAACATGAGATCATTTTAAAACCCCTATGTAAGTTTATTCAACATTTCAAAGAAAACCTTCTATAAATTTTAGACACAATTAAAAAACCCCTTCTTCTCAACTAGCTTTTGTTATCATCAACATTACTTTGATGTTTCATTTTAAGATGTTTTATTTTATTTTGATGTTTTATTTTATTTTGATGTTTTATTTTAAGAGGAATCTCAAATCTCGAGCGAGATTTTCCGAGAAATCCCTAAAACAAGCAAGATTGACCAAGGCATACTATACAAAATAAAAACCAAACAGGATATTTAAGGTGGCTTCAAGCACAAAAAATAACTATAACAAGATTACAACTAATTTTAACGGTAAAACAACCATAAATTTTTGACAAAAAAACCCCTTGAACAAGGGTTTTGTAGAATGTTTCCTTTGATGGGCTAGAACAATTGGAACCAAGTACTCTAGAGAAAATGGTGGAAACTTGAAAACAATTCTATTCTTGCAATGAGCCTATTCTTTTGAGAAAATCCACATCATGATATATATTACAATATGGATCACACCATCATAGGTAGCCTTCTATCGGGGGGGGGGGGGGGGGAGTGGGAGTTAGTGGTGCTGCCAAAGGTGGTGGCAACAAACCTGTCAAGGGAGGTGGTAATGGTGAGGGATTATAAAGAGTGCTTTGACGAAAGAGCACGCAAGGTTGATAAAGCTATGAACAATTTTCTTATGACAACTTTGTCCACATGCTAGTTCTCTTTCACCTACCCATATCGATAGAAACCTAGGTTTAGTGTAGTTCCACCTACAAATTTTGATATTTATCTTCAAAGCTCAAAGTAGAAGGTGAATAAACCTACAAACTTTAGAGAAATTTAGTGTAAAAACCTTCTCTTAGATTTTCCAAGTTTATATGAGCACAGCTCAAAGTTCCTAGACTACTTGGGGTTCCTAGTTTGCTCAATTGTCCGTCATGCCTTGACCTAGATTACTCACCCAACGTGTGATGCCGTATGCTGAATACACTTCTTAGAGCCATGGTGTATGATTTTCATTGTAGTCCTTTGAAATGCTTTTCCTAATGTGGCTTAGCCCTCCATTTTTGTTTGTACTTTATCAATTGTGTGGGAGTTGTACATCCATCAATGCCTCATAGCAATTCAAATGGATGGTAGTCTAGAATTGCATCTGTCCTCTTGCAGAATGATGTGGCCCATGACTCGGTACTTAGCACCCCATAAGGTAACCCCCTCCAAGGGGGTAACTGGGAGGTTGGTTGTGCTACAACAAACAACATTGTGCCACATTGAGACAACTCTGTTGGCTAGGAAAGGTAAATCTCAGGGTCCCTAATCATTGACAAATTTGATTTTGAAGGAGTTGGGCAAGGAAACTCACAATAGATGATGCAAGGAGGTCCTCAAGTTCAACCGTCGTCATTTTCAACAACCTTATAGTATAAACAAAACCCTTCAAAAAATCTCTTTCCCTGAAAACTTGGCAAAGCTACCTACCATGAGAATTTTAGTGGTAAACTGACTAAATTTGAAGGTTTCTACACCAAACGACGCTAAATTTCTATAAATTTTGTAGGTTCAATCTCACTTTCAAATTTAAAATTTAGAGTTAAATCTCAAAATTTGTAGGTGGGATTACACTAAGCCTAGGTTTTTTTTTTCACCCCCTCGCCCTCTCTTTCTCTCTCCTCGCTCTCTCTCAATCTCTTTATAAAGAAAAGTATTTGAAAGAGCCCACGCGGTGTGGATTTCTTTTTAGAGAGATTGAGAGCGATGGAGGAGAGAGAGAGAGAGAGAGAGAGAGAGAGAGAGAGAGAGAGAGAGAGAGAGAGAGAGAGAGAGGAAGGGATCATATATGGGCGAGGGAAGCTTGGGGTTGAGGAGGCAGAGATCGTGCATGATGTAGGATCAACATATCTATGCTTATGTGCGTCACAAGACCTTGTACTCTGTCACAAGTAGAGCTTCTGCATTTTGATGCAGCCCGACCTAATCTCTTGTCGCACCATCATTTTTGGTGTTGCGGCTTGAGTAGGTTTTTTCCCAACCCAATTAAGCATCAAGTATGAAGAATCGTGGTGGTTGTTGGACTAAGCGAGGCAGGGGAGGGAGAGCACGCGCTCCTGCGAGGCAAGAGTTCAAAACTTCTCGTGGAGACGGGTAGACGCAACACAAGGAGACCGGAAAGACCCAGCTGCTGCATCACCCTTCTCTCTCTCTCTCCCTCTCTCTCTCCCTCTCTCTCTCTCTCTCTCTCAATACATATTGGCTCACATTTAAATAAAGTGTATTATTAGTTGGCAAGATTCCCTTTCTCCCCAACACCCTTTCACTTTTTTGATATGCACCTCTTTTGGACCCCCCCTCACGGCCCCTCACCTCTCTCAATAGCCCTCGACTACATCAATCATCCTATGAGCGAACACGACGCCAAGAATCTCCAACTAACAACCTCACATGGCAGTACTTCTTGTGCAAGTCCATATGCCCTCGACAGTGTTAACACCCATGAGAACAGCGCCAGCCCTGCCCTCCCTCTCTTCAAACCAACAATCTCGATATGAATTATCTCGCAGCGTTACAACACGAAGCTGCAAATTTGCATTGCAACACACTAAAAATATGTGCATAAACTCTCTTCAGAGCAACTGACGACTAGAAATCTTTGCATGAATTCTCTAGTCAGCACAAAGATCCACATGTGCACCGACGTGGCTAGCTGCATGAGAGAGAGAGAGAGAGAGAGAGAGAGAGAAGAGCAGTTCTCCGTAGTCTATCGCATATGCAATGCTACGAATCTTGGGTAATACCACAAGAAAAATGATTTTTCAATATCCTTGATACACTCTCGCTTAGTCAAAAAAGTACATACTAAGGGGCCCTCTGGCTCATCTAAATAAAGTACACTAGTTCCTAAATTCCTGGCTAGTGGGCATTTGCGTTCTCAAGAGATGCTTCTTCTACCAAATGCTGAAAGTACCCTTTTGCTTTCAACTACAAAAATTGACTTTTGGGCTTAGAATTCTGAATGTCATCAATCAAACATTCCCTATCGTTTTGCAATAACTACTCGGCCAAGACATCGCGAGGACCTTCAGTGCGGTCCTAATTAAAAAAAAGGGGAAAACGTCACGATGACACACAAATAGCACTCGTTGGCGCCGTGTTTAGCTGCTGCCAGCCGACATGCGTCCCCTCAATCAGCTATGCACAAGTGACAGGCAGACCTGCACTCAATAGCTGCTGCCACCTGCCTAGGCTTCTTCTCCTCGCTTCCTCGATCACCCCCTAGCTGATAGACTCGCCGCCATGCGCCCCCTCTCCGCTTCCTTTTTTCCTTGAAGTGTAAATCCTTCCATTTCCTACTTCGAAATAACGTCACGATTTCTTGCCTCCTACTAGCTCCCCACTGATTCGCGCCAGCTCCCCACCCTGCGCGTCTCCCTCAACAGCCCTCTCCTGCGTCAGCTTCACACCCTAAAGCTCCCTGATGATCCAAATATCCCTTGTCTATATATCGCCAACAGCAATATTGATCAGTGTGTCAAGGCTCATCCTCTCCCTCTCTTACTGGAGTGAGGACCTCCCTTCCCTCTCTTTCTACATGGGCTGCAGCTCTCGACCTCTCCTTTCTCTCTTGCTACGTGAGCAGTGTAGCTCTTAGTAGGATGCATCATGCTCCCTTTTAAAGATACACTGTTCCATATACTGCCACGATATGATCTCCATGCACGACAACTTCTAAAGCTAGGTGCACTTTGCTGCCATACGCAACGCTTTTTTTAAATTTTCCCAGCTGGTGCCCTTCACTTTATCTTAGTAAAAAAGAAACTCTCTGAAAGAGCGCACGCCGGCGCGCGCTCTTTCATAGAGTTTCTTTTTGACTAAGAGCCCCATCCCGCTGAGCGCATGGAGGGACTCAAGGCGGTCTCGCCTATTTGCTAACGCGGTCTCGCCTATTAGTTACAGCGCAAGTTGGGGCTTGTAGAATGCCCTATAGATGCTGCAAGAAAGTGCTTCTGGACGGATTTTTACAGCGCAAGAAGGCTCTCACCAGCTGCAGCAAGTGCAACGCACCTTTGGCCATGAAATAAGATGACTGCTTGCAATGCGCACACCTTCTGCTGGTTGGGTTTGCCACGCAACCAGTCAACCAATGATGCTTCCGTCAAGGCGCTTGAGAGTATCGGTGCCGCATGACCTCGTGGGCAGTATTTCGGGTGCAGTATGCAGGCCGTCTTCTTCATGCGCTGGAAGCACTAGGTGGGACGAGGCTGAGAGAGAGAGAGAGAGAGAGAGAGAGAGAGAGACTACAGGGATGGCTTCTGGCAAGCGCATGGTCGAAGTGTTTCTAGTGCTGATGGTGGCGATGGTCGGACTGAGTGGTGTCGCAGCGCAGCCGCCTCCTCCAGCACTAGCTACAATGCACACCCTTGCTGAATCTGGTGCTGGCCTGCCATGCTCTGACTCTCTATGTGCGAAGCTTACCTTGCCCAACCTCTCGCTCACCACCTGCCCTGGCCTCAGCATCAACATCGCCCACAACATCTTTGGCAACAACGAAAGCTGCGTATGATCACCATCGCCTGCATCGATGTGCCTCATCATGCACTTCTCTTCATTTATGGTCATTTGTAGTTAGATTCATGCATCCTGAAATCAAGTTCTCCATCATGCTAGCTCGTTCATGTACTACTTTTTTTGTCAAATTTGCATTGATTCTTCCTTCTTCTTTGAGAGAGAGAGAGAGAGAGAGAGAAATGAGGGTTTCCCTGTGTGTTGTTAAAGCACTTTCCTCTTTCGTTCGCAATCTGTGTAAAGTTGCCTCGCCATCGCCTCTACCTCTCTCTTCTGGTCCATGCAGTTGCTTTTCAATACAGATCGTCCAACGCTCGGCTGTATCATGCAACCTTGTTGCTACAATATGGGGTATTGTACGTGCAAGTGCGAGCTTCGATCGCTCAACCCCAGCCAATCCCAATCCGTCTTCTTGCCATCGATCACGATCCTTCATCTTGCCATCGATCGGGATCTTGCCCCCGGTCTAGTGTGTGACTGCTCTGCGTTTTGCATGAGTTGATGAATAGATGAGCAAGAAAGTGCCCAAGGCCGAACTCAAAACCACTCTTGAGCCCGACCCCAAGCTCGAGCCTAGAGGTGGCGCTTAGAACCTCTATAGGGTCTCCTACAACATGGATCCCATCTTGCAAACCTCGGAGACCACGAGGCCTGACGCCCTCAAGCGAGTATGGAACTACATCAACGCTCACAAGCTCCATAGTAGTACTAAGAAATCGCAAATATTATGTGATCTTCCCCTTAAGAAGTCATTTGGATGAGACAATGTTAAGGTGTCAAAAGTGCTCAAGTACTTGAGTCCCCACTCGTCAAGAAAGGTTTGATGGGGTTGTCTGCTTTGTCTAAGCCAGTTTTCACCAGAAGACTTAAACTGCTGCGTTGGAGGAAAAAAAATGCCCATGCTGCCTGCTGACTCGTGTTTTAGGTCGAGCCATTATCTGATAGTTTATAGTTTAGCTTCTTTTTTATGTGACATATCCGTACGACAAGCTAGTCATCAGCATTGATTGAGTCATGCTGTAAATATCCACTTTCTAGCAAGACAATTTGAATGATTAGAAGATCCAGACCAATTAAAATTGTGATTGGAGGTCTGAATACTGAAATAGTTAATAGGAGTTTTGCTTATGACTTTCTAAGGATCCTCTATCCTCTTGACTAGCGCGCGCGCACATGCACACACACACACACACACACACACACACACACACAGATAGATAGAGAGAGAGAGAGAGAGAGAGAGAGAGAGAGAGAGGATCCTACGAGGAAGTGTTCACCAAAACATTTTGTAGGAACAAATGGAAAAAAGAACATTGAATATCTTAACAAAAAAAGTTTGGATTTTTATTGAGTTTTACACTAAAATCCTCCAAATTTAGCCAGTTTCCTTCAATGCCACCATTGATATATCAAAACTCATTTAGTTTTTTTTCCTGATGGATACCACCATATCTCGAGTAGACACAAGCTCAAAACAGACTAAATTTGCTACAAACAAATTAGTATGCAAAGTCACTGCGATGACCTCCCCTCTTGTTGAAACTATCGTTCCAAATTTGAAGAAGGCTCTAGTACCACCTTTTAGGGTATGGCATGGCGTTGATCTTCATAGATTGGAGCCGAATTTGCCTCTTATAATTGGTGGGGGCATGAATATTCCACATGACCAAAGATGTAAAGCATATTCCGACAATGATGTGCCCATTGTGTGTGGATGCTATGGCCTTCCTGACATTTGCCATATTTTTTCAAACAATGATTCAAAATGGAAAGGAGCAGCATCTTCAATCTTTGTGAAAGAAGTTATTCAATTGAAGCTTGAAGTTGTCATATTGTATGGTAAAAAGATCCTCAATATTTTATTTGTTTCCAACTAACTTTTTTCAATTATGATAATGTATTTCTAAAAAACTTTAGGCATAGAACTCTATTAACTTTGATTGTTGTTTTTGTAAATTGATTAAAAAAGGCATATATTGGTCAATTAAAGAAAAATATGATTTTATTGTAACAAAAGAAGTCTTTCAATATTAATGGTGTTTCTCGGACATAGGTCGTGTAAAAAGGGTGTCCTTGTATGAAGATCACAATTACCTTGTAGTATGGGTAGAGCAAGACGACATGGAAGGGACGATTGGTGTATAAATGAACTATTGAGGTGCAATAAATTTCTCTCAAATTGATGTGGCTTAGAGGAGGAAGGATGCACATGCTCTCAAGTATAAATGACAATCAAGAACCAAAGTACTAGACAAGGGAGCACTTACCTTACAAAAAGAAACATAGAATGACTTGAGCATTGAGTAAAGGTCTAGAGCTCTTATTAGTCTATCAATCTTACTTCAAGCTCAAACATGTGAAGCCCAAGCGAGAAAATTCCAAGCCAAAGAAGAGTAGAAGTAGAGGAGATTACAGTTAAAGAAATAGAGATTGAGCTAGAAGATCGATAATATTTTCAAATATCGTGTTACATTTTTTAAAAGTAAACTTTGATCTTTTGGAATTTAGGAGGTATTCTATCCATTGAAAACTCTTTTTGTTGTAGTGCATCAATATATAACAAACAATAAATATTATGTTGATGATAAAATTTACTAGTTGTATACAAACACTTGCTCAGTTTGTCTTTGCTCGAAAAACTCGCTCGGTGCGTAGTAAGACTCTTATTTTAAGAGCCAACTAGTATTTTGAAACTCTCTTAGTTTTTGCATATTTTCACCATTAGGGGTTGGCCATAACTTATTTTCTCGACCCAATACATGTGGCTATTGTAATCCCACTCTACATTCAGTACCTAACTTTGTTGATCATATATCATCATACATACATACACATATAAAAATATGCATACATGTGCGTATGAATATCATACATGCATACAAATATTGTATCCACTCCACATTCAATACCTAACGTTCGTATGAATATCATACATATATACATTTATACAAATATGCATACAAATGCGTATGTATATGCATTTATACATATGTTGACAAAAACATACACTTCACTATTTTCGTTGAATTTACCCAAAAATAAGATGAAACCCTTTTGTGTTGGAATAAATTTCCCTACTACTTTGATGTTTTATTTTAAGAGCCAACTAGAATTTTGAAACTCTCTTAGTTTTTGCCTATGTTCACCATTAAGGCTTGGCCATAACTTCATTTTCTCGACCCAATACATGTGGCTATTATAACCACTCCACATCCAGTACCTAACTTTGTATGAATATCATACATACATACACATATACAAATATGCATACATGTGCGTACGTGAAGGTTTCTAAGTTCGATGATGCCTCTTGTATAGGAGAAGGATGGGTAAGGAAGGGTGAGGGTCGTTTTCTCAACTGACCAATTTAGATTGACAACTCAAATAGAGAGACGTTTGAAGGTTTCTAACTTCGATGATGCCACTTGAAAAAGGTGATAACTCTCATGGTTCTTTGCATTGAGCGTTCACAACACGTAGCTTCGCTATTTGCAGCTCGTGTGCAGTATAATTTCTAATGTCTAAGAAACTTCAAAGCAAATCTAGCCTTGCATTTATCAACATGACACACTTCTTAGTTCTAAGAGAAAGATAGGGTGGTCATGTGTGATGAGTGCAGATGAGACAAAATAGGGAGCCAATACTACTTACCAAGCCCACTTGTAGCATATGGATGCCATTAAATCTCTCTCTCTCTCTCTCTCTCTCTCTCTCTCTCTCTCTCTCTCTCTTTGTATGTGTGTGCATGTGTGTGTGTATGTGTCTAAATGTATGTATGTATGTATATATATATATATATATATATGATCTACTCATTTGTCCATAAGAGTTTGACAAAAGAGTAGCTAAGCACACAAGAGATGACCTAAAGCCTACTTGTGTGTGTGTGTGTGTGTGTGTGTGTGTGAGAGAGAGAGAGAGTGAGAGAGAGAGAGAGAGAGAGAGACTCATACAAATGTGAGCTAGAGCAAGTGGAGTATATATATATGTATATACATGTGGTACATTTGGTACAAGGTTCAAAATGTGTGTACAAACACTTGCATGCACATTTGATCATAAAACATAAAAGACAACATGAATAAAAACCAATCTTTATTACCATGGTTTATACATTGTGGGCTTGGGAAGTAGGCATCCCATGTTCATCGTTATATGTATTGACCTAAAGCATGGAATCTTTGGAGATGGGGCTCCATCATCCACCTAGAATCATCAAAAGAATAATTCTTAAACTTAACTAAATACTTACAAAGGACCTTACCGTTCCATAGAAACTTATCTTCGTGTCTTAGAATAGCCTCAGGTTGCAAAATTTCTTCCATCTCTTCAAATTCAGGGGGTTCTTCTTCAAGGGGCTCCGTAGGAGGTGTTCCCTTGAAAGACTTTAGAAGGCTTACATGAAAGGCATTGTGGGTGCGCCAAGAAGCTGACAACCTTAGCCTATAAGCCGTCTCATTTATACGTTCCTAAATTTGAAAAGGACCATAATAGTGACGTGCTAATTTTGCGTAATACTTTTGATGACCTGAGCGCATGCCTTGCTAATCCTTTCCCATTGTTTTCCTTACACGGGCTTTGGAAAACTTGAGCAAACCCAATCATCTTCCTATGCTTATCAACTGCTATCTTTTGTCTTAGCTGTGTTTCTTTTATGGCGTCTTTTATCTTCTCAAATGACGTTTGAAGATCACGCACATACTCATGAGCAGCGAAGATCTTTTGGTGCATCCTCAAAATAGGAGGAACTTTTGACCGACCTTCAACTATTTCAAAGGGATACTTTCCTATAGAGGTATGCACGGTATTGTTACACACGTACTCTACTAATGGTGAGTACATTTCCCATTGATTTTGTTGATACACATCATTGACAAAGCTCTTGAGTAGATCTAATATGGTGGAGTTGACAATCTCACTTTACCCATCTGTTTGATGATGATAGGCGGAGGAAAAGTTCAACCTTGTGTCCATATTCTCAAATAGTCCTTTCTAGAAGAGACTCATCATGCGAGGATCTCTATCTGAGACTATAGACTTTGGCAAGCCATGGTACTTGAAACTTTGAGAAACAAAGAGGTTAGCCATATGATGAGTTTTGATTGTCTTCTTGACAGGTATGAAATGTGCTTGCTTACTAAACTTGTCAACTATCATCCATATGCATGTATTTCCATAAATTGGTTTTGGTAAACCAAAAATGAAATCCATGGAGATACTTTCCCAAGGTGAATTTGGGATGGGTAGTGGATGCAATAACCCTGCTTGTTTACCTTTATCATACTTTACCTTTTGGCACATCAAACATTGCGAAACATAAGCTTTTATGTCTTGTTTCATTGATGGCTAGTAAAAGTATGTCTCAATAGCATTTGTAGTGGCTTGTATGCCCCGATGTCCCACATAAGGAGGAGCATGGGATTCTAACATAACTTTCTCTCTCAATTCTTTAGTAACACGTATCTTAGAGCCATAGAGAAGAAATCCCTAAGAAATCCATCTTTTAGCTGATATGGATCTTGTATCTTCCCCATACTCAAAGCGGACATGACGTTAGCAATATATGGATCCATAGCATCCTAGATATATCATTGTGCCATGCCACTGAAACAAAATTTGCTCGTGGTTGTCGTGAGAGAGCATCTGCCACCGAATTGTGCTTACCAGGGATGTGACCAATATGAAAGTGAAATTGTGACAAGAAGTTTGCCCACCTCATTTGGTTATCCGAAAGCTTGGTTTGTGTCATGAAGTACTTGATGCTTTGATGGTCTATCCTTATGATGAAAGGATTATCAAGAAAATAGTGTTTCCATGAATCTAGAGCTGCAAGTAATTCCTTTTTATAGATTCCTAGCACTCTTTGTTGCTCATTTAAATGGTAGCTTTCATATGCTATGGCATGTCCTTCTTGCAAAAGAACGACGCCTAAGAAATCACCGCAAGCATCACATTCAACCTCAAATGGCTTTGTGAGGTCGGGAAGAACTAGCACGGGCTTAGACAAAAGCTTTTCTTTAAGTGCTAGGAAAGATTTATTTTCTTTAGCTATCCATTGGAATTTGACCTTTTCTTAGTCAAATCATGAAGTGGTCCTACTATAATGGAGAACTTTTCAATGAATCTCCTTTAGTAAGAGCACATTCCAATGAAGCTTCTGAGTTCATGAAGATTCTTTTGTTGAGGCCATTCTTCTATTATCTTCAACTTGTCTGGATCCATGTGGATAACCTCTTTGGAGCTAATATGGCCTAAATAGAAAATCTCTTCTAAAAAGAACTCATTCTTTTTGCCATTGACATAAAGCTTATTGTTTCCCACTTCTTGGAAAACCGCCTTAAGGTGAGACTTGTGTTCTTCTAAGCTTTTAGAGTAGATTATGATATCATCAAAAAATATTCCTGTGTAAGCATGATGCCTACGAACGATGTGGTCCATCATTCAATTGAATGTGGCTAGTGCATTTGTGAGTCCAAAAGGCATCATAATAAACTCATAAAGATCGAAGGTAGTGCAGACTGCGGTCTTGTGAATATCTTTTGGTACGATACAAATTTGATGTTGACGAGAGCAAAGCGATACCCGAACCCCGACGGCCTCTAAACATCGGGAGCCGATGCATGCCTTGAGCCGGTCACGGTAAAGCGAACAGGGGGCACCACCTATCTTGGCATGGCTAGGACGCAATCAACAATGATGTGAACACCGCAAATTCAAACACACACACACACACACACACAAAGAGAGAGAGAGAGGGCATTAACAAATGATGAAAACCCTCAGGGGCATGACGGAGAATTATTGCTTGCAGTATTTACAATGACCTACCTTCTGGCGAGGTGACACACCATGGTGATAGTGAGAGAGGGAGAAGAGATGGTGAACCTCCTTGGTGTGTTCTCTAGAGACGACTCGATGATGTGAAACTCGCTACCAAGGATGTGTATGTGTGTGTGCATCGACCATTGGAGTCGAGAGGTGGACGTAGCTCCCTTCACATGGTGCAATTCCCAAAACAAACCATTACACAAGTCCCCTCCCCGCAATGCCAATAGTGTTAATCCCTCTCACTAAAACTCTACCAAGTGCTGACCTCTCATGAACTGCCCCCCTCCCGATAGTGACCTCTCAGTGCCCTTTTATAGGTGTTGGTTGCTTGGATTATGGTAATCCCGGTTTGATTAGGGTAAGCTAATTGGGGAGACAAAGCCAGGCGGTGGGCCCAGTGTGGTTGACCCTTGCTTTGTCTTGGGAGTTATTTAAAATGAAAACCTCTAGGTGGGCCTTTGTGACCATCACCTAGAGAGAGGGAATTTACAAATTGGGAATTTTACAAGGCTTGGGTGAAAACTGAAAAAATGATGATGATAACCTACAGTTTATTGAGAACGGTGTTGTGGTCGCGTGATGCCGGTGAATGGCTGCCGGTACACTGATGTAGTACGTACGTCTTTTCGGGGTCCACCGGGGCATGCCTTCAGCGCCTTTGTTCTTTTTGTTGTCGGGGTCGCGTTATCCGGGTCGTCCTCCTTTGTTGTTGGCATCATAGTCGTAAAATTCCTCGTTTTTTGTATTTATGTGTGTGTGTGTGTGTGTGTGTGTGTATGAACAGGTGTGCGTCTATGTGTATTCATATGTGTAATCGTGTGTGCGCGTGTATACGTATATGTGTGTGCGCATGCTTGTGTGGGAACGTGGGAACGGGGGTGGGTTATTTATATATATATATATATATATATTTGTTTTTTCGGTGGTTCTATGGGCGACGCAGAGGCAGGGAAGGGGGAGATGGAGTGAAGAGAGAGAGAGAGAGAGTGCGAGGTGGCGAGGGTGGGGTATGTGTGTGTGTGTGTGTGTGTGTGTTGTGTGTGTGGGGGTATTCGGGTGCGGTGCCGGGCTGAAGGGATAGAGGAGAGAGCATGGACGTGGCGCGAGTGAGAGGGGGTGGTGTTGAGGTAAGGGGGGGGGGGGTGTGAGAGGATAGGGGTGGGTGTGGATGCTTCAAGCGGCACCTGTACAGGCTGAGGGGATAGAGAGAGAGCATGGGCGCACGCATTTCCATAGAGGGCGCAAAAACGGGGTAGAGAGCTTAGTCAAAAAAAAAAGGGGGGGGGTTCTATTAGAGAGAGAGAGAGAGAGAGAGAGAGAGAGAGAGAGAGAGAAGAGAGAGAGAGAGAGAGAGAGAGAGAGAGAGAGAGAGAGAGAGAGAGAGAGAGAGAAATGGGTCCTAACGGCGGGTTTCCACCCTGATAAGGAGTGAGAGAGTGTGTGAGATGGCGAGGGAGGTGAGAGAGGATAGGGGGTGGTGATGGTTAAGGGAATTGAGAGAGAGAGATAGATAGAGATGGATTCCCTCCATGGCTTGTGGGACCGCACTACGAATAGAGAAGAGAGCTAGTGGGAGTGAGGATAGGGGTGGGTGTTAGGCTGGTGGTCCGCCAGGTTTGGAAGAAATAGGGGAGGGTATAAGGCCGAAGGGGTGTGGACGAGGTGAGATGGGGGGGCATAATAAGGCGCCCGCCGGGGCTAGAGTGTGGACGAGTAAGAGAGAGAGAGGGAGAAATATTTCAAAGGGAGAGATGGAGAATATACAGTATTTGTGGAGGCCCGCCAAAGAGTGTGACAGGCTATCACCGTCTTACACGCCCATCGGCCGGGTGATGCAGTGGGGAGTAGGAGAGAGAGGAATATTTGGCGGAGCCGAGCAGTAGGAGAGAGGGGTTCGTTGTCTTCTGGCGATAATGGAGGGGTGTGGCCATACTGGCGGCGCCCCGCTATTTAAGCTTAGAGGGGGGGGGGGGGGAGTGAATGGTAAAGAGGTTCTTTTTTTAGCTTTTTTCCCATTTCTCCTTGTAATATGGCTTCCCTTCCTTAGGGGTGATTCTCACGGTCATGGTTTCAAAAACCGACCATCATTAGCCCTCCCATCTGGCTAGAGGCATTCATGCTTCTAGCCCTTCTTCTGCATCTTTAGTTGTGGAGTTAGAGGTTCTCCCTCTTCTGAACGTCTAGCATGAACTCTGGATCAAACCTAAGAAAATACATTTTCAGCCTCCATCCATTGACTCTGTTCTTGTGAATTCTCCCATCTCTTCCATCAGTTTATAGTTGCTGTTGTCATAGCGCCTTTTGACAATGAATGGTCCTTCCCATCTGGTGAAATTTCTTGTCTTTTCTGGTGTCAAATCTGTTGTCATATCTCAGCACCATCATGCCTTTTCCAAGCCATTTTCCTTAAGCCCTTGATTGAAGGTGAGCCAGCGTCGTCTGCCTGCGTTGTGTAGTGATTGATTGCTTCTTCCCTCTCTAGCTCGAGCCTCTCTAGATCTAGGATGCGGTTTCGGAGATTTACAATTGGGCACTGTATCTAGCTAGCCAAGACTCATAAGTTGCTACCTGTACCTCAATGGTAGAAGTGCCTCCTTTCCGTAAACTAGATGGAAAGGGGTGAAACCTGATGATGTTCGGAATGTTGTTCGGTAGGTCCATCGAGCGGCCATGAGAGTTTTATCCCAGTCACCTGTGTGATTGTTCACCTGCTTTGTGATGATTTTTTGCAGATCATTTCGTTTACCTTCTTTACCAGACCATTGCACTGTGGATAGTATGGGGTGGAATGTCGGCGTGTGATGCCTAACCTTTTCATCAGTCCCCCACCAGATCACCTCTGAAACCTGGTCCCCTATCTGATATTATCTCTAGAGGAGTGCCAAAACGGCAACAATGTGCTCAAAATGAATTTTGCTACCTCTTGGCTGTAATGCAGTGGTGGCTGTTGCTTCTTCCATCGGGTCTGTAATCTACTCCCACTATGATGTACAATTTTCCTAATTGGGACCTCGTAAAAAGGACCAATTGCATCTATTCCCCATTTCTCAAATGGACCATACAGAAATTTGGAGTTTGTGGCTCATAGGTTAGTGTGCGATCACTGGCTACTTGACAACCTTGCATGTTTTACACAATGGTTGTACATCCCTGTCAAGCTAGGCCAAGATATCCTGCTTGTAGAATCTTTCCTACTGGTGATATCTAGGGCACAATGACCGCCGCAGATGCCATCATGGCAACTTGAAATTACCTCTGTGGTCTCACTGGAGGTGGGCACTCGCCTGAGAACCTATCCTTGCCCTTGCAATACAAGTGATCGTTTACAAGACGATATCTTGTAGCCTTCCTTACCAGCCACTGTTTCTGGCCTTTAGTGTACCCTTTTAGACATTCTCCTGTATCTAGAAAGCTGATGATATCAGGCATAGCATCACTACCTTGAAAAGGGGTAGTTTTAGTTTGATTCTCCTACGGAACGTCTTGTATTCTTTCTTTGCCTAGAGCATCTGCCTCCCGATTTTCTGCTCTAGGACATGAAATAATTTCACTTCTTCAAACTTCTTTAAAAGATCCTTAACTTGCGTAGCTGACTAAGTAAGACCTGATTTTTTACAATCCAAGTGCCGTTTATCTGCCTTATCAAAAGCAAAGCATCGCCAAACACATTTAGGCGCTGAATTCCTTGTGAAATACACTGTCCAAACCCAAGAATTAAGCTGCATATTATGCTTCGTTGTTGGAATGGGAGTGTAATAATTGCCCGATGGAAAATACCCTTTCGTGTTGCTCATTGAAAATGACTATGCCAGCTGCAGACTGGTCCACTGTTCTTTTGTATGCCTCAAAAAAAAGAGAGTGAGGTCCCTCTAGCTTAGGACTTTCTTCCCTTGGTGTCTCTTCACTTGCTTCCGGTTGATCTTCAGCTTCTCTCATACTGGCGATGAGTAAAATTCCCACTAGACTAGCCGTGGTGGAGTTTTCCACTTGCATGGTGTAGTCAAACTCTTGAAATCTAATTAGCCACTTAGAGATTCTACATGAGACATCCATTGTCGCATTACATATGGGAAAACCTCTTCCACGGTCAGATTACAAAGGTCTAGGCAGAAGATAGGAGCGGAACTTTGTGTAGCAAACATTAGTGCGAGAACCATGTGTTCTACTGCTGTGAATCCCTTTTTTGATGGGTCATGACACGACTAGAGAAGTAGATAGGACGCATGAAATAATTTTTTAGGGTCCTTTTGCATTAGCACAGCTCCAAGTGTTTCACTCCTACACTAGGGTTCACATAGAATGTCTCGTCCCATTTGGGGGTGAAATGGTGGGAAGCGTGCTAGGATTTGCTTCACCTCAGTAAATTGCTGCTCATTTTCTCACTGCATGAGAAGACGTCGCTCGGGTGACTTGTTGTAAGGAAGAACCACTTGAGATAGCAAGCGAATGAACCTGCTTAAGTATCTTACCTTCTGAAGGAAAGAAACTAGTTGCTTAGCTTGGTGGTGATGACAGAGATATCAAAGCTTGTATCTTGCTAGGGTCAGCCTCAATTCCTTCGCTGAAATTACATAGCCAAGGAGAGTGACCTTGATCTCACCAATGTGACACTTATCCACGTTGAGTTGGCCACCCAAGGTTTGCAGCCTAGTTAAGCCATCATTGACCTTGCTTAAATGGAGGGCTCGTGAACTATAGATGCAAAAATCATGTATGAAAACCCGTATTGACGTTCCAAAGTAAGGTTGGAAAACAAAGGTCACATATTGTTGGAATGTGGCCGGAGCGTTGGTGAGCCAAAAGCATCACTCTATAAGCAAGTCATCCCCAAGGTGTGATGAAGGTTGTCTTCTTCTGGTCTTCTTCCGCAATACTGTGTAGCACTCGTGACCCACCACTTCATTGACAATTTCATCTTGGAATGGGAGGGAAAGTGATCCCTCTTTGTGGCTGCATTGAGAGGTTTATAGTCCACACAGACTCTCCACTTGCCATTCTTCTTTGGTGTGACTACTACTGGAGAGACCCATTCTGAGTCTTCGACAGGGTACTTCTTTGAGTAGTGCCTCTTGTTGGATTACTCCAAGACTTCTGAGCTTTTGCACTACGGGTTTTACTGCCTTCCTTGAGCTTTATGTGGTGTTACACTACTGTGATTCCCATGATCTTATCATAGCCATCAATGAACAAAGTAGTGAAGTTACATGGCATGGAGACATACTCTTCCTCTCCTCATCGGTTAACTCTTTTGAGAGCATCCGTTGTAGCTTACCTGCATCCTCTAAGGATTGCGTACTTGACGTGTCCTCTTGTTTGTCAGGGTGTTTCAGGTGTGTCAAACTCTTTGGGTCTTTGAGGATGACCCCCATCACTTCGATGCTACTATCACTTTCTTCAGGTGTTGTTGTCTCTTCTCCTAAGGTAGACGAATAGTCGCTAGTGACTCATCTTTTGAAGCCTCCAAAATCATGTTGCGTTGTTTCCCAGTCCTCATGTCGTAGAATATGGACTTCCCTTTAGCGTCCTTTATCTGAATCATCCGGTTCTCCAGTCTTGCTTAGCTTCCATAGCCATAAGCCAAGGTCTCCCAAGAATGATGGGGTAGCCCTCCCCTTGTGTGGCATGACAAAGATGTCTACCTCCACTTCTGTATTGAATTCTTTACTTTGACCGCGTTCACAATCCCTACACATTTCACTTTCACATTATTTGCCATTTTGGCTCGGCAGGGTGCCCACCTACTTACCTCTAGCCCTAGATGGTGCATCATTGTTTCACTCATGATGCATATTTGCGCGCCGCCATCTATGTAGACGTTGTGCAACCAAAGTTGGTCCGTGCTGGGAAGTGTACAACGCAGTGCTATGTATGTTGACAAGTGTATGGTAGAGGGCTAAAGCTAGTGTGGGAGACCTTAGTAGGAGAGTGGTAGCGGAAATGTATGCTTAAAGTGGTTTTTAAGCCAAAGGGGCCTCCAAAGTGAGATAATGATGATGGCAGGTCAAGGTGTTTGAGATGCAATAAATGTGCCCCGTAAGGTGGTATTCGAGATGCTCTAGAAGCTCGTCCAGATGGCTCGTCAAACGGGGCTTCGGTGTGAAAGATATGCCAGTCCGAAGTTAGAAGGCTTCGCAGGTCCCGACGGACAGGGCAGGTACAGACATGTGACCAAAATTGGGATCATTGGGTACGTGTGTAAAGCTCAAGTTGTAGATAGAGCATGCCGGTCTTTTTGGTTTGCCATGTTTTGGCCTGTGGAATATTTGCAGGGGGGGCGGGTATGTGCTCACCGGCCCGTGGTGGTAGACACACTGACAAGCAAATTTTTTAGAGCTCATGAAGATTCTGGAAAATAGCATGCGATGTGGGGAGTTAGCCAAAATTGGTGACTCGCTGATCGGAGCCATGGGCATCGAGATGGACCTAGTTCAAGCTGACATGCAAAATGGTGGTGGGAAGGGATCATTAGGTGGCTTCTTTGAATGTATTTTTCAAGGCATCAAATGGTCAAAACAGGACAAAGCCTAGGATTTGGAGCAGGTAGCACGAGTTTTCCGAGGTGTTTTGACAAATAATTGTTTGGCAAACCCAAGTAAGTGGAGCGGCGCCGCGACCATGCGGGAAACGAATACAAAAAAACTATTTGGGGGTAAATTCAAAAGGCAAAGGTTGGCTTAACACTTTAGTGGAGCAAGCTTCAATAAAGAAAGAGGTGGCTGGAAGGTGGCAGGATGGCTGGGGAATTGGAAAAGCAAAAGGGAAACTCAAAGGCTAAAGGGGGGAAAAAAAAAAGGTAGTGGGAGAGTCCAAGGCACAATAGCACAGAGCGCCACTGGTGGGAATTGATTTAGCAAGTTTGAAAAAAGGGAGAAAAGAAAAGAGGAAAAAGGAGCAGGGCTTCGAGATGGAGTTTTTTTTCTTGGGGAGGGAAAGAAAAGAGAATTGAGAAGGAAAAAGAAAGGGCTTCGTGCGTTCAACAATCGAGGTTGACACGCAAAGTGTAGTCCGTGATGTGGTTCGAAAGAGCGAAAGCCTTGCAAGAGAAGCACTCAGCGAAGGCTACCAAGAGGAGGAGATGTTTCCAAAGGGAAGCCAGTGGTGGATGTTCTCGTCGAGGTATGTGTCGACGGAGTCAAGTGGTGAGGAAAGTGTGTGCCCCTCTGTACGTGGCCATGGCGTGACCTAAAGCAGGCCATATGGATTTTGTACATAGTGTTTTCCTTTGAAGAAAAAAGCTATCATTGCCGGTTTTTTGGCGTCGTCTCTCCCCCTTTCGCCCCTTTCTTCTTTGCTCGTCTCCAAGGTGTGTGGTGCCGGTGTGTGTGAGCGAGTCCGTCCCCCAGGCCCCCGTGTGTGTGAGAGAGAAAGAGAGAGAGAGGTGTTCAGTTTTGGAAGAGCTGGAAGCGAGCAAGATCGGTGTGATCACTGTCTGAGGATTGCGCAAAGCGTGTGCGCTTTGGGTGAAGTGCAGGCGAGGCCTTGCTAGGGTGAGTTTCTTTTTTTGAAGGTGTTTTCGAGAGGATAGGGGTGCTGTGAATACCCTGAGCTATATAGGGGCCATTGCGTGTGTGTCGGGTGTATTCCCCATTCCCCCTCTCCATCTTTTGGTGCCCCCATGGAGGAGCACAGTGATTGCTCCTTGGTGATGTGTTTATAAGCAAAAATGTGACAGAGTGTTGGTCCAATTTTCAATGGTGATGAAGATGGGGATGAATGGTAACAGATTTTTGAGTTATTTATGCTCTCATTGCACATGTGGAGTGATGAAGAAAAGCCAGAGACAGTTCCGTTGGTGCTGCGAGGTAATGCAAAAGCCTGGTTTGATGGTTTGGCAGCTACGGATAAGCAAGATTGGATTGGTTTTCGAGAGCGTTTCTATACAGGTTTCGAAAAGTGGTGTCGGCTGCTGAAGCGGATGCAAAGATTAAAGAGTTGCGACAAGAAGTAAGTGAAAATTTTGATGCTTTTGTTGAAAAGTTTGAAGCAAGCTGGAAGGATTTAGTGGCTGTAACCGGAGTGATCAATGTGGATGGTTTCAAGATGAAGAAATCCTAGCTTGCCTGTGTCCTCGAGTTCGAGATAAGGTGGATGTGAAGAGCCAAAGACTTATGCAGAGGTAGTCAAAGTTGCCAAGGTGAAGAGCAGGAAAATGAAAAGAAAGCTGGAATTAGGCTTGTTAAAACCTGCAGATTGTGTGCATGTTGAAGCACCAATTTGTTCTATGGGCTCGTCGAGGATGGTGCCAGTGATGAGAAGTGTGGAGCCTGTTAGGGTAAGGCCTATGATTGACTATGTTCCTTGGGAATTACATGTTGGTGAAGCGTCTATGCCGATTGTGGAGGAGCTTGTCAATGAAGATGAGCCTTTTGTTGAAAAGAGCCTGTGTGTAGAGGAGTTAGCAGATGCCAAGTATCCAGTTCAACTTGAAGAGGTGGAGCCTGTTCTCGTGGAGTGCTTGTATGAAAGGGTAACAGATCCTGGCCAAATGGTAGGTGCCGAGAGCTTGGGGTTGGATGACGAAAGTGGGCACGATGATGGTCTAGATTTTGTGGAGCAGCTAGAGGATGATGATGATGATACCAAATCGGCTTATGGTGAAGATGATGAGGCTACAAGCTCAAACTTTTGGGAAACGAGTGAGGAGGATAGAGGTAAAGTTACCTTGTTATATGCATGAGGATGTGGTGGTTGCCACTATGAATGAAGAGCAAGGAAGAGTGTCGAAGCTTGAGAATGACGACATGCAAGTGAGGGTGTTGTGTAGCATTATGCTAATGATGATGCTCATCAAGGTAGCTATGGAAGGTGCTTTGATTGTACAACAGATACAAGGGTTTCCCAAGAAGGAGAGAGTTGTTGTGGCTGAGGAAGAAGAACATATCGAAGAAGATGGCATGCAAGAGATATTGGACGCTCATAAAGAAGAAGATCAGCTCCAGCTAGCCATGGATTGCATGAGAGATGCATTGGATACAGGTTCTTTTGGCCAAAAATGCATTGAAATGAAACTGACTGGGGGTTTGATGAAACGGTGGGTGAGATGGATGAAGAGACAAAGGTGCTTGTTGGGAAAGCTTTAACTAGAATGCAGGTGATACGAGGGTCTGCCCCTCTACAGGTAAAGTTTCTTTTGGAGAGCAAAAGTCTGTTGCTATGGTGGTGCCAACAAAGGGAGTTATGGAGGGTGAGTATGGAAGTAATGGTGACGGAGTGCCTATGTTGAAAGAGTTACCCGCTAAGCGAAGTGGTCCTTTTGAGCATGAAGAAAAGTCCAAGGGTGTGGACTTGTTCAAGTTGTCAAAGGAAGTTTGCATATGGTGGTTGAAGGGGATGCTGATAAACGTAGCTGTGCAGTGGACTGTCGAGCAGGTATAAGATTTGCTTGAGGAGGATCTTGCATTATATGGTTGGAAGGAGGGCATGGTATGTTCAATATGAACGATGATGTACACTCGGAGAGTGGTGATGCTTTTGGTGGTGTTTTTTTTGGAAGTGGACAGTGGAAGTATGTCAAGGGCATGTTATGTGCATGGTTGGCTAGATGCCTTGGTGCAGCACTATGTGAGCATGTTGCAGGTGAGTGGACGGGATCAATGCCAGGTGTTTGATCCAGGTGGATGATGGAAGGTAAAGCAGGGGGCTGGGCAACCCGCATGAACAAAGGCACCGGGTAGGAGATGCCACGTTTTGTACATATGTTAGGTGGTTTTTGTGGTGTGGAGAGAGTTTGTTTTGGGTGTGGTAGTTTTTTTAGTGCAATAAGCCTGTTTATGGTTGAACATAAATGTTCAACAAGGGGGTGGGCAATGATGGTGCAACCAAAGTTGGTCCGTGCTGGGAAGTGTACAATGCAGTGCTATGTATGTTGACAGGTGCATGCTAGAAGGCTAAATCTAGTGTGGGAGACCTCAGCAGGAGAGTGGTAGCGGAAATGTATGCTTAAAGTGGTTTTTTAGGCCAGGGGGGCCTCCAAAGTGAGATAATGATGATGGCAGGTCAAGGTGTTTGAGATGCAAGAAATGTGTCCCGAAAGGTGGTATTCAAGATGCTCTAGAAGCTCGTCCAGACGGCTCGTCAAACGGGGCTTTGGTGTGAAAGATATGCCAGTCCGAAGTTAGAAGGCTTCGCAGGTCCCGACGGACAGGACACGTATAGACATGTGGCCAAAACTGGGATCATTGGGTACGCGTGTAAAGCTCAAGCTGTGGAGCATGCCGATCTTTTCGGCTTGCCATTCGGAGCTCAGACGGGCAAGTTATGGCCTGTGGAATATTTGTAGGGGACCGGGTATGTACTCACTGGGCCGTGGTGGTAGGCACGTTGACAAGCATGTTTTTAGAGCTCACGAAGATTCTGGAAAATAGCATGCGATGTGGGGAGTTAGCCGAAATTGGTGACTCGCTGATCGGAGCCATGGGCATCGAGATGGACCTAGTTCAAGCTAACATGTAAGAATGGTGGTGGGAAGGGATCGTCAAGTGGCTTCTTTGAATATATTTTTCAAGGGCATCAAATGGTCGAAACACGACAAAGCTCTCAAGATTTGGAGCAAGTAGCATGAGGTTCCGAGGTGGTTTGACAAAATCAATGTTTGGCAAACCCAAGTAAGTGGAGTCGCCGCGACCATGCGGGAAACGAATGCAAAAAAACTATTTGGGGGTAAATTCAAAAGGCAAAGGTTGTCTTAACATTTTAGTGGAGCAAGCTTCAAAAAAGAAAGAGGTGGCTGGAAGGTGGCATTAAAAGGATGACTGGAGCTTGGGGGAAAAACAAAAGGGAAACTCAAAGGCTAAAGGGGAAAAAAGAAAAGGTAGAGGGAGAGCCCAAGGCACAATGGCGCCGGGCGCCACTGTTGGGAATTGATTTAGCAAGTTTGGAAAAAGGGGAAAAGAAAAGAGGAAAAGGGAGCAGTGGCTTGGAGATGGAGTTTTTTTTTCTTGGGGAGGGAAAGAAAAGAGAATTGAGAAGGAAAAAAGAAAGGGCTTCGTGCGCTTGGCAATCGAGGTTGGCACGCAAAGTGTAGTCCGTGATGCGGCTTGAAAGAGCGAAGGCCTTGCAAGAGAGACACTCAGCGAAGGCTGCCAAGAGGAGGAGATGTTGCCGAAGGGAAGCCAGTGGTGGATGTTCCGTCGAGGTATGTGCCGACGGAGTCGAGTGGTGAGGGAAAGTGTGTGCCCCTCTGTACGGATTGGTGATGGCCATGGCACGACTTAGAGCAAGCCATATGGATTTTGTACATAGTGTTTTTCTTTGAAGAAAAAAGCTATCATTCCCGATTTTTTGGCGTCGTCTCTCCCCCCTTCCCCCCTTTCTTCTTTGCTCGTCTCCAAGGTGTGTGGTGCCGGTGTGTGTGAGCAAGTGCGTCCCCCCAGGCCCCCGTGTGTGTGAGAGAGAAAGAGGGAGAGGTGTTCACTTTTGGAAGAGCTGGAAGCGAGCAAGATTGTGTGTGATCGATGTCTGAGGATTGCGCAAAGTGTGTGCGCTTTGGGCGAAGTGCAGACAAGGCCCCGCTAGGGTGAGTTTCTTTTTTTGAAGGTGTTTTCGAGAGGACAGGGGTGCTGTGAATACCCTGAGCTATATAGGTGCCATTGCGTGTGTGTCGGGTGTGCTCCCCATTCCCCCTCTCCAACGTTTGAGATTCTCTGCCCCTTGATGTGGGCATCCATGGTTGGTAGGATGTCATCGAGATTCCTCCCAGAGATAGCTCCAGCTATCCTTGGTTTCGTTTTCCTTGTACTTACCATCTTCGTCCATTGCTTCCTCATTCTTGGTGCAAGGTGCAATAATTGGGGCCAAGTTATCTTGGGCCCTGCATCAACACATCCTGAACTAAGTCATAGGGTTTAGCATACTCACCCAGTGAAAAATCCACGATGTCTATCTTCCGTCGCGGTTTAGTTGCTTGCTTCCTAGACTCGCCTTTATCTTTCATCCTTTCCTCTTTTTGAGAGGCTTCCTCGTGCTTGGCACGCTTCACTCCCATAGCATCCACTTCTCCTACCTTTGCCGTCCCTTTGTGCTTCTCTCTCGAACTGATTCTTCTACCTTTGCCTCCGCTTTAGCTTCCAAGCTAATGACACTCACCACTTGATTTACAGCAGGGGGTGGGGGTATTGGTGGAATAAGAGGTGGTAGTGGTTGTTTTTGTTGTACAGGTGGTTGAAGGATTTGGACCGATGGAATTGGTCCTTGCTGCCTGGGTGGTGGTGGTCTTGCCCTTGGTGGAGAGTACATGCCTCCTCTATTGAAATTTTGCCTCCTTGGATGTGGGCAGTAGTACATGCCATGGCCGTCTTCCCCACAATTGTAGCAGTGATACTCTTGGTTTTGCCTTCGTTGTCCTCTTCCTTGCTCTGGATTTCTGACAAGTGCATGCCCTTGCTGCACCAGATGCACGTCTAAACTCTTTAGTTCGGTAGTGATGCTACTCAGCAGGTCTTGCTGCTCTTCTGATGCCTCTTGTGGTTGGGCTCTATGACTGGCTGTTGCAATCACTGGGGTTGGTCGGACCGAGCTTGTTTCCTCTGACTCGTTGACTCTTGCTTGCATGTGCAGCTTCTTGTCTTTAAGGCGGGCTACTTCTACTACCAACTCATACGTTGCAGGAAACCTTCCCTTCACCTTCTCTCTAAGCGGCGACCATAGGCCAGCAATGAAATGGTCCTTGTTCAGGAAATTAGACGCTCCTTTTCCCTCCTCCAGTGAGGCAACCTATCTCTCCCATAAATCCACAAACTCGGACTCATAGGTGGCATACTCTAGCAGACCTCTCTACCTCAATTTCGTCAGTAGCTGCCATAGCTTCTCGAGGTTGTGCCTCCACCAAACCTCTTCACAAAGGCGGCTCGTAACACATCCCATGCATTCTTGGTGGCGTGGGCAAGGTGTTGTACCAGGACTTGGCTTCTACTTTCATTAGTGGAGGAAAAATTTTGAAGCCGTGAGGCGTCATCATCTTTGTTAGAAACCACACAGACGATGTCTAAATCATCCAGGAAGTCGGTGGTGAGATCTTCTCCCTTCTTTCCACTGAATGTGGGGAAAGAAACACTTGCCATGGTAATGACTCAGGAATTACAAACCTTTTTTTTCTTTCTTTCTTTTTATATTAAAGACAGTAGTGGCTCATAGCGGCTTTTTACAGAGTTGGGTGGATAGATTAAAACAAGATAAAGATAGAAACATTGAAGGAGTGGTGGTAGTCTAGTATGGGAAGAATGATAGGGTTGGGGACTTGAGGATTTCTCCTAGCACCGCCGCACCGAATAGATATACGATCTTCTGTTGGTAGAAGATTTTCCTATCTACATAGATATGGACATGCATATGCTGCAGGAATCTAAACGGAAATGCTATTGGCCCGTTTTCCATCATGCATAGAGGGTGGAGAACTTACTTATACTCTTATCGTGCCTAGTGTTGATGAGTCGGCACATCCGCAGGAGGTCGTCTCCTTTCATGGGCTCTACCTTTCCTTCGTCTCTCAGCACGTACGGGGTGATGGCGACACGTTTGACCACTCCCAGCCTTTTGGCTAGTAGCAATTGCAGATAATTTCCGTAGTCAGCGCACTGCATGAATTCTACTCCATTCAGTTGCAATTCGTCTCCCACCCACAGGGTTTCACCCGTGGTAGAGAGCTTCTTCAGGATAAGGTGTAGGAGAAGAGAAGGAAGACCCTCTACCCGTCCTCCAAAACAGCGAGAACAGTAGCCGAACCACTCCTCCCTAGGGCATGGAAATCTCCTCACAACTTCTGCTTCAGGATTGTTGAAGTGGATAGGTAGCACTCGCATGCGCCATGCGAATCGATAGGCGACCTTTTGCCGCTTAGCTTCGGATGACTTCTTCTTTGGCAAGCTCGGTACGACCCGACTTTTGAGCTTGAAGCATTCCCTTTGCCAAACGATTCTTCCCTTGGCGTCATGTATTTCCAGACTGGCTTAGCTTTTCCTTACCTTTGGATCGAGCAGCACCTTTAGGCCATTTTGGAGTAGGCTCCTTGGGGAAGAGGGGTCTTATCGTTTTCTTTCCTCCTTTGATGTGGACGACCTCCTCGCGGTGAATGTGGATGTATACTATTTCAGTCCCTCCACTGCCTTCGTTGCTGGCACTCATTGATAGTGTGCTTCGGTTTATGGCAGTGATGACACTTCATAGGCTTCCCACTCGATGTTCTCAATTTGTGGTTAGAACGAGCAACACGAGATAGGGAGCTTACCTCTTGAATACTGATGATACTATAGCCCCGCAGTAGCACTTGAATGAAAGCGGCTAGTGCCTCTTTAGTCTCCTCCTCTTCCGTTCTCCAGTTAGAGAACTCCTTCAGCCATTCGTCCATAATTGATGGGGTGCGTTGCTTTCAACATTGTAAACTTAAGGTTTCTTGGAAAGCCCTCCTCCGTGGGGGCACCAAATGACGAGAGCAAAGAGATACCCGAACTTTGACGGCCTCTAAACGCGGGAGCCCATGCACGCCTCGAGCCGGTCATGGTAAAGCGAACAGGGGGCACCACCTACCTTAGAACGGCTAGGACGCAATCAACGGTGATGTGAACACCGCGAATTCAAACACACACACACACACACACACACACACACACACACACACACACAGAGCATTGACAAATGATGAAAACCCTCAGGGCGTGAGAGAGAATTATTGCTTGCAGTATTTACAATGACCTTCCTTCCGGCGACGTGACACATTGTGGTGATAGTGAGATAGGGAGAAGAGATGGTGAACCTACTTGGTGCATTCTCTAGAGATGACATGTTGATGTGAAACTCGCTACCAAGGATGTGTATGTGTGTGTCTGCATCGACCATTGGAGTCGAGAGGTAGACGTAGCTCCCTTCACATGGTGCAATTCCCAAAACAAACCATTACACAAGTCCCCTCCCCGCGATGCCAATAGTGTTAATCCCTCTTACTAAAACTCTACCAAGTGCCGACGTCTCATGAACTGCCCCCCTCTCGATAGTGACCTCTCAGTGCCCTTTAATACGTGTTGGCTCCTTGGATTAGGGTAATCCTAGTTTGATTAGGGTAAGCTAATCAAGGAGACAAACCCAGGCGTGTGGGCCTGGTGTGGTTGACCCTTGCTTTGTCTTGGCAGTTATTTAAAATGAAAAACCTCTAGGTGGGCCTTTGTGACCATCACCTAGAGAGAGGGGAATTTACAAATTGGGATTTTACAAGGCTTCGGTGAAACTGAAAAAATGATGATGATAACCTATGGTTTACTGAAAACGGTGTTTGTTGTGTGTGTTTGATCGGTGAATGGGCAGCTTGCCGCAATGTTGATTTTTTAATGTAGTGTGTACGTCTTTCCGGGTCGACAGGACATGCCTTCGGCGCCTTTGTTCTTTTTGTTGTCGGGGTCGGGTGATCGGGTCGTCCTCTTTATTGTTGTCGTCGTAGTCGTAAAGTCCTCGGTTTTTTGTATTTTGTGTGTGTGGTGTATGAACGGTGTGCGCATATGTGTATTCATATGTGTAATTATGTGTGTGCGTGGGAATGGGGGTGGGTTATATATATATATATATATATATATATATATATATATATATTAAATATTATATTTGTTGTTTTTTCCGGTGGTTCTGTGGGCGACGCAGAGGTGGGGAAGGGGGGAGATGGAGTGAGAGAGAGAGCGAGAGTGCGATGTGGCGAGGGTGGGGTATGTGTGTGTGTGTGTTGTGTGTGTGGGGGTATTCGGGTGCGGTGCTTGCGCGGGATGAGGGCATAGAGAGAGAGCATGGACGCGGTCGCCCGCGGGCTGGAGTGTGTGCGCGAGCGCGAGTGAGAGAGGGGTGGGTGTGGAGGTGAGGGGGGTGAGAGGATAGGGGGTGGGTGTGGATGCTTCAAGCGGCACCTGTACGGGCTGAGGGATAGAGAGAGAGCATGGCGCAGGCGGGTCGACAGAGGGCGCAAAAACGGGGGGTGAGAGAGCTTAGTCAATGAAACAAAAGGGGGGGGGTGTCTATGAGAGAGAGAGAGAGAGAGAGAGAGAGAGAGAGAGAGAGAGAGAGCATTGACAAATGATGAAAACCCTCGGGGGCGTGAGAGATAATTATTGCTTGCAGTATTTACAATGACCTTCCTTCCGGCGAGGTGACACACCGTGGTGATAGTGAGATAGGGAGAAGAGATGGTGAACCTACTTGGTGCATTCTCTAGAGACTACTTGATGATGTGAAACTCGCTACCAAGGATGTGTATGTGTGTGTGCATTGACCATTCGAATCGAGAGGTGGACGTAGCTCCCTTCACATGGTGCAATTCCAAAAATAAACCATTACACAAGTCCCCTCCCCGCGATGCCAATAGTGTTAATCCCTCTCACTAAACCTCTACCAAGTGCTGACCTCTCATGAACTGCCCCCCTCCCAATAGTGACCTCTCAGTGCCCTTTTATAGGTGTTGGCTGCTTGGATTAGGGTAAGCTAATCGGGGAGAAAAAGCCAGGTGGTGGGCCCGGTGTGGTTGACCCTTGCTTTGTCTTGAGAGTTATTTAAAATGAAAACCTCTAGGTGGGCCTGTGTGACCATCACCTAGAGAGAGGGAATTTACAAATTGGGAATTTTACAAGGCTTGGGTGAAAACTGAAAAAATGATGATGATAACCTACAGTTTATTGAAAGCGGTGTTTGGTCGCGTGATGCCGGTGAATGGAAGCTTGCCGGTACGTTGATGTAGTGCGTACATCTTTTTGGGGTCGGCCGGGGCATGCCTTCGGCGCCTTTGTTCTTTTTGTTATCGGGGTCGCGTGATCCAGGTCGTCCTCCTTTGTTGTTGTCGTCGTAGTCGTAAAAGTCCTCGTTTTTTGTATTTTTGTGTGTGCGTTTATGCGTGTGTGTGTGTGTATAAACGGCTGTGCGCATATGTGTATTCATATCTGTAATCGTGTGTGTGCGTGTATATGTATATGTGTGTGCGCATGCGTGCGTGGGAATGGGGTGGTTTATACACACACACACCACACACACACACACACACACACACACATATATATATATATATTCTATTTTTTCCGGTGGTTCTGTGGGCGACGCAGAGGCGGGGAATGGGGGAGATGGAGTGAGAGAGAGAGAGAGAGAGAGTGCGAGGTGGCGAGGGTGGGGTGTGTGTGTGTGTGTGTGTGTTGTGTGTGTGGGGGTATTCGGTGTGGCGCCTGCGCGGGCTGAGGGCATAGAGAGAGAGCATGGACGCAGTCGCCCGCGGGCTAGAGTTTGTGTGCGAGTGCGAGTGAGAGAGGGAGTGGGTGTGGAGGTGAGGGGGGTGTGAGAGGATAGGTGGTGGGTCTAGATGCTTTAAGCGGCGCCTGTACGGGCTGAGGGGATAGAGAGAGAGCATGGTGCAGGCGGGTTGACAGAGGGCGCAAAAACAGGGGGGTGAGAGAGCTTAGTCAACGAAACAAAAGGGGGGGGTCTATGAGAGAGAGAGAGAGAGAGAGAGAGAGAGAGAGAGAGAGAGAGAGCATTGACAAATAATGAAAACCCTCGGGGGCGTGAGGGAGAATTATTGCTTGCAGTATTTACAATGACCTTCCTTCCGGTGAGGTGACACACCCTGGTGATAGTGAGATAGGGAGAAGAGATGGTGAACCTACTTGGTGCATTCTCTAGAGACGACTCGATGATGTGAAACTCACTACCAAGGATGTGTATGTGTGTGTGCATCGACCATTGGAGTCGAGAGGTGGACGTAGCTTCCTTCACATGGTGCAATTCCAAAAAAAAACCATTACACAAGTCCCCTCCCCGCGATGCCAATAGTGTTAATCCCTCTCACTAAAACTCTACCAAGTGTTGACCTCTCATGAACTGCCCCCCTCCCAATAGTGACCTCTCAATGCCCTTTTATAGGTGTTGGCTGCTTGGATTAGGGTAATCCTAGTTTGATTAGGGTAAGCTAATCGGGGAGACAAAGCCAGGCGGTGGACCCGGTGTGGTTGACCCTTGCTTTGTCTTGGGAGTTATTTAAAATGAAAACCTCTAGGTGGGCCTTTGTGACCATCACCTAGAGAGGGGGGATTTACAAATTGGGAATTTTACAAAGCTTGGGTGAAAACTGAAAAAATGATGATGATAACCTACGGTTTACTGAAAACAGTGTTGTGGTCGCGTGATGCCAGTGAATGGCAGCTTGCCGGTACGTTGATGTAGTGCGTACGTCTTTTCGGGGTGGGCCGGGGCATGGCTTCAACGCCTTTGTTCTTTTTGTTGTCGGGGTCGCGTGATCTGGGTCGTCCTCCTTCGTTGTTGTCGTCGTAGTCGTAAAAGTCCTCGTTTTTTGTATTTATGTGTGTGCGTTTATGCGTGTGTGTGTGTGTGTATGAACGGGTGTGCGCATATGTGTATTCATACCATGTGTAATCGTGTGTGTGCGTGTATATGTATATGTGTGCGCATGCGTGCGTGGGAATGGGGGTGGGTTATATATATTTTTGTTTTTTTCGGTGGTTCTGTGGGCGACGAAGAGGCGGGGAAGGGGGGAGATGGAGTGAGTGAGAGAGAGAGAGAGAGAGAGAGTGCGAGTGGCGAGGGTGGGTATGTGTGTGTGTGTGTGTTGTGTGTGTGTGTGGGTGTATTCGGGTGCGGTGCCTGCGCGGGCTGAGGGGATATAGAGAGAGCATGGATGCGGCCGCCTGCGTCCTGGAGTGTGTGCGCAAGCGCGAGTGAGAGAGGGGGGGGTGTGGAGGTGAGGGGGGTGAGAGGATAGGGGGTGGGTGTGGATGCTTCAAGCGGCGCCTGTACGGGCTGAGGGGATAGAGAGAGAGCATGGGCGCAGGCGGGTTGATAGAGGGCGCAAAAACGGGGGGGTTAGAGAGCTTAGTCAACAAAACAAAAGGGGGGTGTCTATTAGAGAGAGAGAGAGAGAGAGAGAGAGAGAGAGAGAGAGAGAGAGAGAGAGAGAGAGAGAGAGAGAGAGGATGGGTCCTAATGGCGGGTTCCCACCCTGGGATAAGGAGCATGAGAGAGTGTGTGAGATGGTGAGGGAGGGTGAGAGAGGATAGGGGGTGGTGATGGTTAAGGGAATTGAGAGAGAGAGATAGAGAGAGAATGGATTCCCTCCATGGCTTGTGGGACCGCCCTACCAATAGAGAGAGCAATTGGGAGGTGAGGATAGAAGGTGGGTGTTAGGGTGGTGGTCCGCCACGTTTGGGGAAGAAACAGGGGGAGGGTATAAGGCCGAAGGGGTGTGGACGAGGTGAGATGGGGGGCATAATAAGGCGGCCCGTCGGGGCTGGAGTGTGGACGAGTAAGAGAGAGAGAGGGAGAATATTTCAAAGGGAGAGATGGAGAATATACAGTATTTGTGGAGGCCCGCCAAAGAGTGTGACAGGGCTATCACCGTCTTACACGCCTATCGGGCCGGGTGATGCAGTGGTGGAGTAGGAGAGAGAGGGAATATTTGGTGGAGCCGAGCAGTAGGAGAGAGAGGGGTTCGTTGTCTTCTGGCGATAATGGAGGGGTGTGGCCATACTGGCGGCGCCCCGCTAGTGGTTAAGCTTAGAGGGGGGGGGGGGAGTGAATGGTAAAGAGCTTCTTTTTTTGTTTTTTTTTCCCCTTTTCTCCTTGGTAATATGGCTTCCCTTCCTTAGGGTGTGGTTCTCACGGTCATGGTTTCGAAAACCGACCATCAATGTGATAATTGTTCTTGAGATCTATCCTACTAAAGTAGGAAGACCCTTGAAGCTTATCAAACAAATCTTCTATCCTTGGAGATTCCTAGCACTTTTTCTTGCTCATTTAAATGGTAACTTTCATATGCTACGACATGTCCTTCTTGCAAAAGAACAGCACCTAAGCAATCACCGCAAGCATCACATTCAACCTCAAATTGCTTTGTGAGGTCGGGAAGAGCTAGCACGGTGTCAAGAAGTTGGCGGTCTTGCCGGGAAGGCACCGGGCTTCTTGCTGTGAGAGTTTGTGAGGAAGCTCAAGGGTTATGAGAAGGAGCTAAGATGTAGATAACATAGCTTCTAAAGCTAAAGAAGAAATGTAGCCAAAGAAGCCGCTCACTTTTCCTTACAAACACACACGTGATGGAGAGAACTCATGAAAGATAGTCAGAACAAAACAAAAATGAAAACATCGAGATTAAGATCATATCGTATCATGGGTAGGATAAAAGGGTTAATGGATGAGTTAATGATATTTAATCTTTGTTGTCCAAATAAGCTACGGATTGCTCTTTGGAACTGTAGCTTTGTGCTTACTAGAATGTATATGTTTTGTCTAGTGATTGGGATTAGTTGTGAGTACAAATCCTCTTGATTCATAATAAAATAACCACATTCACATCAAAAGAGAAGTCATAGTCAATAATAGGTAGTATGATGGGATCTGGTGAGAGAAGTACTTCGTTGAGCCTTTCAGGACCAAATAGAAACACTATGCGTTGCTGAAAGTGAATCTTTCGACTAATCCAAATGTTGACCATAATAGATTGCACTGAATGGAATTGAAAGAAATTACCTCTATGTGGATTATGGTTATTCATCAATGATATACTTAGTATGTTCAAAGATAAAGGTGTGAAAGAAGTGAAAGGAGAAGAAGAAGAGAGTTTCTCTCCCAAGCCCTATTGTTGCCCTTAGGCAATAAGGATACTGCGGGGAGAGAAGTACCTGTAGCAAGGAGATTCTAGAGTTTGTGGAAGAGAATGAGAACCTTAAGAGAGAGAGATGCTTGTGGAAGATGAAGATATGGTTACTAACCTTGTGCACATAATTGTTTCCCGCAAGAAGGTTGTACCCATTACATTGACAAGGTTGCTGCTTGATTACCTTCCAATGAAACAATTAGGACACAACAAGAGAGATCAAAGGAGTAGTAAAGATAGAATTAGAGATAGATCTAAGTGTGGTGGTGGTATTAAAGATAGATAATGAGAGATAGAGATAGAGTTAGAGACAAGTATTGGATTAGATATGCAAATGAAAGTAAAACTAGCAACATATATCTTACATGAGAGCAATCGCCACCACCTTAATGGAGAGAGATGATGAGGCAAGACTTCAGCCTTTCTTAAGAGAAAGTGTGGCACTAAGATGAGTGTGTCACTATGGAATTGAGCTATTCTCACTCACTCATAACTTGCCTCAATGAAGAGAAGGTTGCCCTTTTTATAGGTGAGGGAGCCATGTTTTACATAATCACTTGATTAGGCTAAAGAGTTAGCCCAAATCAAATTTTCTTTGGATATTTCTTAAAATGGGCAATATTAGGACTCAAAATATCATGAAATTCAGCATTTTTGGTCGTTGAGGCTCCATGTGGGTGCATGATGTATGTGGGCCCCACCTAGGCATCTTCTATGTGGCTCCAGCAGGGGGTCCCAACTTGTGTGTCTTGTCCTTCAAGGCATCTTTGAGGTGTCACATTCACATGATTATGTCTTTTACCCTCCAAATATCTTATTTTATGGAAAAAGACCAAGATTACCTCTTTTCACTTGATTCACTTGTTTACCATCTCTTCTTGCAGTGTAGTTGTGAGAGGGTTTTTCACTGGTTTCCCTGTAACTTTTGACCTGTAACTCTCGATTGACAGGCTTCAAAAGGCAAAATTGGCCTACTAAAAGAGCTTGAATTGGTTTTGGCCTTTTCTCCACGCCCTTAGGTCTGGATTTTCAAATTGGGATGGTCCAAGAAGCTTTGGATCTTCCTTTTCATACAGTCTTCTAGTAGACCCTTCCCTCTTGTATGTATCCAAGAAGGTATGCATTATTGAAGAGTTATATTATTACATAAATGTGAAAAGAAGAAAATAATTTAGATATGGTAGGGTATAGCTGAGATATTAGAAGAAATATACAAATGCTTTTCCCCCAGACAAAAAGAGACACAATTATTGATACTTCTCTTGCAATACTTTCTAATAGTAATGTACATTTATATTACTTCAAAGGTAATACTAAGGTATGGTATAAATCTTTTATTTATGTATATGAGTATTATATGAAGTATACTTATGTGTCAAAAAGTCACAAGATAAATCGTTTAATGCCCGTTCCCACTATATACGTGCTACAACACGACAACGGGCTTAGACATTAGTTTTTCTTTAAGTGCTAGGAAAGATTTATTTTCTTTAGCTATCCATTGGAATTTGACCTTTTCTTAGTTAAATCATGAAGTGGTCCTACTATAATGGAGAACTTTTCAATGAATATCCTATAGTAAGAGCACATTCCAATGAAGCTTCTGAGTTCATGAAGATTCTTTGGTTGAGGACATTCTTCTATTATCTTCAACTTGTCAGGATCCATGAGGATACCCTCTTTGGAGCTAATATGGCCTAAATAGCAAATATCTTCTAAAAAGAACTCACTCTTTTTGCCATTGACATAAAGCTTATTGTTTCCCACTTCTTGGAAAACCGCCTTAAGGTGAGACTTGTGTTCTTCTAAGCTTTTAGAGTAGATTATGATGTCATCAAAAATTCCTATGTAAGCACGATGCCTACGAAAGATGCGGTCCATCATTCGATTGAATGTGGCCGGCGCATTTGTGAGTCCAAATGGCATCACAATAAACTCATAAAGATCGAAGGTAGTGCAGACTGCGGTCTTGTGAATATCTTTTGGTACGATACAAATTTGATGTGATAATTGCTCTTGAGATCTATCCTACTAAAGTAGGAAGACCCTTGAATCTTATCAAACAAATCTTCTATCCTTGGAACCAAATGTTGAGAGAAGGAGAGAACACAGAAGTAGAACCCCAAAGTGTGTGGAATACACACATGAGATGATGTATATATAGAGGGGACCTGGGTGCCATATATAGAGAAGCCATATATTGAGTAGCTTCACATATAAGCTCATCACCCCCGCTCAAATAAGGGTCCCTAACTGTGGATGAAAAAACCCTTGGGGGATCAAGGGAAAAACCCACAGCTCTATATACACCCACCGTTATATTATAAAAATCATTAAATATACAAATGTTTACGAGGAGCTACATCACTCCTTTTACAATGAATGTTTTATGAGGAGTTACATTACTCCTATCCTATCAAATACAATAATGAATACAAAGGTTCAATAAAGAGGTATAAAAGCTATCGATTAGCTTGTAATCAAAAGTGTCTCCGTGAATCTTCTGTGTAGCTTGTCATCAATATCGCATCACCAAACATGTCTTCATGTTGTCATCAATATGGCATCACCAAACATATCTTCATAAATCTTTTATTGTCACCAAGTTTGTCTTCATAAAATCAATTCTTTGATCAATCCTACATAGATCATAGACTCCAAAAGAACATGTCATGAAAATTATTAGCATCGTTAATGAAATAATTACGTTCACAATGCCATAAGAGATGGTTCGCGACGCCACTCTTTTGACGACATATATACGCACGACAACATATGGTACATAAAGTATAAACGTAAAAGTACAAAATGTGTGATTACGTGATACAAATGATATGTGTATATACTACATAAAACAACATTTATCAATGTAGTGATCAATGAATACCATCAAAGTATTAACAAAATATCATCATTATATCAATAAAAATGAATAAATGACCATGGTATCAACGAAAAGCATCATGATATCACCGAGAATAATCATTGTATCAACGAAACAACATCATGGAATCACCGAGAATAACCATGGTATCAACGAAACATCATCATGGCATCACCGAGAATAACCATGGTATCAACGAAACATCATCATGGCATCACCGAGAATAACCATGGTATCAATGAAATATCATCATGGCACCATCGAGAATAACCATGATATCAATGACATATCATCATGGTATCAACGAAAATCACCATGACCAAAGTATTAACAAAACATCATCATGGTACCATCAAAATCACTATGGTATCAATGAGAAATTATCAATAAAACGACGTAAACTATATCTCTAAAAGAATAATTATACGAGAATCAATGAACGAGTATATCATATAACAAAAGATCATGTACCAACAGTAGCTCGATAGAATTTGGACGATCATCAACGGCTCGACTCAATCGGAACGATGTGTAATTGGCTTCTGCAACAAAATTACGTCAGTAACAAATATATGATTGATGAAGAAAAATATAATTGAGAAGTTTTCAATTATGAGAAAAATCAAAAGCAAAAAGTAAAATTTTGATTTTCAAACATATTCGCAGTCCGAGACGATAACCCAAAACACAGAATTTGAAAACACTTCCTTCTGCAAAGTTGTAACCCACATCGATTCCGGTCTCCCACGCGGGTAGTTTCTGCAAAATCGTTTTCAATTAACAAAAAAATCAAAAACAAAAAGCGAAAGTTGCTTTTCAGGTATGTACGCAGTCCGCGAACGATAACTCAACTCTGATGCCCCCCCTTTATTTTGCCAAGATGCTATATATGCACTTCCACACCTTCATCGACATGTGGATTTCTCTTCCAAAGAAGTTCCCCAATCCACCCAAGACATCTGTGCATCCTCGGTGACACTTACCAGTGAAGAGCTAGCCCTCACACTTAAAGGGACTCAACTATAGCTTTTACAAGAGAAAAAAGAGTTAAGAAGAAGACTGTAAGCCAAAGAATTGGAGACACAAATAATTTTACAATCACAGACTCCTCCCCAAGTTAATGCTCGAATGGAGTAGTGTATGATACAAATGAAGGCATACATACATACATACCTCCTAAGTCGGTGGTGCCTTCCACACAGCGCCCACGTCGCAGACGGGATGCGGTTGGAGAACCATTTTCAGATGATGATTTGGTTAGTGAGAATGCTGTTGGTGACAATGCAGATGGTGCGTCCAATTCTCACAGAAGGGAGAGGGGCAGTTATTGCCCACCTGTGCAGAGGTCGAGAGGTGACCAGCATTCAGTAAGTTCACCCCAGTCACCAACAAGAGCAGTGCAACAGTTGTTTGGGCAACAGGTGGTGTTTTAGACAATCCTGCCTGTTTAGCCTTCTGTGCTGACTCTGGTGTTGCCAATGGCGGCCAAATATCCAAAATTCCGGGGGAAGTCTTATGAAGATCCAGATGCTCATGCCAGAAAGTTTGATAAAACTTATGGAATCAACAATGCGCCCCCAGTGGTGCCGCAACATAAGGAATCTGTATTTGAGTCTATGTTGAGTGGGAAAGCTTCTAAATGGCTGGCGGAGTTGCCATCGGACCATTTTTAGACCTTTGATGCGGTACGGATGGCGTTTTTGCGGCGTTTCAAAGTGGAGAAAACTGTGGCGCAAAATTTGGAGAAATTATGGACTCTCAACCAGGGAAATGGACTACAGAGGAGTATGCGGCTCGTTTTGAGGTTTTGCTGCAGCGGGTTCCAGTGGCGTAGCAACCTGCTCAGGAAGTCTTGAATGACTACTTTTTGAAAGGCTTTAAGCAAGGACTTATGGATAGCATTTGCGACGGTGGATAAAGTCAATACAGATTTGGGTGATGTCATTACAGTGGCGGTCTTGGTTGGAGAATCGTTGGAGGATGACGACATGCCAAGCCGGCGCAAATCCAAGAAAAAACAATCACCAAGGGGTAAAGACAAGAAGAGTGTTTGAGGAGGATTCTGACATCGGTAGTACAGGGAGTTCTTCAGAGGAGGTTAGCAGTGATTGGATACAAGGTTCAAAAGGATTTTATTTAAAAGATTCCATTTCTATGTTGAATATACTTAACTATTAGGACTATAATGAATATTTGCTTGGGACCTTATGTCATCTTAGTCATAGACCTCTTGAAAAATAAGGTGCCTTTCCTTCATGTATTCATGAAAAAGTTCTTATTCTTTAGCCTTTTAATGACTTCTCTTCTTAAGATAACTGTAAAGAGAATTCTCTTCTTTGGAGTGAATATATCCACATCGTCTCATTCTTGTGTGCATAATCTCCATGTACACAGATCCTTAAAATCTATTGTTACATTGAAACAATAGGATATGTTTCTTAAAATATACCCTATGGACCTTTAATCATAGACTTCTTGATAAATAATACGTTTTCAAATTTTACATATAGATGATTTCTATGTTCTTAAATAAAGATAGGTGTGTATTTTAATGCTTTGTAGTCACACTAACTAGAAATCCTATGTCCCCCTTACATAGCCATCTGGAAATGGCCTTGCTATTATTTCATCTCTAAGTAGAAATCCCCCTTGAAATGTAGTGCTACATTGAGACCATGTTCCCCTACACAAATTGTGAATAATAACCGTATGCCCCCCCGGGTCATAAGCCTCTGATTGATGACATATAAATTATTTAATCTCCAACAAGAAATTCCGTTTTGAAAATGTACTATTAAATCGAGACAATGCGACATTTGATATATGAAAGATACTATATGGTCCATAGGCTTCCTTTTTAGTAACATGATTTCAATTATCCATCTCCATAACGAAATAGAGGCCTCTTATTGTTGTTTGCATTATCTTTGTGTAGAAAATCCCATGGAAAGTAACCACAATTTATAACACATCGAAGTAAAACCATAGGATATATTTTATGCAAGTTGTTGAGTTTAATAAAATATTTTTATTGAAGCATTCATATTATTATGTTTTGTTTTTTTTAGTAAGTTTGAGGACAATATTTGCTACCACAAGTTGATGAGTCTAATACTGAGTGCTATTCAAGATTTTGAGTCCGATAAAATGTTGTTAATAAAGTATGCATATTGCTATGTTTCACTTTTTGTGAGCAAGTTTGAGGATACTATTTGTTATCATAGGTTTTTGAGTCTAACAATGAGTGTTATTCAAGTATTCATATTATGAACATTCACTTGCTCTAAGCAAGGTGGAGGAGAGGCTTCAAAAAGCTGTTTCTGAACACCCAATTTTTTTGAGAAACATATTTTCTTTGACAGATTCAAGAAATATACTTGTAACATTTGAGGCATTGTGGTCAAAAGAGTTATACACAAAATAATTATTAATCCATACATTTGTCGATGATGGAGGACATTGAGGCTTCAAAAAGGTGTTTCTAAATATCAGAATGTCTTTGAGAAACACATCCTTTTCCAGATTCAAGAAATATACTTGTAACACATAAGGTCATGTGGTCATAAGACTTATACACAAAATGATTATTAATCCATATGTTTATGGATGGTGGAGTCTTACGGTGGTATCCAGTCCATATGTATATGTATGTATGTATGTGTGTGTGTATGTATGGATTTTCCTTGAGGTGTATGGCCACCGTTTTCATGATGTTGATTTCCCTCTCTACTTTGCTAAGATGTTGTACCATCAATTTTTTCCAAAAACACAGGTGTATTTCTCCTCCAAAGAGGTGTCCATAGTAACACATGATATACTAGAGGAGATAGTTACTTTCACAAGGTAGGAACTCGCCTTGATGGTAGAGGGAGAATAGCTAGAATTAACAAAGGTTAAAGACACTTGGAGCAATATATTTGCAGATAAAGATCAAGAAGCCAAGAGAGTCCTCCACGCCTCACAAACTCCTCCCGCAAGATAAGCCAAGGTAGAGGTCCGCCTTGATAGATTGACCCAAGAAGTGCATGGCTTGTCTCAATGTTTGCAACTAGCACAATGACATGTTGTCCACATTATGTACTTTTTGTGACATCTTGAGATGGTTAGTAGCCCCTTTGTTGTAGGATCGAGTGGCAACACCTTGTGCCCTGGTTGTGATGAGGATTTTGATAGTTGTAGTGGGGCCAACATTATCTCCCATGTGGCCAGGCTTATCATTTGTTTTTCTTGGTGACGTTGATGCAAGAAGGCTCATCATGTGCTACCTATCAATCAGAGTTTCATGAGACCCTTTACACACAGCTTGGGATGCCTAGGGACTACAAGTGAAGGAAGCACAAAGGCCACTCCTAGTATTCTATGCAATCTTTTTGATAATGAAGGAGGCAGAGACAATGAATTGAACATGCCCCCCCTCCCTATGCCTCCCAATATATTATTTTATGCCCTAATATTAGCCCTTTTTTGCAAGTATTTTTTGTGAGAATGTAATGATGGAACACATGTCAAAAACCATCTTATCTTTGTAATACTTTTAAATATGAATCTACAAAGAGCGCTTTTTTTTTATCACTAAGCAATGGAATTTTATGTATATTTTTAAGCTGAGCAATGTTATTTAATATACATTTGAAACATGGACAAAGTGATTCTAAATTCAAATTGTACAATCACTTAGCAATGCAGGTGCACAACGTTTAAAACTATTAAAGTAAGAAAGACACACACACACACACATAAGCTCACCATGTGTACAAAAGTATTGTCTCCTAAAAAGATAAGAATTTAAAAAAGTGCTATAGATCAGGGTTGCTATCATTTGAAAGCATCGGCCCATCGATTTTATGCTATAGCAGCTCATGGATTTCATCCATATCTACTTGGAAATTCTTGTCCAATTGACCAAGAGTACAATTGGGATATTTCAACATCAAAATCATCCTCATCCTAGGTATTACAATCATACATCCAACAACCCTATCTGTTAAGAGCCAATTACAAACAATGTTGTGTACATATTTATACATAGATTAAATCGTCTCTGAGCTAGAGTTTGATACACACTTGCCCAGGACATTCATTGCAAGATTTTACAAGAGACTATAGTACTCTCTATCGTTCAGCATCCTCCACTTCCATAGTGGCTGCTTCTTTCCATTTGCTCGACAAATGAGTTAGCAAATGGACCCTCATTTAACGTAAAAGAGGTCAAATCTTTGATGCACTTCACTTTGTCATCGTTGTTGGCATAGAATACATTCATCAACTTATAGGAGTCTTGGATGAATTCTTAATTCCACATCAATTCCAGATTCCAATATTCTGGATCTAGCATGTAAACTGCATTGTGTAGCAGACTAAGCACACTCACCCACCTAGCATGGAAGTGCTTTCAAAGAATTTTTCTTTGTACTTTACAAAAGGGGGTATTTGACCGCCACAGAGTCCTTAAGTTTTTCAAGAGACTCTAAAATTCTCTGCACCGTCCAACATATCATCCACACTTTCCCAAGATTAGGAGCCGTGTGGTAAAGGGTTTTTATTACATACATTATTGGTATCATCACATGATATGCATATGCAGCACCCTTCCACCAAGCAGAGTTATTCAAATCTTCCCTTAACACTTTAACCTTATCTTAATCTTTTTAGATTGGTCTACTTCCCACTCATAGAATGCCATGCATGAGAAGATTTCAACCACAACATCTTTGTTGCAAATAAGAGACTCTAAGGTGTAAAAGTATGTACATAATCAAGTCTCAGTAGGTAGTTTTATGGTAGCACACATGAGTGACCGATAGATGTCAAGTACCCTCTAGTGTTTTTTTTTTTTGGATAATTCTGCATGGTGTCAATAATATTTGCAAAACCTAGTATCTTCACTTTTGTACCAATCCTTCATCATAAGGTTCACGATGTGAGTGTTACAACCACTCGAAAAATGTGAGGATATCAAGTACTCTCTAACATTTTAATGTTTTTTGACAATTCTACATGAAGTGTCAATAATATTTGCAAACCAAGTAGTATCTTCACTTTTGTACCATAAGGTTCAGGATGTGAGTGTTACAACCACTACTAGGGAAAATGTGAGGATATCGTTGCCCCAAGGGATTCACTAGTAATATTGATGAGATGTCACTTGCATGCACCAAAAATGGGAAACTTCCCCCTATATATGGAAAAAATCCCCTCGTATATGGACCATAGCTTTAAAAAGATACCTCCCCTTCCTACCAAAAGCCCCTCCCTTACACTCATGTGATACCTATACATAACTCATGGTGAATCCCCCGAGATCATTGCTCTGAGATTTTGCTAGAAAATATACTATTCTTGGCATTATCCATTGTAATCTTTACCACATGCTTTGTACCTACTTATTATATTACATAAGAAAGTACATCACTAATGTAGAAACTAGACTTAATGGCACTAGTATTTTCCATTGCTTTCACAAATGTCGCCCCTCTTAGAGATACGACCATAACATTGATCAATGGAAATCTTTGAAAATTAATGGCTCTATAATTTTCCACTACTTTCACAAGTGTCTCCCCTCTTAGAGATACGACCATAACATTGATCAATGGACATCTTTGAAAATTAGACCATCCATCTCTAACAATGGTGCATTCTAAAACTTATATGCTACTAAAAATAACTCTTTAAATTTTCTCTTTGACTTCCTTGTAGCA
>NC_140936.1:173712501-173727501 GCF_014529385.1 Adiantum capillus-veneris | reverse complement strand
ACTCTTGGTTGGATTTGCATCCACGTGCCAAGAGAGTGTTGATGTAGGCTTCTATCTCACAAGCTTGGAGTAGGTGATGAGCTCTCCATTAAAGCTTGGGAGGAGATAGAGTATTCTTTCTTCACCCATGCCAAGTGTGAGTGTGTGCGTGTGTGTCAATACCAAGCAAAAATCAGCCCCCCCTCTCTCTTGGGCGAGCCCTTCCTGCTAAATTGGTCTGGATTTTGCCTCATTGGACCTCCCCAAGTCAAGCCAATGGGTGTTAAGCAGCATAAGTGATAGCCTTCTGACATGTGTCCCCCTTTCCCCTTTTGTGAGAGCTTTACGTAATTAAATAATTAAACTAAACTCTCATTGGACCCCTTTGCCTCCTGGCCAATAGGAATCAGGCAAGCCATTGGGCTCCTGAATGCTCATTGGACCCCTTGGGAGACTGCCCAATAGTCTTCTAGGAGACTTAATTCTCATTGGTTTCTTTTATTAAATGTTTTTAAATTAATTAAACTAGATTTACTCTAGCTTAATTCTCATTGGTCCACTTCAAGGGTCTTCCAATAGGAATTGGGCACACCTTGTGGGCATCTGGCCTAGGGAGCTGACATGTGTCCCTAATTCCCTTTGTGTAAAGGGAGCCTGTGTGTGTGTGTGTGTGTGTGTGGATTTCTCTCTCATCCCCTACTAAATGGCTCGCTCCCTCCTTTGTAGGCTTGAAGAAGACTTTTGTACACACACTAAGCATCCAATTTTCCCTAGGGTTGACCTTTTGGACACAACCTTTGAATTTTGGAACCTTAGCATTTTGGAAGTCTTAATGGGCTGAACCTTAGGGTCTTTTTAGCCCATTGTTGCACATGGCTCTTTTGCAGATGGCCCCCCCTTTGGATCCCTATTTTCCCTCCTTTGGATCCCTATTGTGGCCGGTCTTCTAGCTTAACCAATATTCTAGCTTTTTCTCCCTTGGCCTTCCCCACATTAAATGATCAGTTTAATATGAGAAAATCATTTAGGAGAATTAGATATTGATTATTATGACATTACCTCTCTCTTGAAATCATAGTCGTCCTCGACTATGGTGTAGAGAAGATAAAGCATGTTCATGAGTCCTTTTCTTAGCAGGTAGAGGATCCCTATGTTACCCTACGACATCATTCCATAATGGATGACTAGTCCATTTGGCACTTGAGAGCCTGAGGCTGCCGCAAGCATGTCTGCACATCAGTCCTATCAGTCTTCCATAGTAGAGTGACAAGCTCTACTTGGTGTTTGGGAGACGTCGTCTCCACAAACTTGATCTAATCATGCATACTAGTTCATTTTTGTGCACAAATAAAGAAAAAGAGAGTCTTATAAGACAAAAATTTTGTTCATTTTTAACATTTTGTACATTTGCTTACTCTTGGGAAGCATTGTAAGCATTGACAAGGTTTAGGTTATCCTTTAATTGTATGCCTTGCATCCATCTAGCATCTTCAAAAGGATAATTCTTAAATTTAATAAGATATCGTCGGATAGTCGCACCGCCTCTTAATACCTTGTCTTCATGTCGGAGAATGGACTCGGGCTGCAGCACCTCCTCTTGGTCCTCGATCTCCGGTGGGTCTTCAATAGTTGGTTCTTGAGGTGGCTCTCCTTTGTAAGGCTTTAATAGGCTCACATGAAAATCATTGTGTATGAGCCAATGATTGGGCAACTTAAGTTGATATGCCATGTCATTGATTGGCCTAAGAATCTGGAAGGGACCATAGTACCTTTTTGCTAGTTTAGCATAGTACTTTTGGTGGCCCGTAGGATTCTTGCCCGTCGTGTGCCTTAATCGAGCCTTGGGAAACTTTAACAGGACCCAATCATTTTCTTTAAAGGCTTGGGCTCTTCTGTGCTTGTCAGAAGCAGCCTTTTGCCTTTGCTGTGAGATAGAGATAGCATCTTTAATCTTTTGAAAAGATTCTTGTAGGTCTCGGCTATACTCATCTACAACGAAGATCTTCCCATGTACCTTAAGTAGCAAGGGACTTTTTGATCTTCCCTCAATTACCTCGAAAGGTGCTTTTCCCGTGGAAGTATGTACAGTGTTATTGTAAGCATACTCCACTAAGGGTAAGTACTTCTCCCATTGGGATCTTTGATCTACTTCCATTACATAGTCTTTTAGTAGATCGAGAATTGTTAGGTTAGCTATTTCACTTTGGCCATCCGTTTGTGGATGATAGGCCGAAGAGAAATTTAGCCTTGTCCCTAAATTCTCAAAGAGACCCTTCCAAAAATTACTGGTCATTCTATGATCTCTATCCGACACTATGGACATTGGCAAGCCATGGTATTTGAAAATTTGTGAAATGAAGAGGGTTGCCATTTGATGGGCTTTGATAGTCTTTTTGACAGGTATAAAATGAGCTTGTTTACTGAACCTGTCTACTATTGTCCATATTCACGTATTCCCATGGATAGACTTAGGCAATCCAAAGATAAAATCCATGGATATGCTGTCCCATGGTGAATTAGGGATTGGCAAGGGTTGAAGCAATTCAGGTTGCTTCCCTCTATCAAAGTGTTTTGGGGATCAAAGAAGTATCTCTTAAAACGATTCAAAACTTCTGTGTAATTCCCCTTAACTTCCTCAGGCAAAGAGTCAAACCAAGTACTAGCATCTTTCCTAAGGACCACCTCAAACATTTCTACACGTTCTTGATCGGTTACTATCCTCTTGATACGGCAAGACATCTTGAAATTTGCTAAAAATAATTCTGCATCCTCTCCAGGCTCTCCAAAGAAAAGAGGATATCCAGACATTTGGCGTTGGCTCTCCATTATTATGAAAGATTACAACACGAGTTACAATAAGGGATACAATAGAGATTTAGAACCACTCCCTGCAAATGAAGAAGTAAGAAAATACCACTCTAGGTTTTCTTCTTCAGCTATCCAAGCTTCAATGAGGTCTCGATTTGTTTGATCAAAACAAAAAGGTAGACTATTGATGAGCTCTAAGAAGGGTTGAAATTCTTCAAAGCTAAGGCGATAAACAAAAATCTCTAGAACTTCATTTTCTGGATACAAAAGAGCAACCACGTCCCAAGTGATAAATTGCACTTGTTCTACAATTCCCAACGCACAAGCGGTTTGTATAAAAACTAGATCTTCATGCTCGTCGAAGGCCGTGAGAAAGTAGCAATTGACTAGGAGCTCCTTTCCTTCGAGTTCCACACACTCGGAGTGAGGAACCTTCTCACAATTTCATAAAGAACATCCTCATCAAGTCCAATCAAGTTTGCAAGATTTAAAGACTCCACTTGTGCTACAAAATTCCTGGACAAAAACTCCTTAGGATTATGGTTAAATCATTCAAAAGCATAAAGAGATTTACAATGTCCTCTATGAACAAAGTGTCATAGAAAGTAGAGAAGGATGAGAATTTATACAAATTTGCAATCTTCTCTATGCTCTCTTTATTAAGACAAGCTCTGAATAGCTCCCTATCTCCTTTGTTGAAAGCGAAAGGAAGACTATTAATAAGACGCAAATGAGGAAAAATTCACCAAATGTGAGTCTATGAAGCATGAACTCTGGCTGCAAGTTTCCTGAAGAGTCTTCCTCAATGGTGAAATGCACTCGCCAAACGCCAAATTTCATTGTATTTACCAATCTTAGGGCACACACTAGTTGGATGAATGCGCGGTCTTCCTTAGTGCCCAACAACAAGAGGAAAATGGAATCCACGCGTAGGACCTTCCGTCTTAACTTCACACCCTCTTGTTATGAGGGAGACGCCTTACTACTTGCTCCTGCAACTCAATTGGTAATAGAGCTAGATCTCTAAGGATTGAACTTTCACTGCACACACATTCCCAGTTAGAACAAATGATCGTTTTTTTGTTTCTTGTAACAACTTGGACAAAGAAAAAACAAACATACACACTATTTTGCCAGGCTGCACTTCATTTTAAAATAAAATGAACACATGTACATCAAAAGAAGTGTGGTAGTTGATGAGAGGTAGAATGACATGGTTTGGTGATGCAAGAATTTCTCCTACTCTTTGGGCACCAAACATGAACACCATACGTTGTTGAAAATGGATTTTCCTACTAATTGCAATGTTTATTCTAATGTGTGGAGTGAAATGGAAGGGGAAAACCTCTATTCCTCGGCCATTATCCATGGTCTATGCATGACCTAATGCTTAAAACAAAACAAAAATATAGACGTCCAAACTAAGGTCGTACCTAATGAGAGGCAAAATAAAAGGATTTACTGAAGCGTTTATCTCGGCCAACCTAAGAGGACCTAAAATTCTACGAATGACACGTTGAAATTGCAACTTAGTACTAACAATTATGTGTACCTTTTGCCTTGCAATGGGAATGAAGGGATCATACAAATTTTCGTGATTCATGCAAACTACTTGACTATGCTAAAGGTTGATTCTACACAAAAATACACAAGCCGTCCTCCGTGGGGGCACCAATTTGAGGCGGTCTGGGGCGGGCAACAAGAAGAGCAACCTCTAGACACCCTTCAAGGCTCCCGTGCTGCTCAATTGGGTTGGGATTGGAAAAAAACAACAAACACACACACAAACCCGCAACCTAACCCTACACAAATTTGGGGCACCACCTAGTTTTGGATGCGAACTAGGACGCGTAGAGAGAGAGAGAGAGAGAGAGAGAGAGAGAGAGAGAGAGAGAGAGAGAGAGAGAGAGAGGAGAGAGAGAGAGAGAGAGAGAGAGAGAGAGAGAGAGAGAGAGAGTGCTCGGGCTGCTTTGAAACGTATCGGCAATGATCAAGCAAACACAACTATATATTTAAGAAAGAGAGAGAAAGGGGGAGGGGGTGCTTGTTGCATTAATACCTTCTTACAAATCTGTCATGACAAATCAAAGTGAGATTAGTATTTGTTCAACATAGCTTGCATAAATTTCACCACAACACATCACAAGAAAAGCCACCCCAATCACTGTCTTAAGGCCAGGGGAGTCCTCTCCACCCTGTCGCCCTCTTACAGTATGTGGGATTTATGGTTAGATTGATGACAACACCAGAGACAAGCTATCAAGAACTTAACAGAAAACACCAAGACACTTACGCATCATTGTTGTCCATTACTTCACGTTGGAAGGGAGACAAAGTATCCAAGCTTAGTCCAAATCCACCCTTCTTGATTCAGCGAATGTTGGGCTTACACTAGTAGGAGAAATGATAGATTTCCTACTCTCAATTGAATGATCACTCTCTCTCTTACAATGGCATAGAGTTCCCTTGCTAATCCCCTATTACAACATATGCACATGCATAAGACAATGAGCTTCCACTCAAGAGCTCCTTCTAGAGAGGTTGAGCTTGGCTTCTCAAGCTATAGCATAGTGCTCTTGCTTATGGCTCCCCCTTTTGTGCTAGCCACACCCTCCTTTTATAGCAATTTTGAAGGCTAGGGTTACTCCTCTAACCATGGTTGGGTTAGATTTTCAGCAATTTATCTAATTTCTTTTGCTTGAAATTATCAAGAAGTTGGTGGGGAAAGAGAGAGGAGAGAAATGGAGGTGATAGGACTTTTCATAGTGGGTTAGTGTTAGTAGAGTTAGTATTAATTTACAAATGGAATTGGATATTTACAATGGGAGTATCCATGTAGGATACAAATAAGGAAGAAAAACTCTTAAGAGGTAAGAAAAGGTGGATTTCTTACAAGGTTGATGCTCCAAGCATCTTGAGTAGGGCCAATTTTGACGCTTGTTGACGGTCCACTAGCTTTGACGGTACATTTTTTCTCCACTCTTGACCTTCCTTGAGAGACAAGGTAATTGAAGCTGAGTAATCAACCACCATGATGCTGTCTTTAAAGAGAAGAGGCTGAATTTTGTGGTTTTTTTGATAGATATGGGTAAATTGGAGGAGGAAAAATGAGACTAGGTGGTCAATTTTGGAATGGAATTGTGTGTGGGAGGTATGAGTTCACCATGGTTTCTCTTATTCTTCAAGGTTGAGGAGAAGGTGAGTAGGGTGCAAAGAGGAGTGGTGAGAGAGGTGGGGATGATGAGTGGAGAAGTGTGTGTGAAAGAGAAAAATGATAAAGTGGAAGAGAGAGTGTGGCTGCATAGCATGGGAAAACTGGGGTCCACTAATAAAATCATAGCTCACAGCTCGTAGTTCAAAAAAATATGAAAAAATTTGAGGCAAAATTTCAGCCCACGAGCTACAACTTTTCTTTGTATTACCTTTTCAAATTCGGAGAGCAAGTGAACTTTAAAAATTCAGCAAAATCGATCGTTTTTTTCCACTGCACAAGGTCCTTGTGGGGTCCTTCTTTGGATGATTCTTTTGAATACCTCCAAGAGTGAGCCCTCCATAGTGCATGTATGCATGCCACCTACCCTTGACCTTATTTGGTAGGTCTATAATTGAAGATATTGTTGAGATTATGATATAAGTGAATAGTACAACTAAGAAAATCAAATACTGAGGGGTCTAGAAAATATGTACATGTCAAATATAAATAATATAAGTGGAAAAAAATATAAAGGGGTCAAAAGAAATCTCTCTCATTATGAGGCTACCATAAAAAGATAAATATTTTTGGTGTTCTAATTTTTTAGAAAAAAAAACAAAATAGATGTAGGAAGGGAAAAATCACAATAGTGAAAAAATATACACATAAATAAAACTAGTTTTTTTGGATTTTTGTTGGGGTGGAGTTACACCAAATATAAGAGAAGCTTACATGAAAATATTTCTATATGGAATAAAGAGTATGAAAAATGGTAAGAAAAATTGTGGTAATGGTGAGGCAATGTACAGAGCATAAATAACACACACCTAAGTAGAAATATTTAAATAAATATCAAAATAATTATGAAAAAAATATTTTATTTAGGCCTATATACAAAGAAATATTTACATACGCATGGGCCATAATATACTTATATTTTTATTTTATTTTTTATTTTTTTGGCTCAACTAGCCCAATGCCTAGCTAATTGAGGGTTTTTTATTTTAGTAAGGAGATATGAGAAAAGTCCCGTAGCTCACACGCACCTATATACAGTGAAAGGGTGAGGGTAACCACAGTGTTTGAGTGATTTGATAGGGGGGATAACTCACTATGGCAATCACAGAGAGCCGAAAAATGGCTATCATTAGCCCTCCCCCAGGATGATGGTATATTCATGTACCATCATAGAGCATCTTTTCCAAAGAGAGTGCTTCAGAGTCCTTGACAAGATCTTCATTGTTTGGCCCCTTGGAATTTTGGTTTGTGTTACACTCATGCTTCATGAAACAATACTTACATGGAATAGTTGCCTTTTGCTCTGGTAGATCCTTTGGTAGAAGGCGACTCAAGTAAGGCTTCAAGCGATAGCCGTTTACCTTCCTGGAGTGCTCTTTCCAATTCAAGTCCATAAGTTGATAGTAACTTGAATTGAAATCCTTCTTGACTATGTATGGCCCCTGCCATCTTGTTTCAAATTTGGCATCAAAACGATTATCGAGTCGATTGTCATACCTTAGCACAAGATCTCCTTCATTGATGCCTTTGTCCTTCAGTTTCTTGTCAAGCTTCTCCTTTGTCTGTGTGGCTTTCCTCTTATAGCACTCGTATGCTGCTTCTCTTTTCCACTCATGCTCAGCTAAGGTAAGAAGTCGATCCATCCATGCTTCTTGATCATCTTGTGCTGATTTGCCATGAAGTCGCATTGTTGGAATGTTTAGTGTGGGTGTGTTGAGTTATTCTGTGAAACACCTCTTGTTTGCTTTTTACTACCAAGGAAAATGGAGCTCTCCTCGGAGGTGACTCGGGTGTTCAATCTTACCCCTGCTGAGTTTGCTGGTTTACTGCACTATTTATGCACAAATTAAACACTAAAAGGTTTTTAATTAGGGAAGGTGGTCCTACCTTATGCTTGTTACAAGCACGCATACTGTGCAGTTTTTTTGGCTATGGTATTCTTGCAAACTATGTGCAAAAGGCATTTTCTATTGATGTTATTTCAAAGGGCTTAGGAATGGTGCACCCTCGCCTTGTATAAAAACTGCTCCTGACCTCGGACTGGTTAGGTCACATCTGTGGTTTACTGTAGGCTATGTCGATTCTTGTAAATTGTTGCAAGTTCATATAGTTATGAGCATGACTGGTTATTTTGCTAAGCCTAGACATTATGGCTGGCCTTGGGTCTCTTGTGCATTAAAAAAAGTCTGTCTGTGGTTGTTTGCATAAAAAATGGGGGTAGCCTCAATAAGGTGTAAAGGGCTCAGAGATTAACCGATGCAGGACTTCACCTCCACATAAAACTTTTTGTGCATGTGTGGCAGTATGTGTATGTATGTATATGGTTGTGAATATGATGGTTGGCTTGATGGACGTTCCTAATACATGCTACAGTTGGATATGTATATTGATAAACGGGGACTGATATTTTGTCCTGACTGTATAAATGGTGGCAACATGGGGTTATGGCTGATGAGTCACTTGGCTTCGACTCTGGCAAAAAAAACAGCCTAATGACTGGTTCTTGTCGCTATTGTAACCGGTTCTTTTTCTCTCTAAGGAGATAGAGGTATCTAATTGACTCGCAGGTTTTGAAAACGGTTGGTTCTTTTCTGTGATTAACTGGTTGCCACTGGGGCTTATCACAATTGGGAGCTTATATCAGGCCGGACACTACAGTCCATGATAGCCTGGCATTTTTGTGAAGGTAGTATACAGTAGCTCATGTAATTTTTTGGCTTTGGAAAAAAGCTATGGTTGGTAGGGCCGGACACTACTGTTCTTAAAAACCGCTAATGACTTATGGATATGAAGGTAAGTATATGGCCGGGGTTGTTTCGGCTTGGGTATAGCTTCCAAGCTATTTCTAAAAAATGAGGTTTCACAAAAAAAAGGGGGGGATTCTTGCTACTCTCTTGACTGGTTACACTGTTGTCTTATTGGTTTTAAAAAAATGAGGTAGTCACCAACCTCATCTGTGACCTTTGGTTGACAAAAAGAAGTCGGATTTCACATCTCTTTGTCTAAAGAAGTACCTTTTGGTACCATGGGTTCTACTGATTTGGAAGGTAAGTATATGGTTGATTTTTTTAGCTACTGAGCTATGGCTTTTCGTTTTACTTTTGATGGACTTCACCATAGACTATAAAGTAATATGAAAGACTGCTAACATACCAAATCTAATGAATAAACTAGCTTGTCTAAAGTAATTAAAACCTATAAGATGGACATGGATAACAAATGATATAGTCCATTAATACATGTAAAACATATCCAAGGCTAACAGAATCGTTGTCTTGTTTGGATGGATGCAGGTAAGGACTCTATCTTATCTTGGATGGATTTCTTTTCTTTGGCAAACAACATTTTTGTAATGAAATACTCACTGAGGAACAGGGAAGTTCATTTACTTATAGTCTTACTGAAAGAGGATCTGTTTCCTACAATCATTGTACCTAAATAATTCTAATACTGAGTTATTTTTGTACATATCAGTTCATTATTCCTTGGCCAGGTGTCTTTTGAATGTAAAAATTCAATTATGTTTTATTAGTTAAGATTTAAACATCTACACACACACACACATACACACACACACACACAAACACAAAAGGATAGACATAACTACCATATCTATAGGGTCCCATGAACTGTTTTAGAATTGTGAAAGCAGGTAAAGTCTCAAAGAAAATAGCTAAAATTACCCATTCATCCCAAGGCCCCATCTCTCAACAATGGCAAGGATTATGACATTGATGGCATTGATTGCACAAAGTAAGTGGCACTACTTGTCTTTTTTTTTTTTCAACTTCGTTGCTTGTGCGCGCACACATTATTTAGCGTAATCTAGAGTAAGGTCTCAAAGGGAGCTATGACATTGTATGTGACTTGCATATATACCCATTTTGACATAGGTTTTCTTATTTATGTTGGATTTCCTTGTATATGGAAAATCCACTAATGTTGGACATAATTGCTTACATCAAGTAGGAGCATGGAAATGTTTTGTATGCATGTGTATATGAGAAAATTACTAACAAAGAATGTCATGTGTTGTGCAGAGCGCCTTTTTCTATGCATTGAAAGATACAATATCTTTAAGGGTTTCTTGTGTTGAAAACTATGCTCACACTTTATGCTAGTATGTGAGATTGAGTAAGGTAGACATAGCCCTTCAGGAACAAAGTCTCTTCCTTGATTTCTTTTTCCACCTCTAGCTCTGTTGAACTTCTTTTTTTTAAACCTAGTTTTTCTATTTTTTATAGTTCAAGAGGATTTTGAAGAGAGGGTGATATCTAGCAAAGCTATTGTCATACCAGCTGGTCTTCTCTTTTAGTGGTCTACGAAAATTTAGGTAAGCAAGATATAAGGCTATATTTCCTTTTTTACGATGGTGAAGATAGACTTCATGTTTACGAATGTGTTTTTGTGAAACAATTCGGGATTTTACTGGAGGTGTCTCACCTTGAAACGATAATTATTTTATATGCATGTGTAGAGTTGAGTGTTCAACATTATGGCTGTCATGTTGCTGGAGGTGTTTCACCTTGAAAGGATGATTATTTTATATGCATGTGAAAAGTTGTTTGCACTAATCCCACGTGTGGAATTGGAGGGTGAGAATGCAACACAGAAGATGCTATCATTACATCAAAATCTGCGCATGTTGAATTCAACGTCGTGTATATCCCTAGGAATTTGCAGTTTGCGTATTGGACATTTCACCATTGCTCCTGAAAAATGACAAATGTCATCTTGATTCTCTCCTAGGTCAGACTCAGATTTGAAGCATCTTAACAAAACTCAATTGAAAATGAGCATGTCGAACAAAGAAACAAACAACAATGCTCTTAACATGTAGGAGTTCCAAAATATTTGAACATGTATAGAACCAACGAAATGACTATGAGAGACAGTTCTGTCCAAATCCATGCACCAGGTTGAGGCTTATAATTCCCTTCAAATCTTTATGTACCAAATTACAACAATTTGTAAAGAAGTGCATATAATAAGACCACTAGCTATGGAGAACAAAAAATAGCATCGTTTACTAAGAGTACCATCTATGGACTCATTCAAGGAACCATGTGCAAGACCTTATGTCAATCAAATCATCTTATCACCTGCAAGCTGAGCTAGAAGCCAATGACTTTACAAACTCTGCAATTGAACATCTTTGATTGACAACAAAAATACTATCCCAAATCCTATATTTCACAGTTTCCATTTTGGTGATAGAAACACAGTCGCATATCCTAGTCATTAGAGGAAAGGAGAAGGATGGAGGTGATGGAGGAGGCTGAAATGATACCTGCTGGCAATGAAGCTACACAAATATGTCAAGTTTTGTAAAGGCTCTAATACAAAAACACGATGTAGCCCCTTCCGCATACCAATTGAGACAAAATGAGACTTTCATTATAAATACAGGGTGTAGATTGAATAGTTGGTTACATTACACACACTGATGTGTGATTTCCAAGATAAAAAGGCCAAACAGCAAGTAGATGCCAATTACAAAAGGGGATAGACGTCTACACTAAAAAGTACAAAATGTGTGGGGATACACATTCACCACTTGACAAAAGAGTGAGTCCACATGAGCCCATCATGAAGATTCTACTACCTTGAGAATGTGTGGAGCCAGACATTGGCCACTAACAATGAAATTCTCACATTATGACTCCTTATCTTCCTACCATCTAGTTGGAAGAAAAAGTTTATGGGTGGGTTAGGTATGGTGAGAGTTGTTAAGCATGTGACTAATTTCATTTAGTTAGTTTGCATGTTTAGCAACAATAGTAGCACAAATTGCACAACAATTAAATAAAGACTTATGAAGAATAAAAAAGAGACAATAAAAATACCACATTGAGGGCCGAGCCTATGAGCCCCCCCCCCCCCCCCCCCCCTCGAAAGGCATTTGTATTACTTGTGCTCAAGCTCGAGAAGAGTCATCGCTTGAGTTAAAATACAATATAAGGATCTTCTAGCTTTGAATCTCCATAGCCCAAGCAATATGAAGCTTTATCTCTTCCGTCTTCCTCTTGTCAAGCCCTCAAATACCACGTAGGTAAGGAGAACTTATAGAGAAAAGGAGTAGAGTGTATTGAAATCAAGAAGGAAGGTTGAAAGAATACATTAAATACATAAGTAGCTACCAAGGGAGGTATTGTAAGCAAGATGTGTAAAGCTTCTTCCTATCGTGAGTTCCCTCTACTTCTTCTTATGATAATTTCTACTGAGAAAATATGCTATTGCAGAACATCATAGACATCATGGAATCACATAAGTCTTACTATATAACATAGAGCTCAAAGCGAGTTTCAAGGGGAGTCCTAGGTTGCACAATTCTGACAACCAGAGCTCAAGTTATGACCGTTTTTGTCTAAGGCTATCCAACAGGTGTGGCAGGCTCTTCATGCATACCTTTTCAAAAAGAGAGAGGAGCTTGCCATATTTAGCATCGAGAAAGAGAAAGTAACTTTTTGTGGCTTGGGGGAGCAAGAAACAAGAGGTACCTTTCCTTTTTCCCCCTTTTGGCATGCATGGCTCACCTTTTTTATATGTGTAAGCCCTAGTTCCCATCTAGCAGCCCATATACCCCTAATCCCATTATCTCCTTCCTATAAGCCGTATTTTGCACAATCTCGGCATTCCGGGAGTCCGCTTGACTTTTTGTAAAATCATGTTGAGATCCTAGAAACTTGTCCTTTATACTTTGGAAGTAGTATTCACTTGTAGGCACTTTTTATTGCCTAAATGCACTCTCGTACATCATGTCATTAACTTATTTTAATATTCTCTCTCTAGAATTCTAGCCAGAGAGTACCCATTTTTGCACTTTCAAAGGTTTATTCTTTTGATTAACATCACCTAGAGTGAAACTATACATTTTTACAATACAATACCTTTTTCATATGCTTGCCTTTGTATTCTCTCTCTAGATAGCTACTTTTTAGAGAGAGAAAATCTGTGAAGCTCATCAAAATATAATTTTGTTAAAAGTATCCGCCCTTAAATCATAGTCGTCCTCGACTATACTTGTTTTTAAGGAAGCTCGGGAATCTTACCTTTTTCTTTTGCTTTGGATCCACTTTTAAGTGAATTACACCATTCCACAATAGAACAAGTCACTACAAGGGATTGGGCCTGTATCGGGGGTAACACCGGGCGAATACACTTACAATTATTTTTTCCAAAAAAAGCCACGGCCTCGGTAAAACCCCCGGTATGATAACGCCAGTGTTGGGGTATAAAGCCCAATGTGGTCGCCCAGGTAAGTGGGCGGGCCGCCAGGTATGTACACATATTCTTTTGTTAAAACCTAATAAGAACTCACTATGCTCTACACATTACATTAGAGCGAGTTCACCATATCGTCGTGCTCTTCTTCTCGCACTCTCTCTCGCGTCACACTTCCCCTCATACTCCTTCAACTGGTATCAGAGCTCAGATCGAGGCTCGGGGCAGCATTTGCACGTAGCCAGATTGGAGTGAAATTCGACAGGCAAAGACACGGCCCCAAATTTGAGGTCATCTCGGCCATCGTTCGGCTTCGACAAAGTTCTCTGCAGGCCATTTTCGACTACGTGGTCTCTGCGGGTGCAGATTGGAGTGAAATTCGACAGGCGAAGACACGGCCCCAAATTCTGAGGTCATCTCGGCCACCGTTCGGCTTCGACAAAGTTCTCTGCAGGCCATTTTCAACTACGTGGTCTCTACGGGTGCAGATCCGACTTTGCAAATTTGGGGTTTCGGCCTACGACTGCAGGTGCTGAGGATATCGACACTCCCAGAGTGTTGATTTGTGGCTGTCTACACATCGAAGGACGGCTCACAATTCTTGGAGGCGTGTCACATACGACACGGGCGCATCTACACACAGACTGTAGGCGACATCCACTAGTTCATCAGGTAGCTTGTGTTTGTTGCTTGATATTCCAGATTTCATCCTGACATTGTAGGTACTTCCACATGGGATGTATTGTCAGAGATGATGTATGTCTGTTGAGGGTTTGCTGGCTGTGAGTCACGCAGCAAACAACCGCCGCAGCGGTTACAGCATATAGTGGGAAATTTGTGGATATATGACTTTGTGGGAAGTCTATGTACTGTCAGATTTACTGCAGCCTTTGTTGAGGGTTGAGTGAGGTTTTATTGAGCTGGGGGATTCTCGAATATTGAGATCCTTTCGGTGATACAGGTCTTGGAGCGATCCCTCGAGCACCCTTAGATAGGCAGCTAGGATGTATTGACTGTGAGTTAGACAGTTGGGATTGCATCTTTGCTTTACTGCCGTTGAGGCATTGTCGCAGTCTATGCTTACACGACAGTGACAGGACAGTGAGAGACAGTACAGGTGCAGGACAGGTTTACCCGCAGCTTACAGTGTCAGAGAGACAGTGTTTTTTGAGTTGTTTTTTGGTTTGTTTTTTAGTACACCAGAGCCACTTTACAAAGGAGACTCTGCCAAAATTTCTGCAGAATCTAAAGCTTTCTTGGTTCATTTGACAGGTTGATATTGGTTCAGAGGTCAGTTTACAGGGGAAACTATGCCGAATTTTTCCCAGGAAAGTAAACTACTGTGAAGCGTAGCTATGGCTGGATCACATGACACTGCTCTTTACAATATCAAGAAGCTGGATGGAACCAATTGCCCATTGTGGAAGAAGCAGATTTGGCACGTGTTGGTACAAAAGAAGCAGATAAAACCTATAAAGCTCAAGGGGATAAAACCACAAGATATGGACGAAGATGAATGGAGCGAAATGGATGAATTGGCACTTTCTACCATTATGCTGACTTTGGCAGAAAGCGTTTACTTCAATGTAGCAGATGAGATGTCGGCTTATGAAGCATGGACAAAGCTGAGTGATCTTTATGAGAAGCAGAGTGCAGCTTCACAGGTATACTGGCTTAAGAAGCTTGTTGACTTGAAGATGAAAGAAGGGACACCTATGTCCAATCATCTGAATGAATTCAACACCATCTACAGTCAGTTGTCAGCTCAAGGTGTCAAG
>NC_140936.1:173450001-173707501 GCF_014529385.1 Adiantum capillus-veneris | reverse complement strand
AACCTCTATACACTTCATTCTTCAAAGCATTAGAGAGAGTTATCTCTTATGGTTGAAGCTCATGGTGCTAGCATGCCTATGTGTAGGCATCGATGGTTGTGTGCACGGACATTAATGGCTATTTGCATCCCTTCTTCCTATGCAGCTATGGTTGCATTGCCACCTCTTCTACAAACCCAAAATCCCTAAGATCTAGAGAGAGAATATCCTTATCAAGAGAGACAAAATTCCATTAACCCTCTTTGTAACCTTCTCTAATACCAAATGATAGAATATTTGTGAGTAATGATGTAGTGGTGCTCACCTCCCATCCAAAAACCCTTATGGTTTGCCAAATGTAGGATTTTAATCTAGGGTCCGTTATCATGAAGCAAATGATCATACCCCCCCTCAAGTCTCCACACAGCGGCAGCTACCCCTTTGATTACCCCCAAGCACTACACCTTGGTCCTATTTGGCCCTTGTACACACCACCCTTTTGGGTTCTAATCTAGGCTTGGTGGTGTCCCACGTCCCGAGTATAATTTAATAATGTCTAGCAAGGGAAGTAAATGTTTTCAAGGAAACTTAAAGGAAAATTTTAATATAAAATATGTTAATGCATTGCATGTGGATGTATGCTTGCATGTGTATATGTATCCATGTATGTATGCATGCACATATGTATTAATGCTTATACATGTGCATTAGCACTTATGGATGACATGAGCACTTATACATGCACATTAACACTTCTACATGTTCAAAAGTGCTTATGTATGTACATAAGCATTTATGCATGGTGAATTAATGCTAAATCATGTGTATATGTCCTACTGTATGAACATAAGCACTTATGCATGTACAAGGGGAAGACAAGGGAGGGGAAGGGAAGGGAGACGAGGGAAGACAAGGGAGGGGAGGGGGTAAGAGATGGAAGTGGGGAGAGATCGGGGGAGAGGGGAGAGAGGAGAGGGGGTGGAAACTTACATAATACATTTCACTCTTGTTTAGAGAGCATAGAAAGAAGAGTAAACCATGTAGATATATTTTTAGACTATAGGCTGCTGGCAAGAATCATGTCTCGACAAAAATCACATTAGTAACTACGCCAAAAATTGCACTAGAAATTCAGTCAAATTTTTGTTAAGAAATCATATACACATGTCAAGGATTATTCCTAATACATAAATATTTATGATGTACATGAATCTTTACTTCAAGCATGCAATTTCTACAAGCTATGCATTACAAATCACAAAGGTCAATGCCTAATATCTAAATCTTTTTTATAATACATATATTTCAATTTGTATAATGAGTACACGACATGGTATCCTTTGAATATATACATTAAGTTAAAAGTAACCATTTTCAATCTACCTATACGTTACACAATTTCAATGGGTATGACATTTAATTTAATCAAATAGGATACACACTTTAACGAATTTACAATTGAGGTACTGTAGAGGGTGTGTGAGAGTGTGCGTGTGTGAGTATCGAGTAGATCTAGAGTACCTCTCACACAATGGGTACCTCTACATATGTATATATATGTGAGTACAAAAGAGTGACAACTAGTGTGTGTGTGTGTGTGTGTGTGTGTGTGTGAGAGAGAGAGAGAGAGAGAGAGAGATGTATACCTCCAAGGAAATATCCTATTTCTTGCACACACCGTTGTCAGAGGTCTCCAACAAAAATTAGGAGACGATATTTGCTGCACACATCCCACACACATAGGAGGTTCTTGTTTGTCTCTTTTTGTATGGTAATATCAATTTTTCTTAAATAAATCATTGCTATACTATTTTTAAAAAAAAATCTAATATAAACTATAATATCTTCTATGATATAGCATGGTGTGCAGTTTGTTAGTGAGGTACTCCTCTCTCTCTCTCTCTCACACACACACACACACACACACACACTAGTTGTCACTCTTTTGTACTCACATGGAGAGGGAATGGATGATGGAAATAGAAGAGAGGGAGCGAAGGGTCCTTTTGCAAGACACACAAAGAGATAGAGGCAAAGGCATAGAAATGCCAAGGAAAGAGGCTTAGAGGCAATTGATAGAGGGAGAGCTGTGAGAATATATTGAATAGGAGAAGCTATGTTCCCAACACAAAGATTGCAAATCATGGAGACTAAAAGGATAAACAGTACAAATGTTTCACATCTATCACATCACATTAAAGAAAACATCACTATCTTGTAATTTTTGTCTCTCATGTCCCCTGCGACTCGGCCTCCGCTCCCTTCTCTCTGACAACCCCCCTTTCGGAGCCATTCGTGCCATCAGAAATCCCATCCAAGCTACAGACTAGGAGCTGCGTTTTTCAGCTCTCTTTGGTAGTTTTCTGCTGCCAGAGCTTCCCTAGCCATTACAGGTGCCATTGTTGTAGTGTCTTCCACTTACGTGAGCCCACATCTCATTTGAGAGTGTGTAGCCTCTTCTTGGAGTGGCCTCATACACACAAAAAGAGTGGGAGTTTTGGCGACATTGTCTTCTTCGACTATAGGTACAGGTACAGGTACGGGTACAGGTTACAGGTTATAGGGAGCTTTGGATACAGGTCTCTTCTGTGGTTACAAAACATGTATTTTGACTCTGGGACAGCCATGTATATGGTTGTGGTTTGAGTGGGAGCTTCTACTCTTCTCGGCAGTCTATTTATGTGTGTTCTTGAGCTACAGGTTGACATCATCTATGTATGTTGATGGATGTGGATATGGAAGTTTGACAGACACTCTTTATGCATGATATTGTGGAGATTTGGTTCACTTATACATAGAGCGGGTTTGCTCTTGCTTGCAGTGTTGCGGTTTGAGTACGGACAGGTACTCGGTTGACAGTAGAGATTGGACTTCGTTGAGCTTGTGCATTGGTTATATGCTCACTTGGATCCATTTATGCTCACGGATTTGTGTAAGCTTGGTCAGCTTATGTCTCTATTGTGGTTATTCAGACATGGAGTATGTTTATGCCTCTATGACAGCTCATTGTTGATGCATTTTGTGGCACAGTTTGCCTAGGCCGGTTGAGTTACAGGTGTCACGGGTTTATGCATTTGTTTGTGGATTTCTACGTACGTTTTTTGACCATATTATGGGCTGATTTATACTCTATGCGTTTGCTCTTTGATTGAGCAGCAGGTGTTGTCAGATTTGCAACACTACTTTGTTGTGGCAGTTTGTTGGTTGGTTACAGGTTTCTCATTGTTGCATTCTTGTTGTAATGGGCACTAAAGAGGACACAGTTTTCAATATTGAGAAGTTGGATGGTGCTAACTTCTCATATTGGAAAGATCAGATTTGGGATGTCTTGGTGCAGAAGAAACAGATTCGACCTCTAAAGTTGTAGGGAGTTAAGCCAGAGAACATGGAGAGGGATGATTGGGAGGAGTTGGATGAGATGTGCAGGTCTACCATTAGGCTTTCCCTTTCAAAGTCTGTTTATTACAATGTGAAAGATGCACAGGGTGGAGCTTATGAGCTATGGCAGCGGATTTGCGATATGTATGATAAGCATTCGCCTGCTTCTATGGTGTATTGGATTAAAAAGCTTATTGATTTGCGAATGGAGGAAGGTGCTTCCATGAATGCGCATTTGAATGAGTTCAATACAATTTTCAACCAACTTGCTACGCAGGAAATTACGTTTGAGGAAAATGTAAAAGCTATGTTTTTACTTGTCACGTTGCCTGAGTCATGGGACACATTTAGGACAGCCATAAGTAACTCGGTTCCTGCGAATGAGTTGACAAGTACTAATGTGGAGTCTAGTCTTCTCACGGAAGAGATTAATCGAAAGAATAATGCAGGTAGTAAGTCTTCTAGTGCAATGTTTGTCAGAGGCAGGACTATGGACAAGTATAAGTCCAACAGGGGTAAATCTAGAAGCAAGTCCCGTGCATGCACAAGTAAAAAGGATGTGGAATGTTTTCATTGTGGTAGAAAAGGCCATTTCAAAAAGGATTGTTACAAGTGGAAAAGGGAAAATGGAGATGGTAAGAAGAAAGACCATGATGCTAAGGACAAGCCTAAATCCAATGTCAAGATTGAGGAGTTAAATGCAACACAGGGAGAGTGTAGCTCTCAAGATGACCATGTATGTGCTCCGACTAGTGCTACTAGTGAAGAGCTTGGTGATGTGTTGCTTGCATCCTATTTTGATGACGCTTTTCTTCTCACTCATGAGCGTAGTATGCCTATGGATTGGGTCATTGACAGTGGTGCTTCTTTTCACGTTACGCCTCATAGGTCGTGGTTTCATGACTACGATGCTTCGAGCACAGGTACTGTCAGGATTGCCGATGGGCGTTCTATGCAGATTCATTGCATTGGGGATATTCATTTGGCTATGCCAAACTCTACTACGTTTGTCTTGCAGCGTGTGCGTCATGTGCCGGCTCTTGCAAAAAGCTTGATTAGTGTGGGTCAGTTGGATTCACTTGGTTTCAATGTATCTTTTGGTGATGGAGGTTGGAAGATGACTAAGGGCAGCCTTGTTTTGGTTAAAGGTGCTAAGAGGAATACGTTGTATTCCCTTTGTGTAGCTAGTGTGGCTGATCACATTGTGGGGATCAGTGAGCAACCTCCTGCTTCTTTATGGCATCAGCGTTTGGGGCATATGTCACTAAAAGGTTTGAAGTTGTTAGCACGTGCGGATTACATTCCCGTTTCAGATTTTGGTGGTTTTGAGTTTTGTGAGCATTGCCTTTATGGTCGACATGCTCGGTCTTCTCATAAGAAAAGTGTTCCACACAGATCTTTGGAAAAGCTAGCTTTGGTGCATAGTGATGTATGTGGGCCGATGCCCAATGCTTCTCTTGGAGGTGCTATGTACTTTGTTACGTTCATTGATGATGCTAGCAGGAAGGTATGGGCATACCCCATTAGTAAGAAGGATATGGTGTTTGATATATTTAAGCAATGGTTGGCTCTTGTTGAGAACCAATCAGGTTGTAAGTTGAAGTGCTTACGTACGGACAATGGGGGTGAATTTATGTCTCATGCTTTCACAACATTATGTGTTGAGAAGGGTATACGGCGCGAGCTTAGTGCTCCCTATACACCTCCTCAAAATGGTGTGGCAGAGCGCATGAACAGGACTATACAGGAAAAAGTCCGTAGTATGCTTTCTATGGCTGGTTTGTCAGATGGATTTTGGGCTGAAGCTGTTGCCACTTCTGTGCATTTGATAAATCGTTCACCTAGTGTTCCTTTGGGCTTCAAAGTGCCTGAAGAGGTATGGACAGGTTTGACACCTTCTTATGGTCACCTTCGTGTTTTTGGCTGTGAAGCTTATGTACATGTACCTAAGGCAAAACGCAGCAAATTGGATCCAAAGAGCAAGAGATGTATCTTCTTGGGTTATGGTAGCTCTGGTGAGATGGGTTATCGATTGTGGGATCCTATTGATAGGAAGATTGTGCGCAGCCATGATGTTGTTTTTCATGAGGACTCTATGTATAGAGCATCACCGCGAACGGTTGAGGTTCGGCGTGTGATATTTGAGGAGGATGGTCATCGGTATGATGGTCCCATGGCTGCTCGTGGGTAGCCCATTGACCCTCAAGTGGGAGATCAGCCCTTGTTGGGAGATCATGTAGATGTGGGACAGCCAGATGCACCTCCTGCACAATCTTTGAGGCGTTCAGAGCGGCGTGCAAGACAGCCTCAGCGTTTTGTGCCTTCTATGGATTATGTATTGTTGACTGATTGCGGGGAGCCATCATGTTATGATGAGGCCATGTCTAGTGTTGACAAGCTCAAGTGGGAGCAGGCTATGCAGTCAGAGATGGATTCGTTGATCCAAAATGAAACGTGGGAGCTTACTCCTTTGCCAAAGGGTAAGAAGGCACTACCATGCAAGTGGGTTTACAAGATAAAATTGTGTTCAATGGATGCAAAGCCTAGGTACAAAGCAAGGCTTGTGGCTAAAGGATTCAAGCAACAGAAGGGCATTGATTTTGACGAGATCTTCTCCCCAGTGGTGAAGATGTCTACTTTGCGTATGTTGTTTGCCTTGGTAGCTACAGAAGACATGGAGTTGAAGCAAATGGATGTAAAGACAGCTTTCTTACATCCGGACTTGCACAAGGATTTGTACATGGAGCAACCAAGTGGGTTTGTTATTCATGGCTCAAAGAAGATGGTATGCCGGCTTCTTAAGACCTTGTATGGGCTGAAGCAATCATCTCGTGAATGGTATCGTAAGTTTGATGCATTCATGAGTTCATTGGGCTATGTACACAGTTATGAGGACCCATGCCTCTATACTCGCAAGGCTGCAGATGGTAGTCTTATTGTTTTGGTTTTGTATGTGGATGACATGCTGATCGCAGGGAAGTGTATTTCTGATGTGGATGCCTTGAAACATAGGCTACATGAGACCTTTTCCATGAAGGATCTTGAGGATGCCAGTCATATTTTGGGTATGCGGATCACTCGTGATCGTTCTCGCAAGATGCTCTTTCTTAGTCAGAAAGAGTACATTGACAGGGTGCTTGAGCGTTTTCATATGGAAGGGGGGAAGGCCATTAGTACCCCGTTGCCTCCATATGTAAAACTCATCCATGATGACTGCCCTCAGACAGATTTGGAGACTACAGAGATGTCTCAGATTCCCTATGCGTCAGTTGTTGGTTCCTTGATGTATGCCATGGTGGCTACATGTCCAGATCTTGCTCATGTAGTTGGTGTGGTTAGCAGGTACATGTCTAACCCGGGCAAGCTTCATTGGGATGCAGTGAGAGGTATTCTCAGATACTTGAGAGGGACTTCAGAGTTGTCCCTATGTTATAGTGAGAAGGATATGTCTGTTTGCGGATATACAGATTTAGACTATGCAGGGTCAGTGGACTCGAGGAAGTCTACTAGCGGCTATGTGTTCACAGTTGCAGGTGGACCGGTTTCATGGGCATCACGTTTACAGCCATGCGTTGCTTTGAGCACTACAGAGGCTTAATAAATGGCTGCCACTGAGGCTTCCAAGGAGGCCGTATGGCTCTCACGACTAGTGGGAGATCTTGGTATGGCTTGTGATGCTCCGATTCTACATTGTGATAGCCAGAGTGCCATAGCATTGGCACGGAATCCTGTCTTCCATGCGAAGACAAAGCACATTGAGGTGAGGTATCACTTCATACGAGAGGTGCTAGAGGACAAGCGCATAGAGCTTGTCAAGGTACACACTGACGATAACCCTGCTGATCTACTCACGAAGTCATTAGCCTCACGGCCGTTTGCACACTGCAGATCGCTGATGGGTATGGCTTGACTTCTTTTGCTGTATTTTGGCCACTTTAAAGGCACACTGCCTTTAAGTGGGAGATTGTTGGGTTAAAGGCCCGTGTGCCCGGCTGCCCGTTGTTCAGCCGCCCATGTACAGCCATTCATTTACTCATTCATAATAACTATACTCACAACTACACATTGTAGTGTGAGTACCGCCCCACCACACACTGTGTCTATCTCCTTCTTCGTGTTGGCTCTCTGTGTGTGTGCTCTCCGATCCCAACACATTCCACTTTAGTATAACCATCAACAATAATATAAAAGGTGAAGTAAAATTAATTCTATATAGATTCTCTTGATAGCAAAAAGTAGAGGCATAAAAATGGCTCTTGGAAGACACACACAATAAGCTCTATCACATTACATTAAAAAACATCATCTCTCTCGCTTTCCTCTCCTTGTCCCGCACGCCCCCCCTCCCTCTCTTTCAATTCAAATTCCCATTCGAAAATACTCTAATGGGTACGAATCATAAACAATAATTGAATAAAGTAAAAATGATGTTGTATGCAAAAACTAGGGGCATATACATGATGAGCTCTATCAAATTACATAAAACATTTTCTCTCTCCTTGCTCTCCTTATTTCCTCCCTCCCTCCCTCTCACTCTCTTAACTCACATTCCCATTCCACACTACTAAAATTGGCACTAACCACCATCAACAATAATTGAATACAAAGTCAAGTAAAATTGATTATATACCAATTCTCTTGATAGCAAAAAGTAGAGGCATATACATGGCTCTCTGAAGAATCACATGCACATGTGCACACACACACACATGATAAGATCTCTCTCTCTCTCTCTCTCTCTATTATATATATACATATACATATATATAGATATATATATACACATATATATCTATATGTATATACATATACATATATATGTATATGTATATATGTGTATATGTGTGTGTGTGTGTATATATATATCTATATATATGTAGATATGTATGTGTATATATATATCTATATATATGTATATGTACATATATATATATATACATATGTATATATATGTATGTATATATATACACACACAAACCCACACACACACACACACACACACACACACAGATATATATATATATATATATATATATATATATATATATATAAAAATATTTTATACACATATAATATTTTATGTTATATAACATAATATATATATATATATATATAATAAGAGAGAGAGATCTCAAATCCATCATGCATAGTATGGACTATTTTCTATAACATCCTCACTCACATCATGAGTGATTGGCATAGAACTTTGTATCGAGATGCTCTCATATGCTCTACATGCCATTATGGCTAAATAAGCTACCTACATGAATCTAGGATCATGCCAAAATTCATCTTTTTGGGAACAATGCATGTTATATAATCATGATGGTAGTCTTCCACAAGACTAATTAAGTATGCATAGTATGGACTAAATACTACTATATCCCCACTAAATTCATGCACACTTGATATATGCATAGTATGGACTGATACTACAATATCCCCATTACTAAATTCATGTCAATCAGATATACACAGGTTTCTATATCTATATAAATTTTAGTTATTCATCAATTTCTCTATCGATCGATCACTTTTTATCTATACTTAGAAAAACATCTAGCCGTCATATGGTCGATCTATCTACCTATGTATGTATTTGTCTACGATACATCATAATAGTGCTTTGGATAGTTAACTAGAGATCAACCTAGCTACCTATCTATCTATTTATATATTTATCCATCTATCTACCTAGCTAACTATTATCTACAATTTATTCATATATATCAATCAATCTATGTTTTTTTTAAAAATCTAATATATATAAGCTTGAAATATATATACCGATCAATTATATATATTAATCAATGCATGTGTTTATTTATCTTCTTTAAGGAAGGTGTACTATAGAATAGCTCGATATATCTTGGTAGAATCGGTGAAGGATCACTAAAACATACGTAATGAGCATATTTGGACCATACAAAGTGTGAAGATTATGTATATTCATCGCATTATACATGTATGTATGGATAATGATTTTTATATATCTATCGATCTCTGTTTTCTTCCCCTGCGTATCTATATGGTTGTCTGTCTAACTATCAATATATCCACTTACCTACCTATGTCTATCTATATGTCTCTACCTATTCATATGCCTATCTATCTATAAGTCTTACCTCATCTACCTACCTAGCTTTCCATCTATCTATCAATAGTTTTTTGTCTATCCATCCATATTCCATCTATTGTCTATAGCTTTAAGAACTATCTAAATCCATCCATAGTCCATCCACTCTATATAGCTTTAAGAACTATCTATTACCCGACTTTTGTTTCACTTTCCAATGGGCCAGAAACCAAAACCAAAGCACATAAGGAGAACCTCCTAAAAAGTTAGGAATTTACACCCAGCACACAACCATCTTTTTCTCTCTTCATAATGTTTTGCTTTGCTTGCTGTCTCTCTCTAGAGATGAAATGAAAGGTTATATATGTCCAGCTCTTCCCGTGTGTGTGATGCATGTTTACCACTTGCACTTGTGATTTATCTGCCAGCAACATTGATTGTGGGCAGCAGTACAAGTGGCACAGGCTTCGAGCTCCCCCAGCTTGCACTTACGTCTAAACATTGGGCATGGGCAGCTCATTCTCGTTGTTGGGCTACTTCATTACACACCCAAACCACTACATGTGTGGGCCACATACAAACCTACATACGTGTGCTTGCATACGCATTCGCACAAATATGCATGCGCCCACATACATGTGTCCATATGAATTCAAAAGAAAAGATAAAGGGGCAAAACAACAATAGAGGAATTATTATAACATTTGTGCATGCTGTGCATATCAATGAAAAGAAAGTTTTGCTTAGAACATATTACCCTGTTTCGTTATGTGTTGCTCACTTTCATGTTTAAATACTCACATTTAAATGCGTAGCACCATAGCAGCAAACAAAAATTAAAATTTAAACTGAGTTAACATGTTTCAAGATACTCCATTTGCTTAATGCCTACAAGACATAGAGATGTTGGAATGCTAACATGCCTGTCAAGACACAGATTAGAAGGCAGTCACTGGTTACTATGTCAGAGGCGGACCGTTCACAAGTGCAAGGCTTAACTGCCAACTGTGCATTACAATCCTAGCTGAGAGAGGGACTCAGGAGAGCGGGCATTGCAGACAGCTGCCTTCCATCAGGATGCGTTCACACGGACAATTGGTAAAGAAACATTCCTAAAAAACAACCAGAAAACAACCATGTAACAAGCCTCTCTCTCTCTCTCTCTCTCTCTCTCTCTCTCTCTCTCTCTCTCTCTCTCTCTCTCTCTCTCTCTCTCTCTCTCTCTCTCACACACACACACACACACACACACACCACACAAACAACACACACAAAGAATAAGTTTTATCAAGAAATAAATGCAGGATAAAGAAATAAAAATATACAAGGATAAGCATTATCAAGAAATAAATGTAGTATCAACAAATCCAAAAATACAAATAATCTATCAAGTACTATCAGGCAATAAATGCACACATCCAAACAAGAAAACGCATAACACACGTACAACAAATAGACAGGGTTATATATTCAACCTGTTAAACATGTTACATGCGCCAATCACCAAGTGCACACCTCTTGCTCCGACCCATACCAAACATAAGTCTCTTCCGTCAACATTTTCTCCCTCAACTCCCACCGCTGCTTATAGTCTTCATCCTTCAAGTCGAACACACAATCACCAAGAATGAGTCTCATCAAGCCATCGAACAACCTGCGTACCCCTTCAACTTGCCCATTACCATATTCAACCTTGGGCAAAGAAAACCATTGGGAGCTCAAGTAGTAGGTGCCAACGAGCATAGGGCCATCCGCATAACTTGCCTGTCGATCGTCACGATAATTCTTCCTGTAAAATTCAGTGCCCTTCTTGAATTTCACATGTAGTTCTTCAACATCCGTTCTCTTCATGCCTGTGATTCCCTGGTGCCTTTTAAACTCAGCCATAGAATTCATATCAATCCTCCCATCTCTAATGTGCACATACCCTTCTGGAACAAGAATCCCATACGACCACGTGGACGAGGTCATAACCAAGACATACATAAATCTACCATGCCCCCTTGACAAGTTAACCATAGCATGCTTAACTGCATAAAAACCACCTTGAAATCGAGCATTCCATTTATGCTTGTCTTCGAGAAACTTGCGTTCCAACACACATACAACTCTGTCTGGATTGAAGATGATATTAGACTTGGAGGCAGCCTTCTCCCGCGGTCTGTCATCACTGACATGAAGAACTCCATCAGCAAAGCCTGTTGCCACATCAGCATCCTCTTGCAAGTGTTGAGATGTAGAGAGAAAGAGAGAGAGACAAGACAAGAGACACACCATATACGCTCCCAAAGACTGATTCGTATTGAGGACAAGATACAAATATATAGGTGAGACCAAGTTCAGTAGAGTGAGCCATATATAGCTCCAACACCCCCACTCAAACAAAGGTCTCTAGCCTTGCATGAAAAAACCCTTGGGGAGTTCAAGGGAAAAACCCAAGCCCCTATACAATGTGAAATATGAACCAGTGGTGATGATGTGAAAGTGAATTGTGCATCTATGTACAAATATTCAATTGACTTAGATATCACAAGGTGCAAATGTGGAGTGTGCATAGTGCATGGTACCTAAAAGATTACAATGTCATATGTACAAAGCTATTACAATAGAAAAGAAGCTAATCTAGAAACAGTGAGGCCGAAGCAACTCCAAGCTCCGAGCGCAAGAGGATGAAACGTGACTCATTGAGGCCTTTGGTCAAAATGTCTGCAATCATCTGGTCACTTGGACAGTGTTCAACCATAATGGTTCCCTTGCGTACTTCATACCTGACATAATGATAATGGACAGCAATGTGCTTTGACTTATTATGTTGAACATAGTCTTTTGCAAGACTAATAGCACTTTGGTTGTCACACCGCAAGGGTGTGCTAGAAAGAGGAGAGTGACCAATATCAACCAGCATTTGTCGAAGCCAAATCAACTCACGAGCTGCAAGTGATGCCGCAACATATTCTGACTCAGTCGTAGAAACTGCAACACAACGTTGTTTCTTGCTGGTCCAAGAAACAAGACAACCATTTATAAAGAAGCAATTTCACTAGTAGATCGCATAGATAAATGTGAGCTTGCCCAGTCTGCATCTGTGTAACCCAAAAGAGAAAGAGATTGCATAGAATCCGATGTGAGTTGTCGTCGATAGACTAAACCAAAATCTGTAGTGCCTTTCAAGTATTTCAATACACGCTTTGCAGCAGACCAATGCTTAAGAGAAGGACATGCAAGATGTTGTCCAAGATAGTTAGCAGCGAACAGAATATCAGGACGAGTGTTCATGCCAACAAACTGAAGACATCCAATCAAGTTAGCATAAGGTTGATTTGTGACAAGTTGACCGCCATTGTCAGAAGTATTCTTCGTAGAGCTCGCAAGACAAGGTGTGTTGGCTGAATGTGCAGATTCCATACCAAATTTTTGAATAGTATCTGCAATAAACTTCGACTGTCGAAGGAATAAAATACCTTTTGTACGGTTCCGTTGGATTTGAATGCCAAGACAAGAGTGAATCTCTCCAAGATCCACCATATCGAATGCAGAAGACAATAAATTTTTCACTTGCTGAAGAAATCCCAAATCATTGGAAACAAGGATGGTATCATCCACATAAAGAGCAAGAATCACAAAACTGCTACCTTGGCGTTTTATGTATAAGTTGGAGTCTGACGAGCAAGAGATGAATCCTTTAGAGGTGAGAAAAAGATCAAATTTTGTATACCAGGATCGCGAAGCTTGTTTGAGACCATATAGTGCCTTATGGAGTTGAGCAACAAGGTCTTCTTTACCTGGAATAACAAACCCTTCTGGTTGTTCCATATAAATTTCCTCTTCCAAGTCACCATTAAGAAAGGCAGTTCGCATATCCATTTGATGAGCTTCTAAATCAAATTGAACAGCAAATGCCAATAAAACTCGAACACTTGTAATGCGAACAACTGGTGAAAAAGTCTCTTGATAATCAACACCAGCTACTTGGGAGTAACCTTTTGCAACTAAACGCGCCTTGAACTTGTCAAAAGATCCATCTGCTTTTACTTTTGTTTTATACACCCACTTACATTTAATAGCTGTACGACCAGGAGGTAATTCAGTTAGTATCCATGTACCTTTAGAGATAAGAGAATCGTACTCTGCTTCCATAGCCTCTTGCCATTGATCCTTTTGTGGTGAAGAGATAGCTTCATCATAAGTAACGGGATCTTCAGAAGTAGAAAAAGCATTATCAGCAATATCGTCATCATAAACATGACATGAGCCATGTTCAAAATCAATAGGCAGATCAACAAAAATATCAATATCATCATTGGCAACCTTTGGAATGGATGGTTGTGAGGAGGAAAGTTGCTCTATAGAAAGTGTTTCATCTTCTGAAAGAAATGGAAAAGCCTGAAGCAATGATTTAGTATCATCAGAATCATCCATGGACCATGAGCCTCCCATAAGCTGTTCGTTAAAAGTAGCATCACAATTCACAGTTACTTTCTTGGAGGAAGGGTCATAGAATTTGTAGCCTTTGGAAGTGTCAGAATATCCAATAAAAATAACTTTAAGACCAGGAGCATCAAGCTTTGTTCGTGTTTCTTTGGGAACATGAATATAAGCAATACATCCAAAGGTTCGAAAATGAGATACAGAAGGAATGTCACCTGTCCATGCTGTGATGGGTATCTTACCAGAGGGTGCAGTAGTAGGAAGATGATTCTGAATAAATGTTGCTGTCAAAGTAGCTTCAGCCCAGAAAACACGAGATAAGCCAGAATGAATCAGCATACATCTTACAGCATTGAGAATAGTGCGATTCTTTCGTTCAGCAACACCATTCTGTTGAGGCGAATATGGAATAGTGTGTTCATGATGAATTCCAGTGTCAGCACAGTAACTCACAAACTCTCGAGAAACATATTTGCCTCCATTGTCACTACGAAGCTTCTTAAGGCGACGACCAGTTTGAAGTTCCGCAGCCTTGTGGAATTGTTTGAAAACAGATAAGGCTTCAGATTTTTGTCTAAGTAGAAATACAGTCGTATACCTTGAGAAATCATCAATGAAAGTAATGAAGTAGCGATATTGTGATCTCGAAGAAGGTAGAGGTCCACATATATCAGTATGAACAAGATCCAAGATGTCATGAGAATGAGTTGTATTTGAAAGAGGAAAGGGTTTACGATTGTGTTTCCCAAGAGCACAAAATTCACAAATTCCCATATGGGGATGGGCTTTAAGATCCATGCCATGAACAAGATCACGACGTTGAAGATCAAGGAGTTTTGAGAAATCAGCATGAACAAAACGGTGATGCCATACTTTGCAATCATGATCACCTGGAGCAGTGACAATATTTGCTACAGCATCGTTGAGAGAGAGTTCAAATAAATTACCGTTTCGAGGAGCAGTGGCTATAGTCTGTCCATCTTTCTCAATTCGGCGTTTGGTATAATCAAATCCAACAAACAGACCAAGATCAACAAGTCTAGCAACTGAAAGAAGATTACGTTGAAGATCTGGTACATGTAATACTCCTCGCAAAATTCGAGTGGAAGAAGATAAGGTACCAAGATATAAGTTTCCAATACCCTTTACTTGACAAGTAGTATCATGAGCAAGATAAAAAACACGTTGAACTGGCAGTGGATGATAGTTATGGAGCCACTTAGACTGATATATCATATTTCCTGTAGCACCAGAATCGACAATAAAAAGTGATCCATCACGTACATGAAGTATTCTGTCTGGAGCAACTGAACATAGGACGCAGCTTGTTTCTGGTACAATGTTGTTTCGATGTTCAGTAGCATATGCTCTATTCCGATCTGTGTCGAATCGACGCTTATAGCACATATGAGTGGGATGATCAGATCGTCCGCAATATTCACAAGAAGAAGAAGAAGAGTCTCTAGATAAACGTGGTTGTTTTGTGGTAATATTGTGTTCTTCATCATATTGACGTGCCCAATAATCATCTTCAGTATGGCCATTTCTGTTGCAGTAAGAACATTGCTTATTAGGAAATTTGAGATGAGAGAAAATATTACCGCGACGGCCACCTCTGCGGTTTCCTCATTGAAATGGACGCCTTCGAGCATAAAAAGCACGTTCCATCTGTTGTGACTCAGTCTCCTCTTGTGAAATCATAGCTGTATCGTGACCAGCATTCCGACGTTCTTGACGTTGAGAGTATTCAATTAAAGACATGCAAGCTTGGTCGAAATCAAGACCATCTTTATTAGAGAGAATAGTAATAATGTTATCATAAGAAGAGTCCTTCACCGTATCAAGGAGAAGTGTAATCAGTTGCTTTTGTGGAACAGGATCACCGGCAGCAGCAAGTTGATTAATAATAGATTTGAAAGACTCAATATGTCCCGTCATGGCAGTACCAACTTCATATTGTAACTTGTTAAGCAACCCTCTCAAATAAAGTATTTCTGTAACAGATTTCTTCTGAAAGTTTGCAATAAGGTACTTCCATACGTCATGGGAAGTAGGCAGTTCATACATATCAAGCAAAAGGGAATCAGTAAGAGCAGAAAGAATATACCGACGAGCTGCTTTATCACGTCGTTGCCAATCCGTATAGGCAACATTCCAATCTTCAAATATAGGTCCTTCAGTGATAAGCACGTTATCATTATCCGTATCAACAGGCTGAGGCGGACAAACACGATTTCCAAGAACAACATCGGAGAGTTCATCGCCTTCAAGAATTAACAACATCTTTGCTTTCCAGCCTGGAAATCCTTGACCTTGGAAAGGAGGAACAGAACGTTGGCCAGAAGGAAAGCCGTTGACGAGAATATTCATAGCCATATCTTGTTGCGAGAAGACGTATAAGATAAGATCGCAGAATCTGCACACCATATATGGTGACGGCCGCAATTGAGAATGAGAGAGATATGAGTACTGCGTTCTGTCAACGATAAACGTAAGAAGGATGCTCAAGGAACGTCCAAAGATGTGAGAGACGTCACCCAAAAAAGACAGGGTAAAGGAGACGTTAATAATAAACGAGTCCTCAAAATAGAGTGGCGTGAGATGCAAGATTGACGGCCACAATACGAATAGCAAAAAGCTAAATCTTCTCGAAAAAGTTAACACCAAAATAAGAAAAACGATCGCGGACGCTTCACGAAGAAGTAGGACGAAGAAAGCTGCGTCAAGCTCTATTGCAGTAAAAACAGCATAACTTTCTGCTGCGAACTCCGATTGACGCAAATCTAGAACTCAAATCGAAGAGCTCGAAGAGACGAACAAGTTTTGGATGGAAAAAGCCATTGCGCTTTTTTCGTTTCTCCAAATTTTGAGCAGAACAGCAAGAAAAATTGAGATGAAGTTCAGGGTGTCATTAACAAGAAAACGTAATCAACGATTAGATTGATTATAAATAAATGCCACATAAAACACTAATCATATTCTTCTTAACACAAAACAACCACAGTTAACAAGAATCAACGCTCAAAAATAAAATTTGTAACAATTTTGAATCTTACATGCGAATCGCATACACATACTGTTGTCACCATGAATTGAATCGGCGCGTGATCGTTACCGCTCTGATACCATGTTGAGATGTAGAGAGAAAGAGAGAGAGACGAGACAAGAGACACACCATATACGCTCCCAAAGACTGATTCATATTGAGGACAAGATACAAATATATAGGTGAGACCAAGTTCAGCAGAGTGAGCCATATATAGCTCCAATAGCAAGTCACCCAACAGCTCAGCAGCTTCCTCTGGAAAGAGAGACAGTCCCTGATTATCACCATCAGACCGACTGGTCCCAAATGGTTCCTGTGCATCCTCCGTGTCTGGATTAATGTAGCATCCTAAATTCTCCTCATCATCAACCTTCCTTTTCTTGCTCCCTACCATCAGTTCCTCATAAGACCACTTCCGCTTCAACCCAGCACAGCGTTGATTGTGAATTTCCACGTCCTTCCTGGAGGGTTTTGTGAACTTCCACACACCATCCAAAAATGCAAAATGCACAGGAAATGCTTGCCGCTCAGTTTTTGCCTTGCAATATGCATGTTTTGCTTCCAAGAATTTATTAAACCATCTCCACCTAGCCTGAGCTACTTCGTTTTCATCCAGAACATTCCCCTCGAACTTGTCTTGAACGGGAAAGTGGCATCCCACAGGAACATCAACAATCTCCACTAACGGGAAGTTGGCAGCAAACAAATCTTTGTGGAAGAAATTTGGAGCAATCTTTGCTGGATCTGTGACTCTCCACTTCTTCCTCTTGATGCTTGCAGAGGCAGAAGTTAAATGACTACGAAGCGAAGATACAGAACTGTGTTCCTTCTCTACATCCGGTTCCTTCTTTGGATCCACTCCTGGAATCTCCTCCTCTCCTTCCTTTGGGACATCCGCTTTGTCAGACTTTTTCTTCAGACGCAGCACTCGATCTTGAAGATCCCGCACATTCCCAGACTTTGGCAGACGAGATCTTGTGAGTAAATCCTGAACTGCAAGACAAAAGAATCAAATAAGCAGCCAGGAAAACACATCCAGTGAGGGAAAAGCAGCAAGAAAATACGTACGCTGCTTTTTTTTCAGACGTTGCACGCCCTCCTCCGTGAGATTTCCCAGATCAGGCTTCATTCGGTAAGGAAAGCACTTCGCCATGCTAACTGCGCTCGATCGCGCTACACAGAACGAGAGAGAGGATGTTAGGTTTTGATGCCTTTTGTGATGTAGGGTTAGGCGACACTGTAATATGATATTACCTCAACCGGTTCACCGGACGCCTACAAGTTTTCCAAACAATGCGTGGTAACCTTACTTAACCCATGTGTGTATATACATCTTTAGAGATTGTTTTAGCCACACATCCATAGATCACTTCGTCACTCACTACGGGCATAGAACACGGGACAACCCATCATCATCATCATAAACCGCCCAAATTTGCTCGGCCTCAAATATTTATTCTTGCCCCCGACCATGAAATTATAAGAAGTTGATGCTTAAATTATGCGATTGGGAATTCACGTTTTCATCATCTTTTGTAAAATCAAGTCCACCGCGGAGGCACTCATAAATGGCTCTACCATAATTCTTGGCGGACAAGCCCAATTTTGGCTTGATTGTACATCCCAATAGGGGACGTCCATATTTATTTAGTTTATCCCTTTCCACCTGAATACCGTGAGGGGGGCCTAGAAAAGTTTTGGAATAAGCGGGAGGAATTCGTAAGTCTTCCAGACGCAAGGCGCGTAGGGCCTTAAAACGGGCTCCATGAAAATACATCCCGCTCAACCGAATGAAAATAATAGCTAGTTGGCCAAAATGCGTACTAAATATCTTACGGGATATATCCTCCAAGTCATTTGTATGACTATCAAAATCATGGGCATCGGCGTGTAGGTTCCAAATCCATGTAGTGGTACTGGGACCCTTAGCTAAATTTCTTGCGAAATGTCCAGGCTGAGCCCACTTCTCGAAAGAATTTTTTACAGGATCCTTCTCTACCATAATTTTGACTTCTGGTTCTGGCGAACGAATAGTCATTGGGACTCTCCTTTTTTCGAGCAGGGATAGCAACAACCTACCGACAGGAGATATAAAATTTCTGAGAATTGGGGGTTTCCCACCCCATACGGCTCATATGACTGCACTCCCACCCTTTGGGTGAGGGATGAATCCTACTCCCGAGGTGAGGTGTGGGAAAACTAAAAATAGCCATGTTTTCAATTCTATTCGTTCCAAATAAAACCTTTTCCGTACTCACAGCTATTGGGAAGAGAATAACAATCTCTCCCGTCACTAACTACCCTATCTCAACATGGATCTTTCAAAATGAGAGAATTTTTTTCCTTTGGGATTTGGTACTACGCCGTGTCTCGCCACTTAGTGCTTTTTCAACTGCCTCTTCTACAGAAACGAGTTGCATAAATCTTTGATGAGCCAGCTTCATTGTATCGATCCAGATTTTCAATGAGAAATCCTTACGACGCTGCATCCCCTTATTTAGTTAAATTATCCATAGGAAGGTTAGGCCGATTACCTCCTCCGAACTCGGATTGTTTGGAAGGGGGCTAAATCCCGCAGCTCGTGGCAACTCCCGTCTAGAAAGATACTTGGGGGAAGCCTTTTTTTTATCGGTTGATTGATCATGAACCGAGGAGTCCCGAGGTGTAGATAGTCGCACGTGGTGGCAGATCACAGCCATATTATTAAAAGCTTGTGGCAAAAAGGAATTACGCTTCGGCGCTTGAAAGTAGTATTCCAAAGCTTTTGCATGGTTACCATTACTGGTATGAATAGGACCTATATTGTGGGGTATGTAACTTCGGTCGTAAGAATCAATCTCCAAACGCATGGCTTTGTAGTAACTTCCCGAAGCTTCTGCATATTCTCCCTCTGATTGGGCCGACATCCGTTACGGTTGCTTACGCAGAAAAGCCCCGATTCAAAACCGCACGTGAAACTTCTGTATCATACGGCTCCTCCTGCCCAATTTAATTTACGAGGAAGCAATTTGAGAAGTTTCACTACTCCTGCTCTTGATAAGATTTCTAACCAGGCGGGGGTTAGTGTCTCACAAAATCGGTATCTAACCATCCTTCTTACAAGGAGTTTCTTTTTTTATTGGATCGATTGCGTTGCCGTCAATGAATTAGTGGTAGCTAAAATCCCTGGCAATTTCTTCATTCCTAACGCTTTGTTTCTCAGAGGATTATTCACCCCGACAATCTCCGATGATCTAAGGGATATCCAAAATACAAACGGGATGGTTGCTTGTTACCCCAATCGCAATTAGTCGTTATCGCGACTCCGGAGTTGTCGAAAACGCATAACATTTTTTGAATTAAGAGATTGACGAAGAGTTTGTATTGCCGATTTCTCTAGTGGTGTATACCCCCTCCACGCTTACTCCTAAGATTTCCAGGTATCACCAATTAACAGGTTTAACCTCCTGCTTGCTCGATACCTCGATCCGCGGGAGACGGGAGCCGTAGCTTGCGGGGCTACATCAATCGTGGATACGCAACCGAAGGATTTGTTCGGCATTCGAAAAACACCTTTCTCAAATGTGGGCTTTTCAAATTGAGAGTTTTCTCCAATTAAGTGGGGATAGTGCTAAATTACCTCCCTTCTCGAATCGCACCATCCCTGTAGTATATAGAAGCTTCCCTGTCCCTCTTAGTAGTAGGTAGAATTTGTATCAGAATATCCGCTAGAATTGTGAAAGTTTTATCAATAAAATTATCATTTCTGTGCGACCTAGGCATAATCAAAATTACTCCTTGTTTTCTTTTTATTACTTCACCTATTACTAATCCGTCAGTTGAAATTACGGAAGAAAGGTAAGAAATCTATTTGGAGAATAACTCGGAAGAGAGCAGTAGTCGAGTGATAAGTGGAATGAGATTTTAATTGGTGTCGGAAGCTTCCGTCACGTTTCACCCCTATTTCGAGGGGTACTTAGTGAAACGGATACCCGCAAATTACTTGCCACTTCATCGCCTAAAGTCATAAAATAAAATCAGAGGTTTCACTAATGAAATATCGCAGCTCGGGGAAAGGTGGCCTATTGCAGTAAAAACAGCATAACTTTCTGTTGCGAACTCCGATTGACGCAAACCTAGAACTCAAATCGAAGAGCTCGAGGAGACGAACAAGTTTTGGATGAAAAATGTCATTGCGCTTTTTCCGTTTCTCCAAATTTTGAGCAGAACAGCAAGAAAAATTGAGATGAAGTTCAGGGTGTCATTAACAAGAAAACGTAATCAACGATTAGATTGATTATAAATAAACGCCACATAAAACACTAATCATATTCTTCTTAACACAAAACAACCACAGTTAACAAGAATCAACGCTCAAAAATAAAATTTGTAACAATTTTGAATCTTACATGCGAATCGCATACACATACTGTTGTCACCATGAATTGAATCGGCGCGTCATCGTTACCGCTCTGATACCATGTTGAGATGTAGAGAGAAAGAGAGAGAGACGAGACAAGAGACACACCATATACGCTCCCAAAGACTGATTCATATTGAGGACAAGATACAAGTATATAGGTGAGACCAAGTTCAGTAGAGTGAGCCATATATAGCTCCAACAACAAGTCACCCAACAGCTCAGCAGCTTCCTCTGGAAAGAGAGACAGTCCCTGATTATCACCATCAGACCGACTGGTCCCAAATGGTTCCTATACATCCTCCGTGTCTGGATTAATGTAGCATCCTAAATTCTCCTCATCATCAACCTTCCTTTTCTTGCTCCCTACCATCAGTTCCTCATAAGACCACTTCCGCTTCAACCCAGCACAGCGTTGATTGTGAATTTCCACGTCCTTCCTGGAGGGTTTTGTGAACTTCCACACACTATCCAAAAATACAAAATGCACAGGAAATGCTTGCCGCTCAGTTTCTGCCTTGCAATATGCATGTTCTGCTTCCAGGAATTTATTAAACCATCTCCACCTAGCCTGAGCTACTTCGTTTTCATCCAGAACATTCCCCTCGAACTTGTCTTGAACGGGAAAGTGGCATCCCACAGGAACATCAACAATCTCCACTAACGGGAAGTTGGCAGCAAACAAATCTTTGTGGAAGAAATTTGGAGCAATCTTTGCTGGATCTGTGACTCTCCACTTCTTCCTCTTGATGCTTGCAGAGGCAGAAGTTAAATGACTACGAAGCGAAGATACAGAACTGTGTTCCTTCTCTACATCCGGTTCCTTCTTTGGATCCACTCCTGGAATCTACTCCTCTCCTTCCTTTGGGACATCCGCTTTGTCAGACTTTTTCTTCATACGCAGCACTCGATCTTGAAGATCCCGCACATTCCCAGACTTTGGCAGACCAGATCTTGTGAGTAAATCCTGAACTGCAAGCCAGAAGAATCAAATAAGCAGCCAAGAAAACACATCCAGTGAGGGAAAAGCAACAAGAAAATACGTACGCTGCTTTTTTTTCAGACGTTGCACGCCCTCCTCCGTGAGATTTCCTAGATCAGGCTTCATTCGGTAAGGAAAGCACGTCCCCATGCTAACTGCGCTCGATCGCGCTACACAGAACGAGAGAGAGGATGTTAGGGTTTGATGCCTTTTGTGATGTAGGGTTAGGCGACACTGTAATATGATATTACCTCAACCGGTTCACCGGACGCCTACAAGGTTTCCAAACAATGCGTGGTAACCTTACTTAACCCATGTGTGTATATACATCTTTAGAGATTGTTTTAGCCACACATCCATAGATCACTTCGTCACTCACTACGGGCATAGAACACGAGACAACCCATCATCATCATCATAAACTGCCCAAATTTGCTCGGCCTCAAATATTTATTCTTGCCCCCGACCATGAAATTATAAGAAGTTGATGCTTAAATTATGCGATTGGGAATTCACGTTTTCATCATCTTTTGTAAAATCAAGTCCACCGCAGAGGCACTCATAAATGGCTCTACCATAATTCTTGGCGGACAAGCCCAATTTTGGCTTGATTGTATATCCCAATAGGGGACGTCCATATTTATTTAGTTTATCCCTTTCCACCTGAATACCGTGAGGGGGGCCTAGAAAAGTTTTGGAATAAGCGGGAGGAATTCGTAAGTCTTCGAGACGCAAGGTGCGTAGGGCCTTAAAACGGGCTCCATGAAAATACATCCCGCTCAACCGAATGAAAATAATAGCTAGTTGGCCAAAATGCGTACTAAATATCTTACGGGATATATCCTCCAAGTCATTGGTATGACTATCAAAATCATGGGCATCGGCGTGTAGGTTCCAAATCCATGTAGTGGTACTGGGACCCTTAGCTAAATTTCTTGCGAAATGTCCAGGCTGAGCCCACTTCTCGAAAGAATTTTTTACAGGATCCTTCTCTACCATAATTTTGACTTCTGGTTCTGGCGAACGAATAGTCATTGGGACTCTCCTTTTTTCGAGCAGGGATAGCAACAACCTACTTCGCTCTACCTATATATATATTTCTCTACCTATGTCTCTACCTATTCATATGCCTATCTATCTATAAGTCTTACCTCATCTACCTACCTAGCTTTCCATCTATCTATCAATATTTTTTTGTCTATCCATCCATAGTCCATCTATTGTCTATAGCTTTAAGAACTATCTAAATCCATCCATAGTCCATCCACTCTATATAGCTTTAAGAACTATCTATTACCCGACTCTTTTTGCATTTTCCAATGGGCCAAAAACCAAAACCAAAGCACATAAGGAGAACCTCCTAAAAAGTTAGGAATTTACACCCAGCACACAACCATCTTTTTCTCTCTTCATAAGGTTTTGCTTTGCTTGCTGTCTCTCTCTAGAGATGAAATGAAAGGTTATATATGTCCAGCTCTTCCCGTGTGTGTGAGGCATGTTTACCACTTGCACTTGTGATTTATCTGCCAGCAACATTGATTGTGGGCAGCAGTACAAGTGGCACAGGCTTCGAGCTCCCCCAGCTTGCACTTACGTCTAAACATTGGGCATGGGCAGCTCATTCTCATTGTTGGGCTACTTCATTACACACCCAAACCACTACATGTGTGGGCCACATACAAACCTACATACGTGTGCTTGCATACGCATTCGCACAAATATGCATGCGCCCACATACATGTGTCCATATGAATTCAAAAGAAAAGATAAAGGGGCAAAACAACAATAGAGGAATTATTATAACATTTGTGCATGCTGTGCATATCAATGAAAAGAAAATTTTGCTTAGAACATATTACCCTGTTTTTTTATGTGTTGCTCACTTTCATGTTTAAATACTCACATTTAAATGTGTAGCACCATAGCAGCAAACAAAAATTAAAATTTAAACTGAGTTAACATGTTTCAAGATACTCCATTTGCTTAATGCCTACAAGACATAGAGATGTTAGAACGCTAACATGCCTCTCAAGACACAGATTAGAAGGCAGTCACTGGTTACTATGTCAGAGGCGGACCGTTCACAAGTGCAAGGCTTAAACGCCAACTGTGCATCACAATCCTAGCTGAGAGAGGGACTCAGGAGAGCGGGCATTGCAGACAGCTGCCTTCCATCAGGATGCGTTCACACGGACAATTGGTAAAGAAACATTCCTATAAAACAACCAGAAAACAACCATGTAACAAGCCTCTCTCTCTCTCTCTCTCTCTCTCTCTCTCTCTCTCTCTCTCTCTCTCTCCGACACACACACACACACACACACACACACACCACACAAACAACACACACAAAGAATAAGTTTTATCAAGAAATAAATGCAGGATAAAGAAATAAAAATATACAAGGATAAGCATTATCAAGAAATAAATGTAGTATCAACAAATCCAAAAATACAAATAATCTATGAAGTACTATCAGGCAATAAATGCACACATCCAAACAAGCAAACGCATAACACACGTACAACAAATAGACAGGGGTATATATTCAACCTGTTAAACATGTCACATGCGCCAATCACAAGTGCACACCTCTTGCTCCGACCCATACCAAACATAAGTCTCTTCTGTCAACATTTTCTCCCTCAACTGCCACCGCTGCTTATAGTCTTCATCCTTCAAGTCGAACACACAATCACCAAGAACGAGTCTCATCAAGCCATCGAACAACCTGCATACCCCTTCAACTTGCCCATTACCATATTCAACCTTGGGCAAAGAAAACCATTGGGAGCTCAAGTAGTAGGTGCCAACGAGCATAGGGCCATCCGCATAACTTGCCTGCCGATTGTCACGATAATTCTTCCTGTAAAATTCAGTGCCCTTCTTGAATTTCACATGTAAGTCGAACACACAATCACCAAGAACGAGTCTCATCAAGCCATCGAACAACCTGTGTACCCCTTCAACTTGCCCATTACCATATTCAACCTTGGGCAAAGAAAACCATTGGGAGCTCAAGTAGTAGGTGCCAACGAGCATAGGGCCATCTGCATAACTTGCCTGCCGATTGTCACGATAATTCTTCCTGTAAAATTCAGTGCCCTTCTTGAATTTCACATGTAGTTCTTCAACATCTGTTCTCTTCATGCCTGTGATTCCCTTGTGCCTTTTAAACTCAGCCATAGAATTCATATCAATCCTCCCATCTCTAATCTGCACATACCCTTCTGGAACAAGAATACCATACGACCACGTGGATGAGGCCATAGCCAAGACATACATAAATCTACCATGCCCCCTTGACAAGTTAACCATAGCATGCTTAACTACATAAAAACCACCTTGAAATCGAGCATTCCATTTATGTTTGTCTTCGAGAAACTTGCGTTCCAACACACATACAACTCTGTCTGGATTGAAGATGATATTAGACTTGGAGGCAGCCTTCTCCCGCGGTCTGTCATCACTGACATGAAGAACTCCATCAGCAAAGCCTGTTGCCACATCAGCATCCTCTTGCAAGTCACCCAACAGCTCAGCAGCTTCCTCTGGAAAGAGAGACAGTCCCTGATTATCACCATCAGACCGACTCGTCCCAAATGGTTCCCGTACATCCTCCGGGTCTGGATTAATGTAGCATCCTAAATTCTCCTCATCATCAACCTTCCTTTTCTTGCTCCCTACCATCAGTTCCTCATAAGACCACTTCCGCTTCAACCCAGCACAGCGTTGATTGTGAATTTCCACGTCCTTCCTGGAGGGTTTTGTGAACTTCTACACACCATCCAAAAATGCAAAATGCACAGGAAATGCTTGCCGCTCAGTTTCTGCCTTGCAATATGCATGTTCTGCTTCCAGGAATTTATTAAACCATCTCCACCTAGCCTGAGTTGTTTCCTTTTCATCCAGAACATTCCCCTCGAACTTGTCTTGAACGAGAAAGTGGCATCCCACAGGAACATCAACAATCTCCACTAACGTGAAGTTGTCAGCAAACAAATCTTTGTGGAAGAATTTTGGAGCAATCTTTGCTGGATCTGTGACTCTCCACTTCTTCCTCTTGATGCTTGCAGAGGCAGAAGTTAAATGACTACGAAGCGAAGATACAGAACCGTGTTCCTTCTCTACATCCGGTTCCTTCTTTGGATCCACTCCTGGAATCTCCTCCTCTCCTTCCTTTGGGACATCCGCTTTGTCAGACTTTTTCTTCAGACGCAGCACTCCAAATAGATTTCTTACCTTTCTTCCGTAATTTCAACTGACGGATTAGTAATAGGTGAAGTAATAAAAAGAAAACAAGGAGTAATTTTGATTATGCCTAGGTCGCAGAGAAATGATAATTTTATTGATAAAACTTTCACAATTCTAGCGGATATTCTGATACGAATTCTACCTACTACTAAGAGGGAGAGGGAAGCTTCTATATACTACAGGGATGGTGCGATTCGAGAAGGGAGGTAATTTAGCACTATTCCCACTTAATTGGAGAAAACTCTCAATTTGAAAAGCCCACATTTGAGAAAGGTGTTTTTCGAATGCCGAACAAATCCTTCGGTTGCGTATCCACGATTGATGTAGCCCCGCAAGCTACGGCTCCCGTCTCCCGCGGATCGAGGTATCGAGCAAGCAGGAGGTTAAACCTGTTAATTGGCTATACCTGGAAATCTTAGGAGTAAGCGTGGAGGGGGTATACACCACTAGAGAAATCGGCAATACAAACTCTTCGTCAATCTCTTAATTCAAAAAATGTTATGCGTTTTCGACAACTCCGGAGTCGCGATAACGACTAATTGCGATTGGGGTAACAAGCAACCATCCCGTTTGTATTTTGGATATCCCGTAGATCATCGGAGATTGTCGGGGTGAATAATCCTCTGAGAAACAAAGCGTTGGGAACGAAGAAATTGCCAGGGAGTTTAGCTACCACTAATTCATTGACGGCAACGCAATCGATCCAATAAAAAAAGAAACTCCTTGTAAGAAGGATGGTTAGATACCGATTTTGTCAGACACTAACCCCCGCCTGGTTAGAAATCTTATCAAGAGCAGGAGTAGTGAAACTTCTCAAATTGCTTCCTCGTAAATTAAATTGGGCAGGAGGAGCCGTATGATATAGAAGTTTCACGTGCGGTTTTGAATCGGGGCTTTTCTGCGTAAGCAACCGTAACGGATGTCGGCCCAATCAGAGGGAGAATATGCAGAAGCTTCGGGAAGTTACTACAAAGCCATGCGTTTGGAGATTGATTCTTACGACCGAAGTTACATACCCCACAATATAGGTCCTATTCATACCAGTAATGGTAACCATGCAAAAGCTTTGGAATACTACTTTCAAGCGCCGAAGCGTAATTCCTTTTTGCCACAAGCTTTTAATAATATGGTTGTGATCTGCCACCACGTGCGACTATCTACACCTCGGGACTCCTCGGTTCATGATCAATCAACCGATAAGGAAAAGGCTTCCCCCAAGTATCTTTCTAGACGGGAGTTGCCACGAGCTGCGGGATTTAGACCCCTTCCAAACAATCCGAGTTCGGAGGAGGTAACCGGCCTAACCTTCCTATGGATAATTTAACTAAATAAGGGGATGCAGCGTCGTAAGGATTTCTCATTGAAAATCTGGATCGATACAATGAAGCTGGCTCATCAAAGATTTATGCAACTCGTTTCTGTAGAAGAGGCAGTTGAAAAAGCACTAAGTGGCGAGACACGGCGTAGTACCAAATCCCAAAGGAAAAAATTTCTCTCATTTTGAAAGATCCATGTTGAGATAGGGTAGTTAGTGACGGGGGAGATTGTTATTCTCTTCCCAATAGCTGTGAGTACGGAAAAGGTTTTATTTGGAACGAATAGAATTGAAAACTTGGCTATTTTTAGTTTTCCCACACCTCACCTCGGGAGTAGGATTCATCCCTCACCCAAAGGGTGGGAGTGCAGTCATATGAGCCGTATGGGGTGGGAAACCCCCAAGTTCGGTTCTGAAGGAGGAGATTACTGGGAAAGGAATCATCCATTCTTGTCGAGGGGAACATGCCATTTATACAAGGAGATTTAGAAATTTTGGAAGCTTGGTTTGATCAGGCTGCTGAGTATTGGCGACGGGCAATAGCACTTTCCCTCGACAATTATGCCGAAGCACAGAATTGGCTGAAAATTACGGGACGCTTCTCCCCGTCTCATCGGTGGGAGAGTTGGAACAACAGTACGACAGTAGCGTGACTTCCTAAATAGGGAAGTCAAAGTAAGTAAAACTTTTTGGTTCTCAGACGTCGACCCCCCCCCCCCCCCCCCCAATTAGTATTACTTATCAAGTCCATCAGGCGCCGCTAAGCCGTTTAATAACACCACCGAAAGCCTATCCCACATGATCTCTTCACTATAGACGTTCAACTTTCAAATTTGAAGGGAAGTAATAGATTCTTGCATGTTAATGAAACCCCCAATTCTCAGAAATTTTATATCTCCTGTTGGTAGGTTGTTGCTATCCCTGCTCGAAAAAAGGAGAGTCCCAATGACTATTCGTTCGCCAGAACCAGAAGTCAAAATTATGGTAGAGAAGGATCCTGTAAAAAATTCTTTCGAGAAGTGGGCTCAGCCTGGACATTTCGCAAGAAATTTAGCTAAGGGTCCCAGTACCACTACATGGATTTGGAACCTACACGCCGATGCCCATGATTTTGATAGTCATACCAATGACTTGGAGGATATATCCCGTAAGATATTTAGTACGCATTTTGGCCAACTAGCTATTATTTTCATTCGGTTGAGCGGGATGTATTTTCATGGAGCCCGTTTTAAGGCCCTACGCGCCTTGCGTCTGGAAGACTTACGAATTCCTCCCGCTTATTCCAAAACTTTTCTAGGCCCCCCTCACGGTATTCAGGTGGAAAGGGATAAACTAAATAAATATGGACGTCCCCTATTGGGATATACAATCAAGCCAAAATTGGGCTTGTCCGCCAAGAATTATGGTAGAGCCATTTATGAGTGCCTCCGCGGTGAACTTGATTTTACAAAAGATGATGAAAACGTGAATTCCCAATCGCATAATTTAAGCATCAACTTCTTATAATTTCATGGTCGGGGGCAAGAATAAATATTTGAGGCCGAGCAAATTTGGGCAGTTTATGATGATGATGATGGGTTGTCTTGTGTTCTATGCCCGTAGTGAGTGACGAAGTGATCTATGGATGTGTGGCTAAAACAATCTCTAAAGATGTATATACACACATGGGTTAAGTAAGGTTACCACGCATTGTTTGGAAAACTTGTAGGCGTCCGGTGAACCGGTTGAGGTAATATCATATTACAGTGTCGCCTAACCCTACATCACAAAAGGCATCAAACCCTAACATCCTCTCTCTCGTTCTGTGTAGCGCGATCGAGCGCAGTTAGCATGGGGACGTGCTTTCCTTACCGAATGAAGCCTGATCTGGGAAATCTCACGGAGGAGGGCGTGCAACGTCTGAAAAAAAAGCAGCGTACGTATTTTCTTGCTGCTTTTCCCTCACTGGATGTGTTTTCCTGGCTGCTTATTTGATTCTTCTGGCTTGCAGTTCAGGATTTACTCACAAGATCTGGTCTGCCAAAGTCTGGGAATGTGCGGGATCTTCAAGATCGAGTGCTGCGTATGAAGAAAAAGTCTGACAAAGCGGATGTCCCAAAGGAAGGAGAGGAGGAGATTCCAGGAGTGGATCCAAAGAAGGAACCGGATGTAGAGAAGGAACACAGTTCTGTATCTTCGCTTCGTAGTCATTTAACTTCTGCCTCTGCAAGCATCAAGAGGAAGAAGTGGAGAGTCACAGATCCAGCAAAGATTGCTCCAAATTTCTTCCACAAAGATTTGTTTGCTGCCAACTTCCCGTTAGTGGAGATTGTTGATGTTCCTGTGGGATGCCACTTTCCCGTTCAAGACAAGTTCTAGGGGAATGTTCTGGATGAAAACGAAACAGCTCAGGCTAGGTGGAGATGGTTTAATAAATTCCTGGAAGCAAAACATGCATATTGCAAGGCAGAAACTGAGCGGCAAGCATTTCCTGTGCATTTTGCATTTTTGGATGGTGTGTGGAAGTTCACAAAACCCTCCAGGAAGGACGTGGAAATTCACAATCAACGCTGTGCTGGGTTGAAGCGGAAGTGGTCTTATGAGGAACTGATGGTAGGGAGCAAGAAAAGGAAGGTTGATGATGAGGAGAATTTAGGATGCTACATTAATCCAGACACGGAGGATGCACAGGAACCATTTGGGACCAGTCGGTCTGATGGTGATAATCAGGGACTGTCTCTCTTTCCAGAGGAAGCTGCTGAGCTGTTGGGTGACTTGCTGTTGGAGCTATATATGGCTCACTCTACTGAACTTGGTCTCACCTATATATTTGTATCTTGTCCTCAATATGAATCAGTCTTTGGGAGCGTATATGGTGTGTCTCTTGTCTCGTCTCTCTCTCTTTCTCTCTACATCTCAACATGGTATCAGAGCGGTAACGATCACGCGCCGATTCAATTCATGGTGACAACAGTATGTGTATGCGATTCGCATGTAAGATTCAAAATTGTTACAAATTTTATTTTTGAGCGTTGATTCTTGTTAACTGTGGTTGTTTTGTGTTAAGAAGAATATGATTAGTGTTTTATGTGGCATTTATTTATAATCAATCTAATCGTTGATTACGTTTTCTTGTTAATGACACCCTGAACTTCATCTCAATTTTTCTTGCTGTTCTGCTCAAAATTTGGAGAAACGGAAAAAGCGCAATGGCTTTTTTCATCCAAAACTTGTTCGTCTCTTCGAGCTCTTCGATTTGAGTTCTAGATTTGCGTCAATCGGAGTTCGCAGCAGAAAGTTATGCTGTTTTTACTGCAATAGAGCTTGACGCAGCTTTCTTCGTCCTACTTCTTCGTGAAGCGTCCGCGATCGTTTTTCTTGTTTTGGTGTTAACTTTTTCGAGAAGATTTAGCTTTTTGCTATTCGTATTGTGGCCGTCAATCTTGCATCTCACGCCACTCTATTTTGAGGACTCGTTTATTATTAACGTCTCCTTTACCCTGTCTTTTTTGGGTGACGTCTCTCACATCTTTGGACGTTCCTTGAGCATCCTTCTTACATTTATCGTTGACAGAACGCAGTACTCATATCTCTCTCATTCTCAATTGCGGCCGTCACCATATATGGTGTGCAGATTCTGCGATCTTATCTTATACGTCTTCTCGCAACAAGATATGGCTATGAATATTCTCGTCAACGGCTTTCCTTCTGGCCAACGTTCTGTTCCTCCTTTCCAAGGTCAAGGATTTCCAGGCTGGAAAGCAAAGATGTTGTTAATTCTTGAAGGCGATGAGCTCTCCGATGTTGTTCTTGGAAATCGTGTTTGTCCGCCTCAGCCTGTTGATACGGATAATGATAACGTGCTTATCACTGAAGGACCTATATTTGAAGATTGGAATGTTGCCTATACGGATTGGCAACGACGTGATAAAGCAGCTCGTCGGTATATTCTTTCTGCTCTTACTGATTCCCTTTTGCTTGATATGTATGAACTGCCTACTTCCCATGACGTATGGAAGTACCTTATTGCAAACTTTCAGAAGAAATCTGTTACAGAAATACTTTATTTGAGAGGGTTGCTTAACAAGTTACAATATGAAGTTGGTACTGCCATGACGGGACATATTGAGTCTTTCAAATCTATTATTAATCAACTTGCTGCTGCCGGTGATCCTGTTCCACAAAAGCAACTGATTACACTTCTCCTTGATACGGTGAAGGACTCTTCTTATGATAACATTATTACTATTCTCTCTAATAAAGATGGTCTTGATTTCGACCAAGCTTGCATGTCTTTAATTGAATACTCTCAACGTCAAGAACGTCGGAATGCTGGTCACGATACAGCTATGATTTCACAAGAGGAGACTGAGTCACAACAGATGGAACGTGCTTTTTATGCTCGAAGGCGTCCATTTCAATGAGGAAACCGCAGAGGTGGCCGTCGCGGTAATATTTTCTCTCGTCTCAAATTTCCTAATAAGCAATGTTCTTACTGCAACAGAAATGGCCATACTGAAGATGATTGTTGGGCACGTCAATATGATGAAGAACACAATATTACCACAAAACAACCACGTTTATCTAGAGACTCTTCTTCTTCTTCTTGTGAATATTGCGGACGATCTGATCATCCCACTCATATGTGCTATAAGCGTCGATTCGACACAGATCGGAATAGAGCATATGCTACTGAACATCGAAACAACATTGTACCAGAAACAAGCTGCGTCCTATGTTCAGTTGCTCCAGACAGAATACTTCATGTACGTGATGGATCACTTTTTATTGTCGATTCTGGTGCTACAGGAAATATGACATATCAGTCTAAGTGGCTCCATAACTATCATCCACTGCCAGTTCAACGTGTTTTTTATCTTGCTGATGATACTACTTGTCAAGTAAAGGGTATTGGAGACTTATATCTTGGTACCTTATCTTCTTCCACTCGAATTTTGCGAGGAGTATTACATGTACCAGATCTTCAACGTAATCTTCTTTCAGTTGCTAGACTTGTTGATCTTGGTCTGTTTGTTGGATTTGATTATACCAAACGCCGAATTGAGAAAGATGGACAGACTATAGCCACTGCTCCTCGAAACGGTAATTTATTTGAACTCTCTCTCAACGATGCTGTAGCAAATATTGTCACTGCTCCAGGTGATCATGATTGCAAAGTATGGCATCACCGTTTTGTTCATGCTGATTTCTCAAAACTCCTTGATCTTCAACGTCGTGATCTTGTTCATGGCATGGATCTTAAAGCCCATCCCCATATGGGAATTTGTGAATTTTGTGCTCTTGGGAAACACAATCATAAACCCTTTCCTCTTTCAAATACAACTCATTCTCATGACATCTTGGATCTTGTTCATACTGATATATGTGGACCTCTACCTTCTTCGAGATCACAATATCGCTACTTCATTACTTTCATTGATGATTTCTCAAGGTATACGACTGTATTTCTACTTAGACAAAAATCTGAAGCCTTATCTGTTTTCAAACAATTCCACAAGGCTGCGGAACTTCAAACTGGTCGTCGCCTTAAGAAGCTTCGTAGTGACAATGGAGGCAAATATGTTTCTCGAGAGTTTGTGAGTTACTGTGCTGACACTGGAATTCATCATGAACACACTATTCCATATTCGCCTCAACAGAATGGTGTTGCTGAACGAAAGAATCGCACTATTCTCAATGTTGTAAGATGTATGTTGATTCATTCTGGCTTATCTCGTGTTTTCTGGGCTGAAGCTACTTTGACAGCAACATTTATTCACAATCATCTTCCTACTACTGCACCCTCTGGTAAGATACCCATCACAGCATGGACAGGTGACATTCCTTCTGTATCTCATTTTCGAACCTTTGGATGTATTGCTTATATTCATGTTCCCAAAGAAACACGAACAAAGCTTGATGCTCCTGGTCTTAAAGTTATTTTTATTGGATATTCTGACACTTCCAAAGGCTACAAATTCTATGACCCTTCCTCCAAGAAAGTAACTGTGAATCGTGATGCTACTTTTAACGAACAGCTTATGGGAGGCTCATGGTCCATGGATGATTCTGATGATACTAAATCATTGCTTCAGGCTTTTCCATTTCTTTCAGAAGATGAAACACTTCCTATAGAGCAACTTTCCTCCTCACAACCATCCATTCCAAATGTTGCCAATGATGATATTGATATTTTTGTTGATCTGCCTATTGATTTTGAACATGGCTAATGTCATGTTTATGATGACGATATTGCTGATAATGCTTTTTCTACTTCTGAAGATCCCGTTACTTATGATGAAGCTATCTCTTCACCACAAAAGGATCAATGGCAAGAGGCTATGGAAGCAGAGTACGATTCTCTTATCTCTAAAGGTACATGGATACTAACTGAATTACCTCCTGGTCGTACAGCTATTAAATGTAAGTGGGTGTATAAAACAAAAGTAAAAGCAGATGGATCTTTTGACAAGTTCAAGGCGCGTTTAGTTGCAAAAGGTTACTCCCAAGTAGCTGGTGTTGATTATCAAGAGACTTTTTCACCAGTTGTTCGCATTACAAGTGTTCGAGTTTTATTGGCATTTGCTGTTCAATTTGATTTAGAAGCTCATCAAATGGATGTGCGAACTGCCTTTCTTAATGGTGACTTGGAAGAGGAAATTTATATGGAACAACCAGAAGGGTTTGTTATTCCAGGTAAAGAAGACCTTGTTGCTCAACTCCATAAGGCACTATATGGTCTCAAACAAGTTTCGCGATCCTGGTATACAAAATTTGATCTTTTTCTCACCTCTAAAGGATTCATCTCTTGCTCGTCAGACCCCAACTTATACATAAAACGCCAAGGTAGCAGTTTTGTGATTCTTGCTCTTTATGTGGATGATACCATCCTTGTTTCCAATGATTTGGGATTTCTTCAGCAAGTGAAAAATTTATTGTCTTCTGCATTCGATATGGTGGATCTTGGAGAGATTCACTCTTGTCTTGGCATTCAAATCCAACGGAACCGTACAAAAGGTATTTTATTCCTTCGACAGTTGAAGTTTATTGCAGATACTATTCAAAAATTTGGTATGGAATCTGCACATTCAGCCAACACACCTTGTCTTGCAAGCTCTACGAAGAATACTTCTGACAATGGCGGTCAACTTGTCACAAATCAACCTTATGCTAGCTTGATTGGATGTCTTCAGTTTGTTGGCATGAACACTCGTCCTGATATTCTGTTCGCTGCTAACTATCTTGGACAACATCTTGCATGTCCTTCTCTTAAGCATTGGTCTGCTGCAAAGCGTGTATTGAAATACTTGAAAGGCACTACAGATTTTGGTTTAGTCTATCGACGACAACTCACATCGGATTCTATGCAATCTCTTTCTCTTTTGGGTTACACAGATGCAGACTGGGCAAGCTCACATTTATCTATACGATCTACTAGTGAAAATTGCTTCTTTATAAATGGTTGTCTTGTTTCTTGGACCAGCAAGAAACAACGTTGTGTTGCAGTTTCTACGACTGAGTCAGAATATGTTGCGGCATCACTTGCAGCTCGTGAGTTGATTTGGCTTCGACAAATGCTGGTTGATATTGGTCACTCTCCTCTTTCTAGCACACCCTTGCGGTGTGACAACCAAAGTGCTATTAGTCTTGCAAAAGACTATGTTCAACATAATAAGTCAAAGCACATTGCTGTCCATTATCATTATGTCAGGTATGAAGTACGCAAGGGAACCATTATGGTTGAACACTGTCCAAGTGACCAGATGATTGCAGACATTTTGACCAAAGGCCTCAATGAGTCACGTTTCATCCTCTTGCGCTCGGAGCTTGGAGTTGCTTCGGCCTCACTGTTTCTAGATTAGCTTCTTTTCTATTGTAATAGCTTTGTACATATGACATTGTAATCTTTTAGGTACCATGCACTATGCACACTCCACATTTGCACCTTGTGATATCTAAGTCAATTGAATATTTGTACATAGATGCACAATTCACTTTCACATCATCACCACTGGTTCATATTTCACATTGTATAGGGGCTTGGGTTTTTCCCTTGAACTCCCCAAGGGTTTTTTCATCCAAAGCTAGAGACCTTTGTTTGAGTGGGGGTGTTGGAGCTATATATGGCTCACTCTACTGAACTTGGTCTCACCTATATATTTGTATCTTGTCCTCAATATGAATCAGTCTTTGGGAGCGTATATGGTGTGTCTCTTGTCTCGTCTCTCTCTCTTTCTCTCTACATCTCAACACTTGCAAGAGGATGCTGATGTGGCAACAGGCTTTGCTGATGGAGTTCTTCATGTCAGTGATGACAGACCGCGGGAGAAGGCTGCCTCCAAGTCTAATATCATCTTCAATCCAGACAGAGTTGTATGTGTGTTGGAACGCAAGTTTCTCGAAGACAAGCATAAATGGAATGCTCGATTTCAAGGTGGTTTTTATGCAGTTAAGCATGCTATGGTTAACTTGTCAAGGGGGCATGGTAGATTTATGTATGTCTTGGTTATGACCTCGTCCACGTGGTCGTATGGGATTCTTGTTCCAGAAGGGTATGTGCACATTAGAGATGGGAGGATTGATATGAATTCTATGGCTGAGTTTAAAAGGCACCAGGGAATCACAGGCATGAAGAGAACGGATGTTGAAGAACTACATGTGAAATTCAAGAAGGGCACTGAATTTTACAGGAAGAATTATCGTGACGATCGACAGGCAAGTTATGCGGATGGCCCTATGCTCGTTGGCACCTACTACTTGAGCTCCCAATGGTTTTCTTTGCCCAAGGTTGAATATGGTAATGGGCAATTTGAAGGGGTACGCAGGTTGTTCGATGGCTTGATGAGAATCATTCTTGGTGATTGTGTGTTCGACTTGAAGGATGAAGACTATAAGCAGCGGTGGCAGTTGAGGGAGAAAATGTTGACGGAAGAGACTTATGTTTGGTATGGGTCGGAGCAAGAGGTGTGCACTTGGTGATTGGCGCATGTGACATGTTTAACAGGTTGAATATATAACCCTGTCTATTTGTTGTACGTGTGTTATGCGTTTTCTTGTTTTGATGTGTGCATTTATTGCCTGATAGTACTTGATAGATTATTTGTATTTTTGGATTTGTTGATACTACATTTATTTCTTGATAATGCTTATCCTTGTATATTTTTATTTCTTTATCCTGCATTTATTTCTTGATAAAACTTATTCTTTGTGTGTGTTGTTTGTGTGGTGTGGTGTGTGTGTGTGTGTGTGTGTGTGTGTGTCGGAGAGAGAGAGAGAGAGAGAGAGAGAGAGAGAGAGAGAGAGAGAGAGAGAGGCTTGTTACATGGTTGTTTTCTGGTTGTTTTTTAGGAATGTTTCTTTACCAATTGTCCGTGTGAACGCATCCTGATGGAAGGCAGCTGTCTGCAATGCCCGCTCTCCTGAGTCCCTCTCTCAGCTAGGATTGTAATGCACAGTTGGCAGTTAAGCCTTGCACTTGTGAACGGTCCGCCTCTGACATAGTAACCAGTGACTGCCTTCTAATCTGTGTCTTGAGAGGCATGTTAGCGTTCCAACATCTCTATGTCTTGTAGGCATTAAGCAAATGGAGTATCTTGAAACATGTTAACTCAGTTTAAATTTTAATTTTTGTTTGCTGCTATGGTGCTACGCATTTAAATGTGAGTATTTAAACATGAAAGTGAGCAACACATAACGAAACAGGGTAATATGTTCTAAGCAAAACTTTCTTTTCATTGATATGCACAGCATGCACAAATGTTATAATAATTCCTCTATTGTTGTTTTGCCCCTTTATCTTTTCTTTTGAATTCATATGGACACATGTATGTGGGCGCATGCATATTTGTGCGAATGCGTATGCAAGCACACGTATGTAGGTTTGTATGTGGCCCACACATGTAGTGGTTTGGGTGTGTAATGAAGTAGCCCAACAACGAGAATGAGCTGCCCATGCCCAATGTTTAGACGTAAGTGCAAGCTGGGGGAGCTCGAAGCCTATGCCACTTGTACTGCTGCCCACAATCAATGTTGCTGGCAGATAAATCACAAGTGCAAGTGGTAAACATGCATCACACACACGGGAAGAGCTGGACATATATAACCTTTCATTTCATCTCTAGAGAGAGACAGCAAGCAAAGCAAAACATTATGAAGAGAGAAAAAGATGGTTGTGTGCTGGGTGTAAATTCCTAACTTTTTAGGAGGTTCTCCTTATGTGCTTTGGTTTTGGTTTCTGGCCCATTGGAAAGTGAAAAAAAAGTCGGGTAATAGATAGTTCTTAAAGCTATATAGAGTGGATGGACTATGGATGGATTTAGATAGTTCTTAAAGCTATAGACAATAGATGGACTATGGATGGATAGACAAAAAACTATTGATAGATAGATGGAAAGCTAGGTAGGTAGATGAGGTAAGACTTATAGATAGATAGGCATATGAATAGGTAGAGACATATAGATAGACATAGGTAGGTAAGTGGATATATTGATAGTTAGACAGACAACCATATAGATACGCAGGGGAAGAAAACAGAGATCGATAGATATATAAAAATCATTATCCATACATACATGTATAATGCGATGAATATACATAATCTTCACACTTTGTATGGTCCAAATATGCTCATTACGTATGTTTTAGTGATCCTTCACCGATTCTACCAAGATATATCGAGCTATTCTATAGTACACCTTCCTTAAAGAAGATAAATAAACACATGCATTGATTAATATATATAATTGATCGGTATATATATTTCAAGCTTATATATATTAGATTTTAAAAAAAAAACATAGATTGATTGATATATATGAATAAATTGTAGATAATAGTTAGCTAGGTAGATAGATGGATAAATATATAAATAGATAGATAGGTAGCTAGGTTGATCTCTAGTTAACTATCCAAAGCACTATTATGATGTATCGTAGACAAATACATACATAGGTAGATAGATCGACCATATGACGGCTAGATGTTTTTCTAAGTATAGATAAAAAGTGATCGATCGATAGAGAAATTGATGAATAACTAAAATTTATATAGATATAGAAACCTGTGTATATCTGATTGACATGAATTTAGTAATGGGGATATTGTAGTATCAGTCCATACTATGCATATATCCAGTGTGCATGAATTTAGTGGGGATATAGTAGTATTTAGTCCATACTATGCATACTTAATTAGTCTTGTGGAAGACTACCATCATGATTATATAACATGCATTGTTCCCAAAAAGATGAATTTTGGCATGATCCTAGATTCATGTAGGTAGCTTATTTAGCCATAATGGCATGTAGAGCATATGAGAGCATCTCGATACAAAGTTCTATGCCAATCACTCATGATGTGAGTGAGGATGTTATAGAAAATAGTCCATACTATGCATGATGGATTTGAGATCTCTCTCTCTTATTATATATATATATATATATTATGTTATATAACATAAAATATTATATGTGTATAAAATATTATATATATATATATATATATATATATATATATATCTGTGTGTGTGTGTGTGTGTGTGTGTGTGGGTTTGTGTGTGTATATATATACATACATATATATACATATGTATATATATATATATATACATATACATATATATAGATATATATATACACATACATATCTACATATATATAGATATATATATATACACACACACACACATATACACATATATACATATACATATATATGTATATGTATATACATATAGATATATATGTGTATATATATATCTATATATATGTATATGTATATATATAATAGAGAGAGAGAGAGAGAGAGATCTTATCATGTGTGTGTGTGTGCACATGTGCATGTGATTCTTCAGAGAGCCATGTATATGCCTCTACTTTTGCTATCAAGAGAATTGGTATATAATCAATTTTACTTGACTTTGTATTCAATTATTGTTGATGGTGGTTAGTGCCAATTTTAGTAGTGTGGAATGGGAATGTGAGTTAAGAGAGTGAGAGGGAGGGAGGGAGGAAATAAGGAGAGCAAGGAGAGAGAAAATGTTTTATGTAATTTGATAGAGCTCATCATGTATATGCCCCTAGTTTTTGCATACAAAATCATTTTTACTTTATTCAATTATTGTTTATGATTCGTACCCATTAGAGTATTTTCAAATGGGAATTTGAATTGAAAGAGAGGGAGGGGGGGCGTGCGGGACAAGGAGAGGAAAGCGAGAGAGATGATGTTTTTTAATGTAATGTGATAGAGCTTATTGTGTGTGTCTTCCAAGAGCCATTTTTATGCCTCTACTTTTTGCTATCAAGAGAATCTATATAGAATTAATTTTACTTCACCTTTTATATTATTGTTGATGGTTATACTAAAGTGGAATGTGTTGGGATCGGAGAGCACACACACAGAGAGCCAACACGAAGAAGGAGATAGACACAGTGTGTGGTGGGGCGGTACTCACACTACAATGTGTAGTTGTGAGTATAGTTATTATGAATGAGTAAATGAATGGCTGTACATGGGCGGCTGAACAACGGGCAGCCGGGCACACGGGCCTTTAACCCAACAATCTCCCACTTAAAGGCAGTGTGCCTTTAAAGTGGCCAAAATACAGCAAAAGAAGTCAAGCCATACCCATCAGCGATCTGCAGTGTGCAAACGGCTGTGAGGCTAACGACTTCGTGAGTAGATCAGCAGGGTTATCGTCAGTGTGTACCTTGACAAGCTCTATGCGCTTGTCCTCTAGCACCTCTCGTATGAAGTGATACCTCACCTCAATGTGCTTTGTCTTCGCATGGAAGACAGGATTCCGTGCCAATGCTATGGCACTCTGGCTATCACAATGTAGAATCGGAGCATCACAAGCCATACCAAGATCTCCCACTAGTCGTGAGAGCCATACGGCCTCCTTGGCAGCCTCAGTGGCAGCCATATATTCAGCCTCTGTAGTGCTCAAAGTAACGCATGGCTGTAAACGTGATGCCCATGAAACCGGTCCACCTGCAACTGTGAACACATAGCCGCTAGTAGACTTCCTCGAGTCCACTAACCCTGCATAGTCTGAATCTGTATATCCGCAAACAGACATATCCTTCTCACTATAACATAGGGACAACTCTGAAGTCCCTCTCAAGTATCTGAGAATACCTCTCACTGCATCCCAATGAAGCTTGCCCGGGTTAGACATGTACCTGCTAACCACACCAACTACATGAGCAAGATCTGGACATGTAGCCACCATGGCATACATCAAGGAACCAACAGCTGACGCATAGGGAATCTGAGACATCTCTGTAGTCTCCAAATCTGTCTGAGGGCAGTCATCATGGCTGAGTTTTACATATGGAGGCAACGGGGTACTAATGGCCTTCCCCCCTTCCATATGAAAACGCTCAAGCACCCTGTCAATGTACTCTTTCTGACTAAGAAAGAGCATCTTGCGAGAACGATCACGAGTGATCCGCATACCCAAAATATGACTGGCATCCTCAAGATCCTTCATGGAAAAGGTCTCATGTAGCCTATGTTTCAAGGCATCCACATCAGAAATACACTTCCCTGCGATCAGCATGTCATCCACATACAAAACCAAAACAATAAGACTACCATCTGCAGCCTTGCGAGTATAGAGGCATGGGTCCTCATAACTGCGTACATAGCCCAATGAACTCATGAATGCATCAAACTTACGATACCATTCACGAGATGATTGCTTCAGCCCATACAAGGTCTTAAGAAGCCGGCATACCATCTTCTTTGAGCCATGAATAACAAACCCACTTGGTTGCTCCATGTACAAATCCTTGTGCAAGTCCGGATGTAAGAAAGCTGTCTTTACATCCATTTGCTTCAACTCCATGTCTTCTGTAGCTACCAAGGCAAACAACATACGCAAAGTAGACATCTTCACCACTGGGGAGAAGATCTCGTCAAAATCAATGCCCTTCTGTTGCTTGAATCCTTTAGCCACAAGCCTTGCTTTGTACCTAGGCTTTGCATCCATTGAACACAATTTTATCTTGTAAACCCACTTGCATGGTAGTGCCTTCTTACCCTTTGGCAAAGGAGTAAGCTCCCACGTTTCATTTTGGATCAACGAATCCATCTCTGACTGCATAGCCTGCTCCCACTTGAGCTTGTCAACACTAGACATGGCCTCATCATAACATGATGGCTCCCCGCAATCAGTCAACAATACATAATCCATAGAAGGCACAAAACGCTGAGGCTGTCTTGCACGCCGCTCTGAACGCCTCAAAGATTGTGCAGGAGGTGCATCTGGCTGTCCCACATCTACATGATCTCCCAACAAGGGCTGATCTCCCACTTGAGGGTCAATGGGCTGCCCACGAGCAGCCATGGGACCATCATACCGATGACCATCCTCCTCAAATATCACACGCCGAACCTCAACCGTTCGCGGTGATGCTCTATACATAGAGTCCTCATGAAAAACAACATCATGGCTGCGCACAATCTTCCTGTCAATAGGATCCCACAATCGATAACCCATCTCACCAGAGCTACCATAACCCAAGAAGGTACATCTCTTGCTCTTTGGATCCAATTTGCTGCGTTTTGCCTTAGGTACATGTACATAAGCTTCACAGCCAAAAACACGAAGGTGACCATAAGAAGGTGTCAAACCTGTCCATACCTCTTCAGGCACTTTGAAGCCCAAAGGAACACTAGGTGAACGATTTATCAAATGCACAGAAGTGGCAACAGCTTCAGCCCAAAATCCATCTGACAAACCAGCCATAGAAAGCATACTACGGACTTTTTCCTGTATAGTCCTGTTCATGCGCTCTGCCACACCATTTTGAGGAGGTGTATAGGGAGCACTAAGCTCGCGCCGTATACCCTTCTCAACACATAATGTTGTGAAAGCATGAGACATAAATTCACCCCCATTGTCCGTACGTAAGCACTTCAACTTACAACCTGATTGGTTCTCAACAAGAGCCAACCATTGCTTAAATATATCAAACACCATATCCTTCTTACGAATGGGGTATGCCCATACCTTCCTGCTAGCATCATCAATGAACGTAACAAAGTACATAGCACCTCCAAGAGAAGCATTGGGCATCGGCCCACATACATCACTATGCACCAAAGCTAGCTTTTCCAAAGATCTGTGTGGAACACTTTTCTTATGAGAAGACCGAGCATGTCGACCATAAAGGCAATGCTCACAAAACTCAAAACCACCAAAATCTGAAACGGGAATGTAATCCGCACGTGCCAACAACTTCAAACCTTTTAGTGACATATGCCCCAAACGCTGATGCCATAAAGAAGCAGGAGGTTGCTCAGTGATCCCCACAATGTGATCAGCCACACTAGCTACACAAAGGGAATACAACGTATTCCTCTTAGCACCTTTAACCAAAACAAGGCTGCCCTTAGTCATCTTCCAACCTCCATCACCAAAAGATACATTGAAACCAAGTGAATCCAACTGACCCACACTAATCAAGCTTTTTGCAAGAGCCGGCACATGACGCACACGCTGCAAGACAAACGTAGTAGAGTTTGGCATAGCCAAATGAATATCCCCAATGCCATGAATCTACATAGAACGCCCATCGGCAATCCTGACAGTACCTGTGCTCGAAGCATCGTAGTCATGAAACCACGACCTATGAGGCGTAACGTGAAAAGAAGCACCACTGTCAATGACCCAATCCATAGGCATACTACGCTCATGAGTGAGAAGAAAAGCGTCATCAAAATAGGATGCAAGCAACACATCACCAAGCTCTTCACTAGTAGCACTAGTCGGAGCACATACATGGTCATCTTGAGAGCTACACTCTCCCTGTGTTGCATTTAACTCCTCAATCTTGACATTGGATTTAGGCTTGTCCTTAGCATCATGGTCTTTCTTCTTACCATCTCCATTTTCCCTTTTCCACTTGTAACAATCCTTTTTGAAATGGCCTTTTCTACCACAATGAAAACATTCCACATCCTTTTTACTTGTGCCTGCACGGGACTTGCTTCTAGATTTACCCCTGTTGGACTTATACTTGTCCATAGTCCTGCCTCTGACAACCATTGCACTAGAAGACTTACTACCTGCATTATTCTTTTGATTAATCTCTTCCGTGAGAAGACTAGACTCCACATTAGTACTTGTCAACTCATTCGCAGGAACCGAGTTACTTATGGCTGTCCTAAATGTGTCCCATGACTCAGGCAACGTGACAAGTAAAAACATAGCTTTTACATTTTCCTCAAACGTAATTTCCTGCGTAGCAAGTTGGTTGAAAATTGTATTGAACTCATTCAAATGCGCATTCATGGAAGCACCTTCCTCCATTCGCAAATCAATAAGCTTTTTAATCCAATACACCATAGAAGCAGGCGAATGCTTATCATAAATATCGCAAATCCGCTGCCATAGCTCATAAGCTCCACCCTGTGCATCTTTCACATTGTAATAAACAGACTTTGAAAGGGAAAGCCTAATGGTAGACCTGCACATCTCATCCAACTCCTCCCAATCATCCCTCTCCATGTTCTCTGGCTTAACTCCCTGCAACTTTAGAGGTCGAATCTGTTTCTTCTGCACCAAGACATCCCAAATCTGATCTTTCCAATATGAGAAGTTAGCACCATCCAACTTCTCAATATTGAAAACTGTGTCCTCTTTAGTGCCCATTACAACAAGAATGCAACAATGAGAAACCTGTAACCAACCAACAAACTGCCACAACAAAGTAGTGTTGCAAATCTGACAACACCTGCTGCTCAATCAAAGAGCAAACGCATAGAGTATAAATCAGCCCATAATATGGTCAAAAAACGTACGTAGAAATCCACAAACAAATGCATAAACCCGTGACACCTGTAACTCAACCGGCCTAGGCAAACTGTGCCACAAAATGCATCAACAATGAGCTGTCATAGAGGCATAAACATACTCCATGTCTGAATAACCACAATAGAGACATAAGCTGACCAAGCTTACACAAATCCGTGAGCATAAATGGATCCAAGTGAGCATATAACCAATGCACAAGCTCAACGAAGTCCAATCTCTACTGTCAACCGAGTACCTGTCCGTACTCAAACCGCAACACTGCAAGCAAGAGCAAACCCGCTCTATGTATAAGTGAACCAAATCTCCACAATATCATGCATAAAGAGTGTCTGTCAAACTTCCATATCCACATCCATCAACATACATAGATGATGTCAACCTGTAGCTCAAGAACACACATAAATAGACTGCCGAGAAGAGTAGAAGCTCCCACTCAAACCACAACCATATACATGGCTGTCCCAGAGTCAAAATACATGTTTTGTAACCACAGAAGAGACCTGTATCCAAAGCTCCCTATAACCTGTAACCTGTACCCGTACCTGTACCTGTACCTATAGTCGAAGAAGACAATGTCGCCAAAACTCCCACTCTTTTTGTGTGTATGAGGCCACTCCAAGAAGAGGCTACACACTCTCAAATGAGATGTGGGCTCACGTAAGTGGAAGACACTACAACAATGGCACCTGTAATGGCTAGGGAAGCTCTGGCAGCAGAAAACTACCAAAGAGAGCTGAAAAACGCAGCTCCTAGTCTGTAGCTTGGATGGGATTTCTGATGGCACGAATGGCTCCGAAAGGGGGGTTGTCAGAGAGAAGGGAGCGGAGGCCGAGTCGCAGGGGACATGAGAGACAAAAATTACAAGATAGTGATGTTTTCTTTAATGTGATGTGATAGATGTGAAACATTTGTACTGTTTATCCTTTTAGTCTCCATGATTTGCAATCTTTGTGTTGGGAACATAGCTTCTCCTATTCAATATATTCTCACAGCTCTCCCTCTATCAATTGCCTCTAAGCCTCTTTCCTTGGCATTTCTATGCCTTTGCCTCTATCTCTTTGTGTGTCTTGCAAAAGGACCCTTCGCTCCCTCTCTTCTATTTCCATCATCCATTCCCTCTCCATGTGAGTACAAAAGAGTGACAACTAGTGTGTGTGTGTGTGTGTGTGTGAGAGAGAGAGAGAGAGAGAGGAGTACCTCACTAACAAACTGCACACCATGCTATATCATAGAAGATATTATAGTTTATATTAGATTTTTTTTAAAAAATAGTATAGCAATGATTTATTTAAGAAAAATTGATATTACCATACAAAAAGAGACAAACAAGAACCTCCTATGTGTGTGGGATGTGTGCAGCAAATATCGTCTCCTAATTTTTGTTGGAGACCTCTGACAACGGTGTGTGCAAGAAATAGGATATTTCCTTGGAGGTATACATCTCTCTCTCTCTCTCTCTCTCTCTCTCTCTCACACACACACACACACACACACACACACACACACACACACACACTAGTTGTCACTCTTTTGTACTCACATATATATACATATGTAGAGGTACCCATTGTGTGAGAGGTACTCTAGATCTACTCGATACTCACACACGCACACTCTCACACACCCTCTACAGTACCTCAATTGTAAATTCGTTAAAGTGTGTATCCTATTTGATTAAATTAAATGTCATACCCATTGAAATTGTGTAACGTATAGGTAGATTGAAAATGGTTACTTTTAACTTAATGTATATATTCAAAGGATACCATGTCGTGTACTCATTATACAAATTGAAATATATGTATTATAAAAAAGATTTAGATATTAGGCATTGACCTTTGTGATTTGTAATGCATAGCTTGTAGAAATTGCATGCTTGAAGTAAAGATTCATGTACATCATAAATATTTATGTATTAGGAATAATCCTTGACATGTGTATATGATTTCTTAACAAAAATTTGACTGAATTTCTAGTGCAATTTTTGGCGTAGTTACTAATGTGATTTTTGTCGAGACATGATTCTTGCCAGCAGCCTATAGTCTAAAAATATATCTACATGGTTTACTCTTCTTTCTATGCTCTCTAAACAAGAGTGAAATGTATTATGTAAGTTTCCACCCCCTCTCCTCTCTCCCCTCTCCCCCGATCTCTCCCCACTTCCATCTCTTACCCCCTCCCCTCCCTTGTCTTCCCTCGTCTCCCTTCCCTTCCCCTCCCTTGTCTTCCCCTTGTACATGCATAAGTGCTTATGTTCATACAGTAGGACATATACACATGATTTAGCATTAATTCACCATGCATAAATGCTTATGTACATACATAAGCACTTTTGAACATGTAGAAGTGTTAATGTGCATGTATAAGTGCTCATGTCATCCATAAGTGCTAATGCACATGTATAAGCATTAATACATATGTGCATGCATACATACATGGATACATATACACATGCAAGCATACATCCACATGCAATGCATTAACATATTTTATATTAAAATTTTCCTTTAAGTTTCCTTGAAAACATTTACTTCCCTTGCTAGACATTATTAAATTATACTCGGGACGTGGGACACCACCAAGCCTAGATTAGAACCCAAAAGGGTGGTGTGTACAAGGGCCAAATAGGACCAAGGTGTAGTGCTTGGGGGTAATCAAAGGGGTAGCTGCCGTTGTGTGGAGACTTGAGGGGGGGTATGATCATTTGCTTCATGATAACGGACCCTAGATTAAAATCCTACATTTGGCAAACCATAAGGGTTTTTGGATGGGAGGTGAGCACCACTACATCATTACTCACAAATCTTCTATCATTTGGTATTAGAGAAGGTTACAAAGAGGGTTAATGGAATTTTGTCTCTCTTGATAAGGATATTCTCTCTCTAGATCTTAGGGATTTTGGGTTTGTAGAAGAGGTGGCAATGCAACCATAGCTGCATAGGAAGAAGGGATGCAAATAGCCATTAATGTCCGTGCACACAACCATCGATGCCTACACATAGGCATGCTAGCACCATGAGCTTCAACCATAAGAGATAACTCTCTCTAATGCTTTGAAGAATGAAGTGTATAGAGGTTTCCTATGTGGGATTTTTATCTTCTTATTTCTAGCCTCTAAGAAGCTATTACCATTGTGCTTTAAACTTTGCTAGTGAGCCTTCTTGTTTAATCTACAACTTCATGTGCATATAACCTTTTCCTAAGTGATAAAGCCAAGATTTTAGAAGGGGTCTTCTACTATATGTGAGCCCAAGATTGGTTCTTTTTAATACTTCTTTAGAGGTTTTTGGTTTGCATCATTTCCAGCCCCAGCAAGGTTCAAAAATCTCAAAAAACACAAGCAATTTTTCCCCCAAGGGGGATGTGCAATCTTGGATTCAAACCTCCACTGGATGCTTTAGCAATCAAGGGACTTGATTTTAGGAAAAAATTACAGACTTGGAGAGACCTACACTTTTTTCTTGAATAATCTAATTAGTTCTAGATATGCATCTTTGACCCTTTTACGGTCAAAATTTGATGCTTTGATGGGTACATGGGATGCATAACATATATTTATGCATTCATATGAGTGCACAGAGCAGATTGCACATCAATTTGTGGTCTAATTATGCTTTGAAATTTATGCTCTTTTGCATCTTGAAAGAAAAAACGGACTTCTTTGCATCAAAATACATGTTCAAAGTGAAATTGTGGCAGAAGTGCATAGACTTTGGGGTTATTTTGCATTTTACACTATTATGCTGGCAAAATTCACTGAAGGGCATTAAAGTGCACAAGTTTAAGGTGTAATTAGTGCACATATTTGCACTCTTGTGGTTTGGAAATTCAATCTTTTAACATTTCCATGATAGTGTGGTGCATGTAAATACATTAGTGCTTTGTTAATACTCTTTTGTTTTTTAAAATTTCAAAAAGAAAAACAAAAAAAAACAAAACAAAGAAGATGGATGAAAATGATCAAATACAGGACCAAGAGTTCCAAATTGAAACTAAAGAAAAGCCTAACAATGATCTAGCAAGTCGTTTGGACACTTTGGAATCTACAAAATATTTTGGAACAAATGTTGACTTTAATGAGAGAACGAACTATGGATAAGGGAAAAGCATTGATGACACAAGATGTGGTAGAGACATGTCATAGGAGTGGAGGGTCTTTTGAGCATGAAGCTGGTCCTTTCACTATTAGGACTAATTGGAAACTTAAAGCCCTCAAATCTCCTAAACATAATGGCATGTCCACTATGAGGACATGCCATTATGTTTAGACCAATGGCTCTCAAAATGGAAACTTAAAGTCCTCAGATCTCCTAAACATAATGGTATGTCCACTATGAGGACCGTGAATGTTGTGGACCAATGGCTCTCTAAATGGGAGCAATGTTTTTGTGTATGCCATATTGATGATAATGTAGCCAAAATTCAACAGGCTACATATAACTTACTTTTGACGTTGCCCATCATTGGTGAGGTAAGATCAAGTAAGATAAAATCAAGTCGACTACTTGGAAAGACTTCAAAATTATGTCAAGCAGTGGCATGCATGTAAAAAGCCATGAGGGTCATGAATTCTCTACTCATGTCTACTAGTTCACACATGAGGGTCAACACTGTGGGGAGTTTTTTTGCTCAACCATTTCATGATTTATTGGACCCAGAGCCACAAATGTTTTCATGTACATAGTGGTGGCAAGTGTACAAGTTTTGGTTTCTGAAGCACAATGTTCGCTAGGAGTATATATATGTATATATATATATATATATGTGTGTGTGTGTGTGTGTGTGTGTGTGTAGATAGATAGATATATGTGTATATATATATATACATATACTCACAAATATATATATTTACACACACACACACACACGCATGACATTCAACATTCATTTGGATCTTAGACCATGATTTATCGGCAATGTAGCTAGTAATCGCATCTAGATCCACTCGGGACCTCATAGATGGCCGATTGCTAACCCCTATTGCAACCATGTCTATTCGAGATCAATTAGACCAAAATGCTGCAGTCATTTCGTCTATCAGTTCCTGCACTTAAAAACAAGTTAAGAACAAATCAGTTTCATATTCAGGAATTCCATTTCATAAAGTCATACAGCAGAATACTGTCAGCTCTCAGTATCCCTGAAGCTCAAAGAGACATCAGTGACTCTAGTATCAAAATCGAGGCATCTGTTGACAACGGAGCGGAGTAACTCCCCTCTTGTGCATCCCCACTGCACCAGATCTCCGGCCAAGCTGAATTCTAGGTTCCATTTGGAGTAGACTATGCTAAACCAAAAGCTTCGAGGTAAAGTTTCACAATCTGAGGAGTATCTACTAGGTCCTCCTCCTCCATCCAGTTCGCATCCAATGCAGGATAGTTCTTGAACTTAACCAAGAACCGCCTTCGGACTTTACCTTTATTCTTTGTGTCCTTATGTGCCAAAATTTGTTCAGGAACAAGGATCTCCTTGTTTTCTTCCACTTTGGGTTGCTCATCAGGCTTCCCATCATCAGGCACATCACCTTTAAAAGGTTTCAAGAGACTCACATGGAATGCATTGTGAATCCTCCATGTGTCAGGCAGTTTTAGTCGAAAGGAGACATCATTGATCTTTTCAGAGATCTAGAAAGGTCCGTAGTATCGCATACTAAGCTTTGGGAAAAGCCTCTCCTTTCCCTTCTTCTTTCTCAGGCATGCCTTCTCAAAATGTAAGAGCACCCAATCATCCTCCTTCAATTTCAAATCGTGATAATGGCGATCTGCTGCCTTTTTCTGTCGTTCTTGAGATTTTTGCAAAGCCTCACGGACCTTGGCAAAAGTCGTGTCTAAGTCGCGTGTATACTCATCCGCTTAGAAAATCTTATCTTTTGTGCTTAGGAAGGGTGGAACCTTCGCAACACCTTCAACAATCTCAAATGGCGCCTTCCCCATCCACACACACACTCACACACACACACACACACACACACACACACACACACACACACACACACACACACACACACACGATGCTATTATGATGCGTCTCATGGGGGTATTACTAGGGCATCGTCGCTCGGAGGCGCACGATGCATACAAAGATTACAAAAATCAACCCAATTGGGTTGATAATGAGACGTGGGCGAGGATCAAGGCAGAGAGGAATTATAACCCTCAATTATTTCAACAACAAGTGGGTGCGCGCACAGAGCAAAGTAGTAGTAGCACATCGCACCTTGGAGTGGAGGGATGGATGCCATGAAGAGATATTTTGTAAGTATTATTTTACATTGATTTGATGATATTTTTTAAGTTCATGTGTGTCATCAATGTCATGGTTTAAGGGTTGTTTGCTTAATGTTTTTCATTTGGAGTGTGAGGGGAGTACGATCGACGATCGACTCGATTAGAGAAGGACTACGTGAGCTCTAACGGCTACAATCATCTTCGAGTAAAGCTCATGTCCAAGGACTCCTACATTGAAGTAAGTATTTTCAATTATGATGCGAGTATGTATTCTATGTTGCGCATATGCAAGTTCTCATTAAGGTTGCACGGTTTTGTTTATGTGCAGGGAGTGTCGCCATCTCCATTGAGTGAGGATGAGGTTTCCGATTAGGGACTCGGTGATATCTCTATATCACTTTATTTTGTAATATTCCTCCATCTATCATATGATGTTGCATATTTTACATGCAACAATTTTGTAATCACAAAATTATCAATACAATCGCGTTACGTTATGGAATTTGTTTGTTATGGTCTCTCAAGAAACTTGTTGTTTAATGTTATGGTATTTTATGTTATGACGTGACTATTGAGTATGTTATGCTCGGCATAACCTTTACATCGTGCACCCTTACAAGGATGTATTTGGGCAAAGTGTGGCATATTGTAGTTTGGGGGTTTCCATACTACAATATGCCCCACTTTGCCCAATTTTTTTCTACACAGAGCCAGTATAACCCCTGGTAACTTTTATCGCAGACACCAGAACGAGACAAGATTTCCATTCCCTTCTTGGACATATGTCCTAACCGGCTATTCCACAAAGAAACGTTCGGCTACTCGGTTACATTGATTACATTTTTAGAGACATTTGATACATAAATCATGTAAAGTCGTCCAGACTTTACTCCATGTGCTACTATCATATAACCCTTGGATATCTTCCACATGTTCTGTCCAAAAGTGGTGACGTAGCCAGCATCATCAAGTAAACCTGTGATGATCAAGCTCTTTGTAATTGTGGGAACATGTCTCACATTCATCAGCATGAAAGAAGATCCATTCTGAAACTTCAATTGAATATCTCCAACACCTAAGATCTCACATGTCTGCCCATTGCCTAGCCGAACATGATCTTTAGTGGTCACATAAGAGGTAAACCACTCCTTGTTTGGAGACACATGAAGTGATGCCCCTGAGTCTATAATCCAGTCACTCAGTGCATTTCCATCAGATGCTGTAAGAAGAGCTGAGTCCATTGTATTCTTCAAGAAGTAGATGTCTCCTGACACTAGACTGTCATCCTCTGCAATAGTGTTTGTCACATTTATTTCTTGAATCTTCATTGAGGACTTCTTCTTCTCACCATGGTCTTCAGCTTTCTCTTTGCCTTTTTCTGCTTTCCATTCTCTGCAGTCTCTTTTCATGTGACCCTTCTTGCCACAATGGTAGCATTCTATGTCACTCTTGCCTTTAGCACTGCGGGACTTGCTACGAGACTGATTCCTCTTTCCACCTTTGTACTTTTCTTTGGTCCTTCCCCTGACAACTAAGGCTGTTCCTTTGCCTTTGTCCATTGTCTTTCTATTGGTTTCTTCAATAAGCAGACTTCCTTCTACACCTGCTACGTTCAAACCATCCGGAGGTGCAGATTTACTCAAAGCTATGCGAAAAGTGTCCCAACTTTCCGGCAATGTGATCAACAGGAACATAGCTCTAACAGGTTCATCAAACTTGACACCTTGAGCTGACAACTGACTGTAGATGGTGTTGAATTCATTCAGATGATTGGACATAGGTGTCCCTTCTTTCATCTTCAAGTCAACAAGCTTCTTAAGCCAGTATACCTGTGAAGCTGCACTCTGCTTCTCATAAAGATCACTCAGCTTTGTCCATGCTTCATAAGCCGACATCTCATCTGCTACATTGAAGTAAACGCTTTCTGCCAAAGTCAGCATAATGGTAGAAAGTGCCAATTCATCCATTTCGCTCCATTCATCTTCGTCCATATCTTGTGGTTTTATCCCCTTGAGCTTTATAGGTTTTATCTGCTTCTTTTGTACCAACACGTGCCAAATCTGCTTCTTCCACAATGGGCAATTGGTTCCATCCAGCTTCTTGATATTGTAAAGAGCAGTGTCATGTGATCCAGCCATAGCTACGCTTCACAGTAGTTTACTTTCCTGGGAAAAATTCGGCATAGTTTCCCCTGTAAACTGACCTCTGAACCAATATCAACCTGTCAAATGAACCAAGAAAGCTTTAGATTCTGCAGAAATTTTGGCAGAGTCTCCTTTGTAAAGTGGCTCTGGTGTACTAAAAAACAAACCAAAAAACAACTCAAAAAACACTGTCTCTCTGACACTGTAAGCTGCGGGTAAACCTGTCCTGCACCTGTACTGTCTCTCACTGTCATGTCACTGTCGTGTAAGCATAGACTGCGACAATGCCTCAACGGCAGTAAAGCAAAGATGCAATCCCAACTGTCTAACTCACAGTCAATACATCCTAGCTGCCTATCTAAGGGTGCTCGAGGGATCGCTCCAAGACCTGTATCACCGAAAGGATCTCAACATTCAAGAATCCCCCAGCTCAATAAAACCTCACTCAACCCTCAACAAAGGCTGCAGTAAATCTGACAGTACATAGACTTCCCACAAAGTCATATATCCACAAATTTCCCACTATATGCTGTAACCGCTGCAGCGGTTGTTTGCTGCGTGACTCACAGCCAGCAAACCCTCAACAGACATACATCATCTCTGACAATACATCCCATGTGGAAGTACCTACAATGTCAGGATGAAATCTGGAATATCAAGCAACAAACACAAGCTACCTGATGAACTAGTGGATGTCGCCTACAGTCTGTGTGTAGATGCGCCCGTGTCGTATGTGACACGCCTCCAAGAATTGTGAGCCGTCCTTCGATGTGTAGACAGCCACAAATCAACACTCTGGGAGTGTCGATATCCTCAGCACTTGCAGTCGTAGGCCGAAACCCCAAATTTGCAAAGTCGGATCTGCACCCGTAGAGACCACGTAGTCGAAAATGGCCTGCAGAGAACTTTGTCGAAGCCGAACGGTGGCCGAGATGACCTCAGAATTTGGGGCCGTGTCTTCGCCTGTCGAATTTCACTCCAATCTGCACCCGCAGAGACCACGTAGTCGAAAATGGCCTGCAGAGAACTTTGTCGAAGCCGAACGATGGCCGAGATGACCTCAAATTTGGGGCCGTGTCTTTGCCTGTCGAATTTCACTCCAATCTGGCTACGTGCAAATGCTGCCCCGAGCCTCGATCTGAGCTCTGATACCAGTTGAAGGAGTATGAGGGGAAGTGTGACGCGAGAGAGAGTGCGAGAAGAAGAGCACGACGATATGGTGAACTCGCTCTAATGTAATGTGTAGAGCATAGTGAGTTCTTATTAGGTTTTAACAAAAGAATATGTGTACATACCTGGCGGCCCGCCCACTTACCTGGGCGACCACATTGGGCTTTATACCCCAACACTGGCGTTATCATACCGGGGGTTTTACCGAGGCCGTGGCTTTTTTTGGAAAAAATAATTGTAAGTGTATTCGCCCGGTGTTACCCCCGATACAGGCCCAATCCCTTGTAGTGACTTGTTCTATTGTGGAATGGTGTAATTCACTTAAAAGTGGATCCAAAGCAAAAGAAAAAGGTAAGATTCCCGAGCTTCCTTAAAAACAAGTATAGTCGAGGACGACTATGATTTAAGGGCGGATACTTTTAACAAAATTATATTTTGATGAGCTTCACAGATTTTCTCTCTCTAAAAAGTAGCTATCTAGAGAGAGAATACAAAGGCAAGCATATGAAAAAGGTATTGTATTGTAAAAATGTATAGTTTCACTCTAGGTGATGTTAATCAAAAGAATAAACCTTTGAAAGTGCAAAAATGGGTACTCTCTGGCTAGAATTCTAGAGAGAGAATATTAAAATAAGTTAATGACATGATGTACGAGAGTGCATTTAGGCAATAAAAAGTGCCTACAAGTGAATACTACTTCCAAAGTATAAAGGACAAGTTTCTAGGATCTCAACATGATTTTACAAAAAGTCAAGCGGACTCCCGGAATGCCGAGATTGTGCAAAATACGGCTTATAGGAAGGAGATAATGGGATTAGGGGTATATGGGCTGCTAGATGGGAACTAGGGCTTACACATATAAAAAAGGTGAGCCATGCATGCCAAAAGGGGGAAAAAGGAAAGGTACCTCTTGTTTCTTGCTCCCCCAAGCCACAAAAAGTTACTTTCTCTTTCTCGATGCTAAATATGGCAAGCTCCTCTCTCTTTTTGAAAAGGTATGCATGAAGAGCCTACCACACCTGTTGGATAGCCTTAGACAAAAACGGTCATAACTTGAGCTCTGGTTGTCAGAATTGTGCAACCTAGGACTCCCCTTGAAACTCGCTTTGAGCTCTACGTTATATAGTAAGACTTATGTGATTCCATGATGTCTATGATGTTCTGCAATAGCATATTTTCTCAGTAGAAATTATCATAAGAAGAAGTAGAGGGAACTCACGATAGGAAGAAGCTTTACACATCTTGCTTACAATACCTCCCTTGGTAGCTACTTATGTATTTAATGTATTCTTTCAACCTTCCTTCTTGATTTCAATACACTCTACTCCTTTTCTCTATAAGTTCTCCTTACCTACGTGGTATTTGAGGGCTTGACAAGAGGAAGACGGAAGAGATAAAGCTTCATATTGCTTGGGCTATGGAGATTCAAAGCTAGAAGATCCTTATATTGTATTTTAACTCAAGCGATGACTCTTCTCGAGCTTGAGCACAAGTAATACAAATGCCTTTCGAGAGGGGGGGGGGGGGGGGGGGGGGCTCATAGGCTCGGCCCTCAATGTGGTATTTTTATTGTCTCTTTTTTATTCTTCATAAGTCTTTATTTAATTGTTGTGCAATTTGTGCTACTATTGTTGCTAAACATGCAAACTAACTAAATGAAATTAGTCACATGCTTAACAACTCTCACCATACCTAACCCACCCATAAACTTTTTCTTCCAACTAGATGGTAGGAAGATAAGGAGTCATAATGTGAGAATTTCATTGTTAGTGGCCAATGTCTGGCTCCACACATTCTCAAGGTAGTAGAATCTTCATGATGGGCTCATGTGGACTCACTCTTTTGTCAAGTGGTGAATGTGTATCCCCACACATTTTGTACTTTTTAGTGTAGACGTCTATCCCCTTTTGTAATTGGCATCTACTTGCTGTTTGGCCTTTTTATCTTGGAAATCACACATCAGTGTGTGTAATGTAACCAACTATTCAATCTACACCCTGTATTTATAATGAAAGTCTCATTTTGTCTCAATTGGTATGCGGAAGGGGCTACATCGTGTTTTTGTATTAGAGCCTTTACAAAACTTGACATATTTGTGTAGCTTCATTGCCAGCAGGTATCATTTCAGCCTCCTCCATCACCTCCATCCTTCTCCTTTCCTCTAATGACTAGGATATGCGACTGTGTTTCTATCACCAAAATGGAAACTGTGAAATATAGGATTTGGGATAGTATTTTTGTTGTCAATCAAAGATGTTCAATTGCAGAGTTTGTAAAGTCATTGGGTTCTAGCTCAGCTTGCAGGTGATAAGATGATTTGATTGACATAAGGTCTAGCACATGGTTCCTTGAATGAGTCCATAGATGGTACTCTTAGTAAACGATGCTATTTTTTGTTCTCCATAGCTAGTGGTCTTATTATATGCACTTCTTTACAAATTGTTGTAATTTGGTACATAAAGATTTGAAGGGAATTATAAGCCTCAACCTGGTGCATGGATTTGGACAGAACTGTCTCTCATAGTCATTTCGTTGGTTCTATACATGTTCAAATATTTTGGAACTCCTACATGTTAAGAGCGTTGTTGTTTGTTTCTTTGTTCGACATGCTCATTTTCAATTGAGTTTTGTTAAGATGCTTCAAATCTGAGTCTGACCTAGGAGAGAATCAAGATGACATTTGTCATTTTTCAGGAGCAATGGTGAAATGTCCAATACGCAAACTGCAAATTCCTAGGGATATACACGACGTTGAATTCAACATGCGCAGATTTTGATGTAATGATAGCATCTTCTGTGTTGCATTCTCACCCTCCAATTCCACACGTGGGATTAGTGCAAACAACTTTTCACATGCATATAAAATAATCATCCTTTCAAGGTGAAACACCTCCAGCAACATGACAGCCATAATGTTGAACACTCAACTCTACACATGCATATAAAATAATTATCGTTTCAAGGTGAGACACCTCCAGTAAAATCCCTAATTGTTTCACAAAAACACATTCGTAAACATGAAGTCTATCTTCACCATCGTAAAAAAGGAAATATAGCCTTATATCTTGCTTACCTAAATTTTCGTAGACCACTAAAAGAGAAGACCAGCTGGTATGACAATAGCTTTGCTAGATATCACCCTCTCTTCAAAATCCTCTTGAACTATAAAAAATAGAAAAACTAGGTTTAAAAAAAAGAAGTTCAACAGAGCTAGAGGTGGAAAAAGAAATCAAGGAAGAGACTTTGTTCCTGAAGGGCTATGTCTACCTTACTCAATCTCACATACTAGCATAAAGTGTGAGCATAGTTTTCAACACAAGAAACCCTTAAAGATATTGTATCTTTCAATGCATAGAAAAAGGCGCTCTGCACAACACATGACATTCTTTGTTAGTAATTTTCTCATATACACATGCATACAAAACATTTCCATGCTCCTACTTGATGTAAGCAATTATGTCCAACATTAGTGGATTTTCCATATACAAGGAAATCCAACATAAATAAGAAAACCTATGTCAAAATGGGTATATATGCAAGTCACATACAATGTCATAGCTCCCTTTGAGACCTTACTCTAGATTACGCTAAATAATGTGTGCGGGCACAAGCAACGAAGTTGAAAAAAAAAAAAGACAAGTAGTGCCACTTACTTTGTGCAATCAATGCCATCAATGTCATAATCCTTGCCATTGTTGAGAGATGGGGCCTTGGGATGAATGGGTAATTTTAGCTATTTTCTTTGAGACTTTACCTGCTTTCACAATTCTAAAACAGTTCATGGGACCCTATAGATATGGTAGTTATGTCTATCCTTTTGTGTTTGTGTGTGTGTGTGTGTGTGTGTGTGTGTGTGTGTGTGTGTAGATGTTTAAATCTTAACTAATAAGACATAATTGAATTTTTACATTCAAAAGACACCTGGCCAAGGAATAATGAACTGATATGTACAAAAATAACTCAGTATTAGAATTATTTAGGTACAATGATTGTAGGAAACAGATCCTCTTTCAGTAAGACTATAAGTAAATGAACTTTCCTGTTCCTCAGCGAGTATTTCATTACAAAAATGTTGTTTGCCAAAGAAAAGAAATCCATCCAAGATAAGATAGAGTCCTTACCTGCATCCATCCAAACAAGACAACGATTCTGTTAGCCTTGGATATGTTTTACATGTATTAATGGACTATATCATTTGTTATCCATGTCCATCTTATAGGTTTTAATTACTTTAGACAAGCTAGTTTATTCATTAGATTTGGTATGTTAGCAGTCTTTCATATTACTTTATAGTCTATGGTGAAGTCCATCAAAAGTAAAACGAAAAGCCATAGCTCAGTAGCTAAAAAAAGCAACCATATACTTACCTTCCAAATCAGTAGAACCCATGGTACCAAAAGGTACTTCTTTAGACAAAGAGATGTGAAATCCGACTTCTTTTTGTCAACCAAAGGTCACAGATGAGGTTGGTGACTACCTCATTTTCTTAAAACCAATAAGACAACAGTGTAACCAGTCAAGAGAGTAGCAAGAATCCCCCCCTTTTTTTTGTGAAACCTCATTTTTTAGAAATAGCTTGGAAGCTATACCCAAGCCGAAACAACCCCGGCCATATACTTACCTTCATATCCATAAGTCATTAGCGGTTTTTAAGAACAGTAGTGTCCGGCCCTACCAACCATAGCTTTTTTCCAAAGCCAAAAAAATACATGAGCTACTGTATACTACCTTCACAAAAATGCCAGGCTATCATGGACTGTAGTGTCCGGCCTGATATAAGCTCCCAATTGTGATAAGCCCCAGTGGCAACCAGTTAATCACAGAAAAGAACCAACCGTTTTCAAAACCTGCGAGTCAATTAGATACCTCTATCTTCTTAGAGAGAAAAAGAACCGGTTACAAGAGCGACAAGAACCAGTCATTAGGCTGTTTTTTTTGCCAGAGTCGAAGCCAAGTGACTCATCAGCCATAACCCCATGTTGCCACCATTTATACAGTCAGGACAAAATATCAGTCCCCGTTTATCAATATACATATCCAACTGTAGCATGTATTAGGAACGTCCATCAAGCCAACCATCATATTCACAACCATATACATACATACACATACTGCCACACATGCACAAAAAGTTTTATGTGGAGGTGAAGTCCTGCATCGGTTAATCTCTGAGCCCTTTACACCTTATTGAGGCTACCCCCATTTTTTATGCAAACAACCACAGACAGACTTTTTTTAATGCACAAGAGACCCAAGGCCAGCCATAATGTCTAGGCTTAGCAAAATAACCAGTCATGCTCATAACTATATGAACTTGCAACAATTTACAAGAATCGACATAGCCTACAGTAAACCACAGATGTGACCTAACCAGTCCGAGGTCAGGAGCAGTTTTTATACAAGGCGAGGGTGCACCATTCCTAAGCCCTTTGAAATAACATCAATAGAAAATGCCTTTTGCACATAGTTTGCAAGAATACCATAGCCAAAAAAACTGCACAGTATGCGTGCTTGTAACAAGCATAAGGTAGGACCACCTTCCCTAATTAAAAACCTTTTAGTGTTTAATTTGTGCATAAATAGTGCAGTAAACCAGCAAACTCAGCAGGGGTAAGATTGAACACCCGAGTCACCTCCGAGGAGAGCTCCATTTTCCTTGGTAGTAAAAAGCAAACAAGAGGTGTTTCACAGAATAACTCAACACACCCACACTAAACATTCCAACAATGCGACTTCATGGCAAATCAGCACAAGATGATCAAGAAGCATGGATGGATCGACTTCTTACCTTAGCTGAGCATGAGTGGAAAAGAGAAGCAGCATACGAGTGCTATAAGAGGAAAGCCACACAGACAAAGGAGAAGCTTGACAAGAAACTGAAGGACAAAGGCATCAATGAAGGAGATCTTGTGCTAAGGTATGACAATCGACTCGATAATCGTTTTGATGCCAAATTTGAAACAAGATGGCAGGGGCCATACATAGTCAAGAAGGATTTCAATTCAAGTTACTATCAACTTATGGACTTGAATTGGAAAGAGCACTCCAGGAAGGTAAACGGCTATCGCTTGAAGCCTTACTTGAGTCGCCTTCTACCAAAGGATCTACCAGAGCAAAAGGCAACTATTCCATGTAAGTATTGTTTCATGAAGCATGAGTGTAACACAAACCAAAATTCCAAGGGGCCAAACAATGAAGATCTTGTCAAGGACTCTGAAGCACTCTCTTTGGAAAAGATGCTCTATGATGGTACATGAATATACCATCATCCTGGGGGAGGGCTAATGATAGCCATTTTTCGGCTCTCTGTGATTGCCATAGTGAGTTATCCCCCCTATCAAATCACTCAAACACTGTGGTTACCCTCACCCTTTCACTGTATATAGGTGCGTGTGAGCTACGGGACTTTTCTCATATCTCCTTACTAAAATAAAAAACCCTCAATTAGCTAGGCATTGGGCTAGTTGAGCCAAAAAAATAAAAAATAAAATAAAAAATATAAGTATATTATGGCCCATGCGTATGTAAATATTTCTTTGTATATAGGACCTAAATAAAATATTTTTTCATAATTATTTTGATATTTATTTAAATATTTCTACCTAGGTGTGTGTTATTTATGCTCTGTACATTGCCTCACCATTACCACAATTTTTCTTACCATTTTTCATACTCTTTATTCCATATAGAAATATTTTCATGTAAGCTTCTCTTATATTTGGTGTAACTCCACCCCAACAAAAATCCAAAAAAACTAGTTTTATTTATGTGTATATTTTTTCACTATTGTGATTTTTCCCTTCCTACATCTATTTTGTTTTTTTTTCTAAAAAATTAGAACACCAAAAATATTTATCTTTTTATGGTAGCCTCATAATGAGAGAGATTTCTTTTGACCCCTTTATATTTTTTTCCACTTATATTATTTATATTTGACATGTACATATTTTCTAGACCCCTCAATATTTGATTTTCTTAGTTGTACTATTCACTTATATCATAATCTCAACAATATCTTCAATTATAGACCTACCAAATAAGGTCAAGGGTAGGTGGCATGCATACATGCACTATGGAGGGGGCTCACTCTTGGAGGTATTCAAAAGAATCATCCAAAGAAGGACCCCACAAGGACCTTGTGCAGTGGAAAAAAACGATCGATTTTGCTGAATTTTTAAAGTTCACTTGCTCTCCGAATTTGAAAAGGTAATACAAAGAAAAGTTGTAGCTCGTGGGCTGAAATTTTGCCTCAAATTTTTTCATATTTTTTTGAACTACGAGCTGTGAGCTATGATTTTATTAGTGGACCCCAGTTTTCCCATGCTACGCAGCCACACTCTCTCTTCCACTTTATCATTTTCCTCTTTCGCACACACTTCTCCACTCATCATCCCCACCTCTCTGCACCCTACTCACCTTCTCCTCAACCTTGAAGAATAAGAGAAACCATGGTGAACTCATACCTCCCACACACAATTCCATTCCAAAATTGACCACCTAGTCTCATTTTTCCTCCTCCAATTTACCCATATCTATCAAAAAAACCACAAAATTCAGCCTCTTCTCTTTAAAGACAGCATCATGGTGGTTGATTACTCAGCTTCAATTACCTTGTCTCTCAAGGAAGGTCAAGAGTGGAGAAAAAATGTACCGTCAAAGCTAGTGGACCGTCAACAAGCGTCAAAATTGGCCCTACTCAAGATGCTTGGAGCATCAACCTTGTAAGAAATCCACCTTTTCTTACCTCTTAAGAGTTTTTCTTCCTTATTTGTATCCTACATGGATACTCCCATTGTAAATATCCAATTCCATTTGTAAATTAATACTAACTCTACTAACACTAACCCACTATGAAAAGTCCTATCACCTCCATTTCTCTCCTCTCTCTTTCCCCACCAACTTCTTGATAATTTCAAGCAAAAGAAATTAGATAAATTGCTGAAAATCTAACCCAACCATGGTTAGAGGAGTAACCCTAGCCTTCAAAATTGCTATAAAAGGAGGGTGTGGCTAGCACAAAAGGGGGAGCCATAAGCAAGAGCACTATGCTATAGCTTGAGAAGCCAAGCTCAACCTCTCTAGAAGGAGCTCTTGAGTGGAAGCTCATTGTCTTATGCATGTGCATATGTTGTAATAGGGGATTAGCAAGGGAACTCTATGCCATTGTAAGAGAGAGAGTGATCATTCAATTGAGAGTAGGAAATCTATCATTTCTCCTACTAGTGTAAGCCCAACATTCGCTGAATCAAGAAGGGTGGATTTGGACTAAGCTTGGATACTTTGTCTCCCTTCCAACGTGAAGTAATGGACAACAATGATGCGTAAGTGTCTTGGTGTTTTCTGTTAAGTTCTTGATAGCTTGTCTCTGGTGTTGTCATCAATCTAGCCATAAATCCCACATACTGTAAGAGGGCGACAGGGTGGAGAGGACTCCCCTGGCCTTAAGACAGTGATTGGGGTGGCTTTTCTTGTGATGTGTTGTGGTGAAATTTATGCAAGCTATGTTGAACAAATACTAATCTCACTTTGATTTGTCATGACAGATTTGTAAGAAGGTATTAATGCAACAAGCACCCCTCCCCCTTTCTCTCTCTTTCTTAAATATATAGTTGTGTTTGCTTGATCATTGCCGATACGTTTCAAAGCAGCCCGAGCACTCTCTCTCTCTCTCTCTCTCTCTCTCTCTCTCTCTCTCTCTCTCTCTCTCTCTCTCTCTCTCTCTCTCTTCTTTCTCTCTCTCTCTCTCTCTCTCTCTCTCTCTCTCTACGCGTCCTAGTTCGCATCCAAAACTAGGTGGTGCCCCAAATTTGTGTAGGGTTAGGTTGCGGGTTTGTGTGTGTGTTTGTTGTTTTTTTCCAATCCCAACCCAATTGAGCAGCACGGGAGCCTTGAAGGGTGTCTAGAGGTTGCTCTTCTTGTTGCCCGCCCCAGACCGCCTCAAATTGGTGCCCCCACGGAGGACGGCTTGTGTATTTTTGTGTAGAATCAACCTTTAGCATAGTCAAGTAGTTTGCATGAATCACGAAAATTTGTATGATCCCTTCATTCCCATTGCAAGGCAAAAGGTACACATAATTGTTAGTACTAAGTTGCAATTTCAACGTGTCATTCGTAGAATTTTAGGTCCTCTTAGGTTGGCCGAGATAAAGGCTTCAGTAAATCCTTTTATTTTGCCTCTCATTAGGTACGACCTTAGTTTGGACGTCTATATTTTTGTTTTGTTTTAAGCATTAGGTCATGCATAGACCATGGATAATGGCCGAGGAATAGAGGTTTTCCCCTTCCATTTCACTCCACACATTAGAATAAACATTGCAATTAGTAGGAAAATCCATTTTCAACAACGTATGGTGTTCATGTTTGGTGCCCAAAGAGTAGGAGAAATTCTTGCATCACCAAACCATGTCATTCTACCTCTCATCAACTACCACACTTCTTTTGATGTACATGTGTTCATTTTATTTTAAAATGAAGTGCAGCCTGGCAAAATAGTGTGTATGTTTGTTTTTTCTTTGTCCAAGTTGTTACAAGAAACAAAAAACGATCATTTGTTCTAACTGGGAATGTGTGTGCAGTGAAAGTTCAATCCTTAGAGATCTAGCTCTATTACCAATTGAGTTGCAGGAGCAAGTAGTAAGGCGTCTCCCTCATAACAAGAGGGTAGTGAAGTTAAGACGGAAGGTCCTACGCGTGGATTCCATTTTCCTCTTGTTGTTGGGCACTAAGGAAGACCGCGCATTCATCCAACTAGTGTGTGCCCTAAGATTGGTAAATACAATGAAATTTGGTGTTTGGCGAGTGCATTTCACCATTGAGGAAGACTCTTCAGGAAACTTGCGGCCAGAGTTCATGCTTCATAGACTCACATTTGGTGAATTTTTCCCTCATTTGCGTCTTATTAATAGTCTTCCTTTCGCTTTCAACAAAGGAGATAGGGAGCTATTCAGAGCTTGTCTTAATAAAGAGAGCATAGAGAAGATTGCAAATTTGTATAAATTCTCATCCTTCTCTACTTTCTATGACACTTTGTTCATAGAGACATTGTAAATCTCTTTATGCTTTTGAATGATTTAACCATAATCCTAAGGAGTTTTTGTCCAGGAATTTTGTAGCACAAGTGGAGTCTTTAAATCTTGCAAACTTGATTGGACTTGATGAGGATGTTCTTTATGAAATTGTGAGAAGGTTGCCTCACTCCGACTGTGTGGAACTCGAAGGAAAGGAGCTCCTAGTCAATTGCTACTTTCTCACGGCCTTCGACGAGCATGAAGATCTAGTTTTTATACAAACCGCTTGTGCGTTGGGAATTGTAGAACAAGTGCAATTTATCACTTGGGACGTGGTTGCTCTTTTGTATCCAGAAAATGAAGTTCTAGAGATTTTTGTTTATCGCCTTAGCTTTGAAGAATTTCAACCCTTCTTAGAGCTCATCAATAGTCTACCTTTTTGTTTTGATCAAACAAATCGAGACCTCATTGAAGCTTGGATAGCTGAAGAAGAAAACCTAGAGTGGTATTTTCTTACTTCTTCATTTGCAGGGGAGTGGTTCTAAATCTCTATTGTATCCCTTATTGTAACTCGTGTTGTAATCTTTCATAATAATGGAGAGCCAACGCCAAATGTCTGGATATCCTCTTTTCTTTGGAGAGCCTGGAGAGGATGCAGAATTATTTTTAGCAAATTTCAAGATGTCTTGCCGTATCAAGAGGATAGTAACCGATCAAGAACGTGTAGAAATGTTTGAGGTGGTCCTTAGGAAAGATGCTAGTACTTGGTTTGACTCTTTGCCTGAGGAAGTTAAGGGGAATTACACAGAAGTTTTGAATCGTTTTAAGAGATACTTCTTTGATCCCCAAAACACTTTGATAGAGGGAAGCAACCTGAATTGCTTCAACCCTTGCCAATCCCTAATTCACCATGGGACAGCATATCCATGGATTTTATCTTTGGATTGCCTAAGTCTATCCATGGGAATACGTGAATATGGACAATAGTAGACAGGTTCAGTAAACAAGCTCATTTTACCTGTCAAAAAGACTATCAAAGCCCATCAAATGGCAACCCTCTTCATTTCACAAATTTTCAAATACCATGGCTTGCCAATGTCCATAGTGTCGGATAGAGATCATAGAATGACCAGTAATTTTGGAAGGGTCTCTTTGAGAATTTAGGGACAAGGCTAAATTTCTCTTCGGCCTATCATCCACAAACGGATGGCCAAAGTGAAATAGCTAACCTAACAATTCTCGATCTACTAAAAGACTATGTAATGGAAGTAGATCAAAGATCCCAATGGGAGAAGTACTTACCCTTAGTGGAGTATGCTTACAGTAACACTGTACATACTTCCACGGGAAAAGCACCTTTCGAGGTAATTGAGGGAAGATCAAAAAGTCCCTTGCTACTTAAGGTACATGGAAGATCTTCGTTGTAGATGAGTATAGCCGAGACCTACAAGAATCTTTTCAAAAGATTAAAGATGCTATCTCTATCTCACAGCAAAGGCAAAAGGCTGCTTCTGACAAGCACAGAAGAGCCCAAGCCTTTAAAGAAAATGATTGGGTCCTGTTAAAGTTTCCCAAGGCTCGATTAAGGCACACGACGGGCAAGAATCCTACGGGCCACCAAAAGTACTATGCTAAACTAGCAAAAAGGTACTATGGTCCCTTCCAGATTCTTAGGCCAATCAATGACATGGCATATCAACTTAAGTTGCCCAATCATTGGCTCATACACAATGATTTTCATGTGAGCCTATTAAAGCCTTACAAAGGAGAGCCACCTCAAGAACCAACTATTGAAGACCCACGGAGATCGAGGACCAAGAGGAGGTGCTGCAGCCCGAGTCCATTCTCCGACATGAAGACAAGGTATTAAGAGGCGGTGCGACTATCCGACGATATCTTATTAAATTTAAGAATTATCCTTTTGAAGATGCTAGATGGATGCAAGGCATACAATTAAAGGATAACCTAAACCTTGTCAATGCTTACAATGCTTCCCAAGAGTAAGCAAATGTACAAAAATGTTAAAAATGAACAAAATTTTTGTCTTATAAGACTCTCTTTTTCTTTATTTGTGCACAAAAAAATGAACTAGTATGCAAACACCAAGTGATTAGTCATCATGGAAGACTGATAGGACTGATGTGCAGACATGCTGTGGAGTGCCAAATGGACGGAATGATGTCGTCTCCTGCTAAGAAAAGGACTCATGAACATGCTTTATCTTCTCTACACCATAGTCGAGGACGACTATGATTTCAAGAGAGAGGTAATGTCATAATAATCAATATCTAATTCTCCTAAATGATTTTCTCATATTAAACTGATCATTTAATGTGGGGAAGGCCAAGGGAGAAAAAGCTAGAATATTGGTTAAGCTAGAAGACCGGCCACAATAGGGATCCAAAGGAGGGAAAATAGGGATCCAAAGGGGGGGCCATCTGCAAAAGAGCCATGTGCAACAATGGGCTAAAAAGACCCTAAGGTTCAGCCCATTAAGACTTCCAAAATGCTAAGGTTCCAAAATTCAAAGGTTGTGTCCAAAAGGTCAACCCTAGGGAAAATTGGATGCTTAGTGTGTGTACAAAAGTCTTCTTCAAGCCTACAAAGGAGGGAGCGAGCCCATTTAGTAGGGGATGAGAGAGAAATCCACACACACACACACACACACACAGGCTCCCTTTACACAAAGGGAATTAGGGACACATGTCAGCTCCCTAGGCCAGATGCCCACAAGGTGTGCCCAATTCCTATTGGAAGACCCTTGAAGTGGACCAATGAGAATTAAGCTAGAGTAAATCTAGTTTAATTAATTTAAAAACATTTAATAAAAGAAACAATGAGAATTAAGTCTCCTAGAAGACTATTGGGCAGTCTCCCAAGGGGTCCAATGAGCATTCAGGAGCCCAATGGCTTGCCTGATTCCTATTGGCCAGGAGGCAAAGGGGTCCAATGAGAGTTTAGTTTAATTATTTAATTACGTAAAGCTCTCACAAAAGGGGAAAGGGGGACACATGTCAGAAGGCTATCACTTATGCTGCTTAACACCCATTGGCTTGACTTGGGGAGGTCCAATGAGGCAAAATCCAGACCAATTTAGCAGGAAGGGCTCGCCCAAGAGAGAGGGGGGGCTGATTTTTGCTTGGTATTGACACACACGCACACACTCACACTTGGCATGGGTGAAGAAGAAAGAATACTCTATCTCCTCCCAAGCTTTAATGGAGAGCTCATCACCTACTCCAAGCTTGTGAGATAGAAGCCTACATCAACACTCTCTTGGCACGTGGATGCAAATCCAACCAAGAGTCAAGCTTCAATGCATGCTCATCTTCTCTACCAAGCTAATTACTAAGCTAAGCTATGCTAATATGAGTGATTATGTGAGGAGATGTACATCTTTCTCGTAAGATACTCCTTCTTCCTCTCAATCTACTCTCATACCCTGCTAGCTCTCACCATCTTCGAAGGTGTGTGAGGTCTTGGGTCTAAGAACGGGGATAATTCAAGTTGTGTTTGATTAAGTGTTTTGCTTAGTGCATGAAGCTTCCATCTTCATTGCACTAGCTAGTCTTGAAGGAACACAAAGAATTGTATTGTACAATGTCTCTCTTGATGGGAGAAACCATAATACAAAGCCTTTTGGAGGGGGACCGGCTCCATGCAAATCCGGTCCTCAACTGTTGTCAATAGCTTAATTTCTCTCTCTTTTGAAAGTATTGTTGATGCTATCTAACTAGGTGTTATGATTTTTGTTGCTCTCTCCACCCAAGCACTCTTGTAATTCTCATTAGGAATCTATTCTAATGAAACGCCCACTATGTTCATGCTAGTTTCCGCTACACATAAGTTATTAGGCCATTAAATGTTACACTTTGTATGGCCTATTGCTATATATTTTAATGAATTCTATATGGGACGCTTAAGAAGATCCTTTCTCCAGATAAATCTAAGGTCATATCCACTTGTAGATAGGGAATGAAGGGATATTGAAAGGTTAAGAAATTGGGTTGATTTGCAAAAGTTCTCAACACAATTGAATTATCTGGGAGGGAGGTAGGCTCAATTTTTAGGCAGTGGGGGTACATTTGATAAATCTCTATAGAGAACATTTTGTTGTTAACACTCAGTAGGTCATCCATATATCTAAAAGTATGATTGAATAATGGAAGTATTTTATGTTTAGTTTCCATGTTCTGAAGACACCATTTGTATTCGAAAAAAGCTAGGTAAATGTTACACATAAGTGGTGAGCAAGAGAAGCCCATAGGGATGCCAAGGCATTGGTTAAAGCAGCAGCCGCCTGCAATAACCGTGCAGTTATTCAGCAGCCAGAAGATATAGGAGCAGAGCTTTGTTTCATTGAAGTGTAGAGTGGGTATTAATAACCTTAGCTAAAATAGTCTTAAGGCTAAGATCTCCACTGAGTGGAATGTTTTCATAGCATTGTGTAATGTCAGCTGTAAAGATGTGGAAGATATGTTGAGGAAGGTTAAGTGTGACTTTTGTAGCAACATGTCATGGGAGTGGAGGGTCTTTTGAGCATGAAGCTGGTCCTTTTACTATTAGGACTAAGTGGAAACTTAAAGCCCTCAAATCTCCTAAACATAATGGCATGTCCACTATGAGGACATGCGATTATGTTTAGACCAATGGCTCTCTAAATGGAAACTTAAAGCCCTCAAATCTCCTAAACATAATGGCATGTCCACTATGAGGACCGTGAATGTTGTAGACCAATGGCTCTCTAAATGGGAGCAATGTTTTTGTGTATGCCATATTGATGATAATGTAGACAAAATTCAACAGGTTACATACACCTTACTTTTGACATTGCCCATCATTGGTGGCGTAAGATCAAGTAAGATAAAATCAAGTTGACTACTTGGAAAGACATCAAAATTATGTCAAGCAATGGCATGCATGTAAAAAGCCATGAGGGTCATGAATTCTCTACTCATGTCTACTAGTTCACACATGAGGGTCAACACTGTGGGGATTTTTTTTGCTCAACCATTTCATGATTTATTGGACCCAGAGCCATAGATTTTTGCATGTACATAGTGGTGGCAAGTGTGCAAGTTTTGGTTTTTGAAGCACAATGTTTGTTAGGAGTTTATATATGTATATATATGTATGTATGTATGTACGTATGTATGTATATATATACATATATATATATATATACACACATACATATATATATATATATATATATATATATAACACACACACACACACACACTATATATATATGTGTGTGTGTGTGTGTGTGTGTGTGTGTGTGTGTGTGTGTGTGTATATATATATGTATGTATGTATACATATACACACACACACACACACACACACACACACACATATATATATATATATATATATATATATATATATATATATATATATATATATATGTGTGTGTGTGTGTGTGTGTGTGTGTGTGTGTGTGTGTGTGATATATATATGTATATATATATATATATATATATATATATATATATATATATGTGTGTTGTGTGTGTGTGTGTGTGTGTGTGTATGTATGTATGTACGTACACGTACGTATGTATGTATGTATGTATATATATATACATATATATATATATATATATATATATATATAGATACATGTATATATATATATATATATATATAATATATATATATATAGATATATATATATATATATATTATATATATACACATATATACATACATATATCATCTATCTACACACACACACACACACACACACACACATATATACATACATACATACATATTTATTTATTTATTTATATTATATATATATAGATACATACATATAGATAATAGATATACATATAAATATAATATATATATATATGTTGTATGTATATATATATATATATATATATATATATATATATATATATATATATATATATATATATATATATATATATATATGTGTGTGTGTGTGTGTGTGTGTGTGTGTGTGTGTGTGTGTGTATACATATATGTATATATATATATATATATATTTATATATATATATATATATATGTATATATACATATATTAGGCAATTATGCAATGGTCATAGTATAAAGTGATAATTGGAAGAGATCTTAGAAGAAGATAGGTGAACTTGGCTCTGGATTTTTGGCACCATCTTATCATGCTATGCGATTTGAGTTTTTGGATATGTGCTACAAGGAAGTCAAAGAGAAAATTTAAAGAGTTATTTTTAGTAGCATATCAGTTTTAGAATGCACCATTGTTAGAGATGGATGGTCTAATTTTCAAAGATGTCCATTGATCAATGTTATGGTCGTATCTCTAAGAGGGGAGACACTTGTGAAAGTAGTGGAAAATTATAGAGCCATTAATTTTCAAAGATTTCCATTGATCAATGTTATGGTCGTATCTCTAAGAGGGGCGACATTTGTGAAAGCAATGGAAAATACTAGTGCCATTAAGTCTAGTTTCTACATTAGTGATGTACTTTCTTATGTAATATAATAAGTAGGTACAAAGCATGTGGTAAAGATTACAATGGATAATGCCAAGAATAGTATATTTTCTAGCAAAATCTCAGAGCAATGATCTCGGGGGATTCACCATGAGTTATGTATAGGTATCACATGAGTGTAAGGGAGGGGCTTTTGGTAGGAAGGGGAGGTATCTTTTTAAAGCTATGGTCCATATACGAGGGGATTTTTTCCATATATAGGGGAAGTTTTCCCATTTTTGGTGCATGCAAGTGACATCTCATCAATATTACTAGTGAATCCCTTGGGGCAACGATATCCTCACATTTTCCCTAGTAGTGGTTGTAACACTCACATACCTCAACCTTATGGTACAAAAGTGAAGATACTACTTGGTTTGCAAATATTATTGACACTTCATGTAGAATTGTCAAAAAACATTAAAATGTTAGAGAGTACTTGATATCCTCACATTTTTCGAGTGGTTGTAACACTCACATCGTGAACCTTATGATGAAGGATTGGTACAAAAGTGAAGATACTAGGTTTTGCAAATATTATTGACACCATGCAGAATTATCCAAAAAAAAAAACACTAGAGGGTACTTGACATCTATCGGTCACTCATGTGTGCTACCATAAAACTACCTACTGAGACTTGATTATGTACATACTTTTACACCTTAGAGTCTCTTATTTGCAACAAAGATGTTGTGGTTGAAATCTTCTCATGCATGGCATTCTATGAGTGGGAAGTAGACCAATCTAAAAAGATTAAGATAAGGTTAAAGTGTTAAGGGAAGATTTGAATAACTCTGCTTGGTGGAAGGGTGCTGCATATGCATATCATGTGATGATACCAATAATGTATGTAATAAAAACCCTTTACCACACGGCTCCTAATCTTGGGAAAGTGTGGATGATATGTTGGACGGTGCAGAGAATTTTAGAGTCTCTTGAAAAACTTAAGGACTCTGTGGCGGTCAAATACCCCCTTTTGTAAAGTACAAAGAAAAATTCTTTGAAAGCACTTCCATGCTAGGTGGGTGAGTGTGCTTAGTCTGCTACACAATGCAGTTTACATGCTAGATCCAGAATATTGGAATCTGGAATTGATGTGGAATTAAGAATTCATCCAAGACTCCTATAAGTTGATGAATGTATTCTATGCCAACAACGATGACAAAGTGAAGTGCATCAAAGATTTGACCTCTTTTACCTTAAATGAGGGTCCATTTGCTAACTCATTTGTCGAGCAAATGGAAAGAAGCAGCCACTATGGAAGTGGAGGATGCTGAACGATAGAGAGTACTATAGTCTCTTGTAAAATCTTGCAATGAATGTCCTGGGCAAGTGTGTATCAAACTCTAGCTCAGAGACGATTTAATCTATGTATAAATATGTACACAACATTGTTTGTAATTGGCTCTTAACAGATAGGGTTGTTGGATGTATGATTGTAATACCTAGGATGAGGATGATTTTGATGTTGAAATATCCCAATTGTACTCTTGGTCAATTGGACGAGAATTTCCAAGTAGATATGGATGAAATCCATGAGCTGCTATAGCATAAAATCGATGGGCCGATGCTTTCAAATGATAGCAACCCTGATCTATAGCACTTTTTTAAATTCTTATCTTTTTAGGAGACAATACTTTTGTACACATGGTGAGCTTATGTGTGTGTGTGTGTGTGTCTTTCTTACTTTAATAGTTTTAAACGTTGTGCACCTGCATTGCTAAGTGATTGTACAATTTGAATTTAGAATCACTTTGTCCATGTTTCAAATGTATATTAAATAACATTGCTCAGCTTAAAAATATACATAAAATTCCATTGCTTAGTGATAAAAAAAAGCGCTCTTTGTAGATTCATATTTAAAAGTATTACAAAGATAAGATGGTTTTTGACATGTGTTCCATCATTACATTCTCACAAAAAATACTTGCAAAAAAGGGCTAATATTAGGGCATAAAATAATATATTGGGAGGCATAGGGAGGGGGGGCATGTTCAATTCATTGTCTCTGCCTCCTTCATTATCAAAAAGATTGCATAGAATACTAGGAGTGGCCTTTGTGCTTCCTTCACTTGTAGTCCCTAGGCATCCCAAGCTGTGTGTAAAGGGTCTCATGAAACTCTGATTGATAGGTAGCACATGATGAGCCTTCTTGCATCAACGTCACCAAGAAAAACAAATGATAAGCCTGGCCACATGGGAGATAATGTTGGCCCCACTACAACTATCAAAATCCTCATCACAACCAGGGCACAAGGTGTTGCCACTCGATCCTACAACAAAGGGGCTACTAACCATCTCAAGATGTCACAAAAAGTACATAATGTGGACAACATGTCATTGTGCTAGTTGCAAACATTGAGACAAGCCATGCACTTCTTGGGTCAATCTATCAAGGCGGACCTCTACCTTGGCTTATCTTGCGGGAGGAGTTTGTGAGGCGTGGAGGACTCTCTTGGCTTCTTGATCTTTATCTGCAAATATATTGCTCCAAGTGTCTTTAACCTTTGTTAATTCTAGCTATTCTCCCTCTACCATCAAGGCGAGTTCCTACCTTGTGAAAGTAACTATCTCCTCTAGTATATCATGTGTTACTATGGACACCTCTTTGGAGGAGAAATACACCTGTGTTTTTGGAAAAAATTGATGGTACAACATCTTAGCAAAGTAGAGAGGGAAATCAACATCATGAAAACGGTGGCCATACACCTCAAGGAAAATCCATACATACACACACACATACATACATACATATACATATGGACTGGATACCACCGTAAGACTCCACCATCCATAAACATATGGATTAATAATCATTTTGTGTATAAGTCTTATGACCACATGACCTTATGTGTTACAAGTATATTTCTTGAATCTGGAAAAGGATGTGTTTCTCAAAGACATTCTGATATTTAGAAACACCTTTTTGAAGCCTCAATGTCCTCCATCATCGACAAATGTATGGATTAATAATTATTTTGTGTATAACTCTTTTGACCACAATGCCTCAAATGTTACAAGTATATTTCTTGAATCTGTCAAAGAAAATATGTTTCTCAAAAAAATTGGGTGTTCAGAAACAGCTTTTTGAAGCCTCTCCTCCACCTTGCTTAGAGCAAGTGAATGTTCATAATATGAATACTTGAATAACACTCATTGTTAGACTCAAAAACCTATGATAACAAATAGTATCCTCAAACTTGCTCACAAAAAGTGAAACATAGCAATATGCATACTTTATTAACAACATTTTATCGGACTCAAAATCTTGAATAGCACTCAGTATTAGACTCATCAACTTGTGGTAGCAAATATTGTCCTCAAACTTACTAAAAAAAAACAAAACATAATAATATGAATGCTTCAATAAAAATATTTTATTAAACTCAACAACTTGCATAAAATATATCCTATGGTTTTACTTCGATGTGTTATAAATTGTGGTTACTTTCCATGGGATTTTCTACACAAAGATAATGCAAACAACAATAAGAGGCCTCTATTTCGTTATGGAGATGGATAATTGAAATCATGTTACTAAAAAGGAAGCCTATGAACCATAGAGTATCTTTCATATATCAAATGTCGCATTGTCTCGATTTAATAGTACATTTTCAAAACGGAATTTCTTGTTGGAGATTAAATAATTTATATGTCATCAATCAGAGGCTTATGACCCGGGGGGGCATACGGTTATTATTCACAATTTGTGTAGGGGAACATGGTCTCAATGTAGCACTACATTTCAAGGGGGATTTCTACTTAGAGATGAAATAATAGCAAGGACATTTCCAGACGGCTATGTAAGGGGGACATAGGAATTCTAGTTAGTGTGACTACAAAGCATTAAAATACACACCTATCTTTATTTAAGAACATAGAAATCATCTATATGTAAAATTTGAAAACGTATTATTTATCAAGAAGTCTATGATTAAAGGTCCATAGGGTATATTTTAAGAAACATATCCTATTGTTTCAATGTAACAATAGATTTTAAGGATCTGTGTACATGGAGATTATGCACACAAGAATGAGACGATGTGGATATATTCACTCCAAAGAAGAGAATTCTCTTTACAGTTATCTTAAGAAGAGAAGTCATTAAAAGGCTAAAGAATAAGAACTTGTTCATGAATACATGAAAGAAAGGCACCTTATTTTTCAAGAGGTCTATGACTAAGATGACATAAGGTCCCAAGCAAATATTCATTATAGTCCTAATAGTTAAGTATATTCAACATAGAAATGGAATCTTTTAAATAAAATCCTTTTGAACCTTGTACCCAATCACTGCTAACCTCCTCTGAAGAACTCCCTGTACTACCGATGTCAGAATCCTCCTCAAAACTCTTCTTGTCTTTACCCCTTGGTGATTGTTTTTTGTTGGATTTGTGCCGGCTTGGCATGTCGTCATCCTCCAACGATTCTCCAACCAAGACCGCCACTGTAATGACATCACCCAAATCTGTATTGACTTTATCCATCGTCGCAAATGCTATCCATAAGTCCTTGCTTAAAGCCTTTCAAAAAGTAGTCATTCAAGACTTCTTGAGCAGGTTGCTGCGCCACTGGAACCCGCTGCAGCAAAACCTCAAAACGAGCCGCATACTCCTCTGTAGTCCATTTCCCTGGTTGAGAGTCCATAATTTCTCCAAATTTTGCGCCACAGTTTTCTCCACTTTGAAACGCCGCAAAAACGCCATCCGTACCGCATCAAAGGTCTGAAAATGGTCCGATGGCAACTCCGCCAGCCATTTAGAAGCTTTCCCACTCAACATAGACTCAAATACAGATTCCTTATGTTGCGGCACCACTGGGGGCGCATTGTTGATTCCATAAGTTTTATCAAACTTTCTGGCATGAGCATCTGGATCTTCATAAGACTTCCCCCGGAATTTTGGATATTTGGCCGCCATTGGCAACACCAGAGTCAGCACAGAAGGCTAAACAGGCAGGATTGTCTAAAACACCACCTGTTGCCCAAACAACTGTTGCACTGCTCTTGTTGGTGACTGGGTGAACTTACTGAATGCTGGTCACCTCTCGACCTCTGCACAGGTGGGCAATAACTGCCCCTCTCCCTTCTGTGAGAATTGGACGCACCATCTGCATTGTCACCAACAGCATTCTCACTAACCAAATCATCATCTGAAAATGGTTCTCCAACCGCATCCCGTCTGCGACGTGGGCGCTGTGTGGAAGGCACCACCGACTTAGGAGGTATGTATGTATGTATGCCTTCATTTGTATCATACACTACTCCATTCGAGCATTAACTTGGGGAGGAGTCTGTGATTGTAAAATTATTTGTGTCTCCAATTCTTTGGCTTACAGTCTTCTTCTTAAACTCTTTTTTCTCTTGTAAAAGCTATAGTTGAGTCCCTTTAAGTGTGAGGGCTAGCTCTTCACTGGTAAGTGTCACCGAGGATGCACAGATGTCTTGGGTGGATTGGGGAACTTCTTTGGAAGAGAAATCCACATGTCGATGAAGGTGTGGAAGTGCATATATAGCATCTTGGCAAAATAAAGGGGGGGCATCAGAGTTGAGTTATCGTTCGCGGACTGCGTACATACCTGAAAAGCAACTTTCGCTTTTTGTTTTTGATTTTTTTTTTTTGTTAATTTGCCGTTGATGATCGTCCAAATTCTATCGAGCTATTGTGGTACATGATCTTTTGTTATATGATATACTCGTTCATTGATTCTCGTATAATTATTCTTTTAGAGATATAGTTTACGTCGTTTTATTGATAATTTCTCATTGATACCATAGTGATTTTGATGGTACCATGATGATGTTTTGTTAATACTTTGGTCATGGTGATTTTCGTTGATACCATGATGATATGTCATTGATATCATGGTTATTCTCGATGGTGCCATGATGATATTTCATTGATACCATGGTTATTCTCGGTGATGCCATGATGATGTTTCGTTGATACCATGGTTATTCTCGGTGATGCCATGATGATGTTTCGTTGATACCATGGTTATTCTCGGTGATTCCATGATGTTGTTTCGTTGATACAATGATTATTCTCGGTGATATCATGATGCTTTTCGTTGATACCATGGTCATTTATTCATTTTTATTGATATAATGATGATATTTTGTTAATACTTTGATGGTATTCATTGATCACTACATTGATAAATGTTGTTTTATGTAGTATATACACATATCATTTGTATCACGTAATCACACATTTTGTACTTTTACGTTTATACTTTATGTACCATATGTTGTCGTGCGTATATATGTCGTCAAAAGAGTGGCGTCGCGAACCATCTCTTATGGCATTGTGAACGTAATTATTTCATTAACGATGCTAATAATTTTCATGACATGTTATTTTGGAGTCTATGATCTATGTAGGATTGATCAAAGAATTGATTTTATGAAGACAAACTTGGTGACAATAAAAGATTTATGAAGATATGTTTGGTGATGCCATATTGATGACAACATGAAGACATGTTTGGTGATGCGATATTGATGACAAGCTACACAGAAGATTCACGGAGACACTTTTGATTACAAGCTAATCGATAGCTTTTATACCTCTTTATTGAACCTTTGTATTCATTATTGTATTTGATAGGATAGGAGTAATGTAACTCCTCATAAAACATTCATTGTAAAAGGAGTGATGTAGCTCCTCGTAAACATTTGTATATTTAATGATTTTTATAATATAACGGTGGGTGTATATAGAGCTGTGGGTTTTTCCCTTGATCCCCCAAGGGTTTTTTCATCCACAGTTAGGGACCCTTATTTGAGCGGGGGTGATGAGCTTATATGTGAAGCTACTCAATATATGGCTTCTCTATATATGGCACCCAGGTCCCCTCTATATATACATCATCTCATGTGTGTATTCCACACACTTTGGGGTTCTACTTCTTTGATAAGATTCATGGGTCTTCCTACTTTAGTAGGATAGATCTCAAGAGCAATTATCACATCAAATTTGTATCGTACCAAAAGATATTCACAAGACCGCAGTCTGCACTACCTTCGATCTTTATGAGTTTATTGTGATGCCATTTGGACTCACAAATGCGCCGGCCACATTCAATCGAATGATGGACCGCATCTTTCGTAGGCATCGTGCTTACATAGGAATTTTTTGATGACATCATAATCTACTCTAAAAGCTTAGAAGAACACAAGTCTCACCTTAAGGCGGTTTTCCAAGAAGTGGGAAACAATAAGCTTTATGTCAATGGCAAAAAGAGTGAGTTCTTTTTAGAAGATATTTGCTATTTAGGCCATATTAGCTCCAAAGAGGGTATCCTCATGGATCCTGACAAGTTGAAGATAATAGAAGAATGTCCTCAACCAAAGAATCTTCATGAACTCAGAAGCTTCATTGGAATGTGCTCTTACTATAGGATATTCATTGAAAAGTTCTCCATTATAGTAGGACCACTTCATGATTTAACTAAGAAAAGGTCAAATTCCAATGGATAGCTAAAGAAAATAAATCTTTCCTAGCACTTAAAGAAAAACTAATGTCTAAGCCCGTTGTCGTGTGTAGCACGTATATAGTGGGAACGGGCATTAAACGATTTATCTTGTGACTTTTTGACACATAAGTATACTTCATATAATACTCATATACATAAATAAAAGATTTCTACCATACCTTAGTATTACCTTTGAAGTAATATAAATGTACATTACTATTAGAAAGTATTGCAAGAGAAGTATCAATAATTGTGTCTCTTTTTGTCTGGGGGAAAAGCATTTGTATATTTCTTCTAATATCTCAGCTATACCCTACCATATCTAAATTATTTTCTTCTTTTCACATTTATGTAATAATATAACTCTTCAATAATGCATACCTTCTTGGATACATACAAGAGGGAAGGGTCTACTAGAAGACTGTATGAAAAGGAAGATCCAAAGCTTCTTGGACCATCCCAATTTGAAAATCCAGACCTAAGGGCGTGGAGAAAAGGCCAAAACCAATTCAAGCTCTTTTAGTAGGCCAATTTTGCCTTTTGAAGCCTGTCAATCCGAGTTACAGGTCAAAAGTTACAGGGAAACCAGTGAAAAACCCTCTCACAACTACACTGCAAGAAGAGATGGTAAACAAGTGAATCAAGTGAAAAGAGGTAATCTTGGTCTTTTTCCATAAAATAAGATATTTGGAGGGTAAAAGACATAATCATGTGAATGTGACACCTCAAAGATGCCTTGAAGGACAAGACACACAAGTTGGGACCCCCTGCTGGAGCCACATAGAAGATGCCTAGGTGGGGCCCACATACATCATGCACCCACATGGAGCCTCAACGACCAAAAATGCTGAATTTCATGATATTTTGAGTCCTAATATTGCCCATTTTAAGAAATATCCAAAGAAAATTTGATTTGGGCTAACTCTTTAGCCTAATCAAGTGATTATGTAAAACATGGCTCCCTCACCTATAAAAAGGGCAACCTTCTCTTCATTGAGGCAAGTTATGAGTGAGTGAGAATAGCTCAATTCCATAGTGACACACTCATCTTAGTGCCACACTTTCTCTTAAGAAAGGCTGAAGTCTTGCCTCATCATCTCTCTCCATTAAGGTGGTGGCGATTGCTCTCATGTAAGATATATGTTGCTAGTTTTACTTTCATTTGCATATCTAATCCAATACTTGTCTCTAACTCTATCTCTATCTCTCATTATCTATCTTTAATACCACCACCACACTTAGATCTATCTCTAATTCTATCTTTACTACTCCTTTGATCTCTCTTGTTGTGTCCTAATTGTTTCATTGGAAGGTAATCAAGCAGCAACCTTGTCAATGTAATGGGTACAACCTTCTTGCGGGAAACAATTATGTGCACAAGGTTAGTAACCATATCTTCATCTTCCACAAGCATCTCTCTCTCTTAAGGTTCTCATTCTCTTCCACAAACTCTAGAATCTCCTTGCTACAGGTACTTCTCTCCCCGCAGTATCCTTATTGCCTAAGGGCAACAATAGGGCTTGGGAGAGAAACTCTCTTCTTCTTCTCCTTTCACTTCTTTCACACCTTTATCTTTGAACATACTAAGTATATCATTGATGAATAACCATAATCCACATAGAGGTAATTTCTTTCAATTCCATTCAGTGCAATCTATTAGGGTCAACATTTGGATTAGTCGAAAGATTCACTTTCAGCAACGCATAGTGTTTCTATTTGGTCCTGAAAGACTCAACGAAGTACTTCTCTCACCAGATCCCATCATACTACCTATTATTGACTATGACTTCTCTTTTGATGTGAATGTGGTTATTTTATTATGAATCAAGAGGATTTGTACTCACAACTAATCCCAATCACTAGACAAAACATATACATTCTAGTAAGCACAAAGCTACAGTTCCAAAGAGCAATCCGTAGCTTATTTGGACAACAAAGATTAAATATCATTAACTCATCCATTAACCCTTTTATCCTACCCATGATACGATATGATCTTAATCTCGATGTTTTCATTTTTGTTTTGTTCTGACTATCTTTCATGAGTTCTCTCCATCACGTGTGTGTTTGTAAGGAAAAGTGAGCGGCTTCTTTGGCTACATTTCTTCTTTAGCTTTAGAAGCTATGTTATCTACATCTTAGCTCCTTCTCATAACCCTTGAGCTTCCTCACAAACTCTCACAGCAAGAAGCCCGGTGCCTTCCCGGCAAGACCGCCAACTTCTTGACACCGTGCTAGCTCTTCCCGACCTCACAAAGCAATTTGAGGTTGAATGTGATGCTTGCGGTGATTGCTTAGGTGCTGTTCTTTTGCAAGAAGGACATGTCGTAGCATATGAAAGTTACCATTTAAATGAGCAAGAAAAAGTGCTAGGAATCTCCAAGGATAGAAGATTTGTTTGATAAGCTTCAAGGGTCTTCCTACTTTAGTAGGATAGATCTCAAGAACAATTATCACATTGATGGTCGGTTTTCGAAACCATGACCGTGAGAACCACACCCTAAGGAAGGGAAGCCATATTACCAAGGAGAAAAGGGGAAAAAAAAAACAAAAAAAGAAGCTCTTTACCATTCACTCCCCCCCCCCCCTCTAAGCTTAACCACTAGCGGGGCGCCGCCAGTATGGCCACACCCCTCCATTATCGCCAGAAGACAACGAACCCCTCTCTCTCCTACTGCTCGGCTCCACCAAATATTCCCTCTCTCTCCTACTCCACCACTGCATCACCCGGCCCGATAGGCGTGTAAGACGGTGATAGCCCTGTCACACTCTTTGGCGGGCCTCCACAAATACTGTATATTCTCCATCTCTCCCTTTGAAATATTCTCCCTCTCTCTCTCTTACTCGTCCACACTCCAGCCCCGACGGGCCGCCTTATTATGCCCCCCCATCTCACCTCGTCCACACCCCTTCGGCCTTATACCCTCCCCCTGTTTCTTCCCCAAACGTGGCGGACCACCACCCTAACACCCACCTTCTATCCTCACCTCCCAATTGCTCTATCTCTATTGGTAGGGCGGTCCCACAAGCCATGGAGGGAATCCATTCTCTCTCTATCTCTCTCTCTCAATTCCCTTAACCATCACCCACCCCCTATCCTCTCTCACCCTCCCTCACCATCTCACACACTCTCTCATGCTCCTTATCCCAGGGTGGGAACCCGCCATTAGGACCCATCCTCTCTCTCTCTCTCTCTCTCTCTCTCTCTCTCTCTCTCTCTCTCTCTCTCTCTCTCTCTCTCTCTAATAGACACCCCCCTTTTGTTTTGTTGACTAAGCTCTCTAACCCCCCCGTTTTTGCGCCCTCTATCAACCCGCCTGCGCCCATGCTCTCTCTCTATCCCCTCAGCCCGTACAGGCGCCGCTTGAAGCATCCACACCCACCCCCTATCCTCTCACCCCCCTCACCTCCACACCCACCCCCTCTCTCACTCGCGCTTGCGCACACACTCCAGGACGCAGGCGGCCGCATCCATGCTCTCTCTATATCCCCTCAGCCCGCGCAGGCACCGCACCCGAATACACCCACACACACACAACACACACACACACACATACCCACCCTCGCCACCTCGCACTCTCTCTCTCTCTCTCTCTCACTCACTCCATCTCCCCCCTTCCCCGCCTCTTCGTCGCCCACAGAACCACCGAAAAAAACAAAAATATATATAACCCACCCCCATTCCCACGCACGCATGCGCACACATATACATATACACGCACACACACGATTACACATAGTATGAATACACATATGCGCACACCCGTTCATACACACACACACACACACACATAAACGCACACACATAAATACAAAAAACGAGGACTTTTACGACTACGACGACAACAACGAAGGAGGACGACCCAGATCACGCGACCCCGACAACAAAAAGAACAAAGGCGTTGAAGCCATGCCCCGGCCCACCCCGAAAAGACGTACGCACTACATCAACGTACCGGCAAGCTGCCATTCACTGGCATCACGCGACCACAACACTGTTTTCAGTAAACCGTAGGTTATCATCATCATTTTTTCAGTTTTCACCCAAGCTTTGTAAAATTCCCAATTTGTAAATCCCCCCTCTCTAGGTGATGGTCACAAAGGCCCACCTAGAGGTTTTCATTTTAAATAACTCCCAAGACAAAGCAAGGGTCAACCACACCGGGTCCACCGCCTGGCTTTGTCTCCCCGATTAGCTTACCCTAATCAAACTAGGATTACCCTAATCCAAGCAGCCAACACCTATAAAAGGGCATTGAGAGGTCACTATTGGGAGGGGGGCAGTTCATGAGAGGTCAACACTTGGTAGAGTTTTAGTGAGAGGGATTAACACTATTGGCATCGCGGGGAGGGGACTTGTGTAATGGTTTTTTTTTGGAATTGCACCATGTGAAGGAAGCTACGTCCACCTCTCGACTCCAATGGTCGATGCACACACACATACACATCCTTGGTAGTGAGTTTCACATCATCGAGTCGTCTCTAGAGAATGCACCAAGTAGGTTCACCATCTCTTCTCCCTATCTCACTATCACCAGGGTGTGTCACCTCACCGGAAGGAAGGTCATTGTAAATACTGCAAGCAATAATTCTCCCTCACGCCCCCGAGGGTTTTCATTATTTGTCAATGCTCTCTCTCTCTCTCTCTCTCTCTCTCTCTCTCTCTCTCTCTCTCATAGACCCCCCCCCTTTTGTTTCGTTGACTAAGCTCTCTCACCCCCCTGTTTTTGCGCCCTCTGTCAACCCGCCTGCACCCATGCTCTCTCTCTATCCCCTCAGCCCGTACAGGCGCCGCTTAAAGCATCTAGACCCACCACCTATCCTCTCACCCCCCCTCACCTCCACACCCACTCCCTCTCTCACTCGCACTCGCACACAAACTCTAGCCCGCGGGCGACTGCGTCCATGCTCTCTCTCTATGCCCTCAGCCCGCGCAGGCGCCACACCCGAATACCCCCACACACACAACACACACACACACACACACACCCCACCCTCGCCACCTCGCACTCTCTCTCTCTCTCTCTCTCACTCCATCTCCCCCATTCCCCGCCTCTGCGTCGCCCACAGAACCACCGGAAAAAATAGAATATATATATATATATGTGTGTGTGTGTGTGTGTGTGTGTGTGTGTGTGTGTGTATAAACCACCCCCATTCCCACGCACGCATGCGCACACACATATACATATACACGCACACACACGATTACAGATATGAATACACATATGCGCACAGCCGTTTATACACACACACACACGCATAAACGCACACACAAAAATACAAAAAACGAGGACTTTTACGACTACGACGACAACAACAAAGGAGGACGACCTGGATCACGCGACCCCGATAACAAAAAGAACAAAGGCGCCGAAGGCATGCCCCGGCCGACCCCAAAAAGATGTACGCACTACATCAACGTACCGGCAAGCTTCCATTCACCGGCATCACGCGACCACAACACCGCTTTCAATAAACTGTAGGTTATCATCATCATTTTTTCAGTTTTCACCCAAGCCTTGTAAAATTCCCAATTTGTAAATTCCCTCTCTCTAGGTGATGGTCACACAGGCCCACCTAGAGGTTTTCATTTTAAATAACTCTCAAGACAAAGCAAGGGTCAACCACACCGGGCCCACCACCTGGCTTTTTCTCCCCGATTAGCTTACCCTAATCCAAGCAGCCAACACCTATAAAAGGGCACTGAGAGGTCACTATTGGGAGGGGGGCAGTTCATGAGAGGTCAGCACTTGGTAGAGGTTTAGTGAGAGGGATTAACACTATTGGCATCGCGGGGAGGGGACTTGTGTAATGGTTTATTTTTGGAATTGCACCATGTGAAGGGAGCTACGTCCACCTCTCGATTCGAATGGTCAATGCACACACACATACACATCCTTGGTAGCGAGTTTCACATCATCAAGTAGTCTCTAGAGAATGCACCAAGTAGGTTCACCATCTCTTCTCCCTATCTCACTATCACCACGGTGTGTCACCTCGCCGGAAGGAAGGTCATTGTAAATACTGCAAGCAATAATTATCTCTCACGCCCCCGAGGGTTTTCATCATTTGTCACTGCTCTCTCTCTCTCTCTCTCTCTCTCTCTCTCTCTCTCTCTCTCTCATAGACACCCCCCCCCCTTTTGTTTCATTGACTAAGCTCTCTCACCCCCCCGTTTTTGCGCCCTCTGTCGACCCCCTGCGCCATGCTCTCTCTCTATCCCCTCAGCCCGTACAGGTGCCGCTTGAAGCATCCACACCCACCCCCTATCCTCTCACCCCCCCTCACCTCCACACCCACCCCCTCTCTCACTCGCGCTCGCGCACACACTCCAGCCCGCGGGCGACCGCGTCCATGCTCTCTCTCTATGCCCTCATCCCGCGCAAGCACCGCACCCGAATACCCCCACACACACAACACACACACACACACATACCCCACCCTCGCCACATCGCACTCTCGCTCTCTCTCTCACTCCATCTCCCCCCTTCCCCACCTCTGCGTCGCCCACAGAACCACCGGAAAAAACAACAAATATAATATTAATATATATATATATATATATATATATATATATATATATATATACCCACCCCCATTCCCACGCACACACATAATTACACATATGAATACACATATGCGCACACCCGTTCATACACACACACACAGAAATACAAAAAACGAGGACTTTTACGACTAGGACGACAACAATAAAGGAGGACGACCCGGATCACCCGACCCCGACAACAAAAAGAACAAAGGCACCGAAGGCATGTCCTGGTCGACTCGGAAAAGACGTACACACTACATCAACATTCCGGCAAGCTGCCATTCACCGGCATCATGCGACCACAACACCGTTTTCAGTAAACCATAGGTTATCATCATCATTTTTTCAGTTTTCACCGAAGCCTTGTAAAATTCCCAATTTGTAAATTCCCTCTCTCTAGGTGATGGTCACAAAGGCCCACCTAGAGGTTTTCATTTTAAATAACTGCCAAGACAAAGCAAGAGTCAACCACACCAGGCCCACCGCCTGGCTTTGTCTCCCCGATTAGCTTACCCTAATCAAACCGGGATTACCCTAATCCAAGGAGCCAACACGTATTAAAGGGAACTGAGAGGTCACTATCGAGAGGGGGGCAGTTCATGAGACGTCGGCACTTGGTAGAGTTTTAGTAAGAGGGATTAACACTATTGGCATCGCGGGGAGGGGACTTGTGTAATGGTTTGTTTTGGGAATTGCACCATGTGAAGGGAGCTACGTCTACCTCTCGACTCCAATGGTCGATGCACACACACACATACACATCCTTGGTAGCGAGTTTCACATCAACATGTCATCTCTAGAGAATGCACCAAGTAGGTTCACCATCTCTTCTCCCTATCTCACTATCACCACAATGTGTCAAGTCGCCGGAAGGAAGGTCATTGTAAATACTGCAAGCAATAATTCTCTCTCACGCCCCTGAGGGTTTTCATCATTTGTCAATGCTCTCTGTGTGTGTGTGTGTGTGTGTGTGTTTGAATTCGCGGTGTTCACATCACCGTTGATTGCGTCCTAGCCGCTCTAAGGTAGGTGGTGCCCCCTGTTCGCTTTACCATGACCGGCTCGAGGCGTGCATGGGCTCCCGGCGTTTAGAGGCCGTCAAAGTTCGGGTATCTCTTTGCTCTCGTCATTTGGTGCCCCCACGGAGGAGGGCTTTCCAAGAAACCTTAAGTTTACAATGTTGAAAGCAACGCACCCCATCAATTATGGACGAATGGCTGAAGGAGTTCTCTAACTGGAGAACGGAAGAGGAGGAGACTAAAGAGGCACTAGCCGCTTTCATTCAAGTGCTACTGCGGGGCTATAGTATCATCAGTATTCAAGAGGTAAGCTCCCCATCTCGTGTTGCTCGTTCTAACCACAAATTGAGAACATCGAGTGGGAGGCCTATGAAGTGTCATCACTGCCATAAACCGAAGCACACTATCAATGAGTGCCAGCAACGAAGGCAGAGGAGGGACTGAAATAGTCTACATCGACATTCACCGCGAGGAGGTCGTCCACATCAAAGGAGGAAAGAAAACGATAAGACCCCTCTTCCCCAAGGAGCCTACTCCAAAATGGCCTAAAGGTGCTGCTCGATCCAAAGGTAAGGAAAGTCTAAGCCAGTCTGGAAATACATGACGCCAAGGGAAGAATCGTTTGGCAAAGGGAATGCTTCAAGCTCAAAAAGTCGGGTCGTACCGAGCTTGCCAAAGAAGAAGTCATCCGAATCTAAGCGGCAAAAGGTCGCCTATCGATTCGCATGGCGCATGCGAGTGCTAGCTATCCACTTCAACAATCCTGAAGCAGAAGTTGTGAGGAGATTTCCATGCCCTAGGGAGGAGTGGTTCGGCTACTGTTCTCGCTGATTTGGAGGATGGGTAGAGGGTCTTCCTTCTCTTTCCCTACACCTTATCCTGAAGAAGCTCTCTACCACGGGTGAAACCCTGTGGGTGGGAGACGAATTGCAACTGAATGGAGTAGAATTCATGCAGCGCGCTGACTACGGAAATTATCTGCAATTGCTACTAGCCAAAAGGCTGGGAGTGGTCAAACGTGTCGCCATCACCCCGTACGTGCTGAGAGACGAAGGAAAGGTAGAGCCCATGAAAGGAGACGACCTCCTGCGGATATGCCGACTCATCAACACTGGCACGATAAGAGTATAAGTAAGTTCTCCACCCTCTATGCATGATGGAAAACGGGCCAATAGCATTTCCGTTTAGATTCCTGCAGCATATGCATGTCCATATCTATGTAGATAGGAAAATCTTCTACCAACAGAAGATCGTATATCTATTCGGTGCGGCGGTGCTAGGAGAAATCCTCAAGTCCCCAAACCCTATCATTCTTCCCATACTAAACTACCACCACTCCTTCAATGTTTCTATCTTTATCTTGTTTTAATCTATCCACCCAACTCTGTAAAAAGCCGCTATGAGCCACTACTGTCTTTAATATAAAAAGAAAGAAAGAAAAAAAAGGTTTGTAATTCCTGAGTCATTACCATGGCAAGTGTTTCTTTCCCCACATTCAGTGGAAAGAAGGGAGAAGATCTCACCACCGACTTCCTGGATGATTTAGACATCGTCTGTGTGGTTTCTAACAAAGATGATGACGCCTCACGGCTTCAAATTTTTCCTCTACTAATGAAAGTAGAAGCCAAGTCCTGGTACAACACCTTGCCCCACGCCACCAAGAATGCATGGGATGTGTTACGAGCCGCCTTTGTGAAGAGGTTTGGTGGAGGCACAACCTCGAGAAGCTATGGCAGCTACTGACGAAATTGAGGTAGGGAGGTCTGCTAGAGTATGCCACCTATGAGTCCGAGTTTGTGGATTTATGGGAGAGATAGGTTGCCTCACTGGAGGAGGGAAAAGGAGCGTCTAATTTCCTGAACAAGGACCATTTCATTGCTGGCCTATGGTCGCCGCTTAGAGAGAAGGTGAAGGGAAGGTTTCCTGCAACGTATGAGTTGGTAGTAGAAGTAGCCCGCCTTAAAGACAAGAAGCTGCACATGCAAGCAAGAGTCAACGAGTCAGAGGAAACAAGCTCGGTCCGACCAACCCCAGTGACTGCAACAGCCAGTCATAGAGCCCAACCACAAGAGGCATCAGAAGAGCAGCAAGACCTGCTGAGTAGCATCACTACCCAACTAAAGAGTTTATACGTGCATCTGGTGCAGCAAGGGCATGCACTTGTCAGAAATCCAGAGCAAGGAAGAGGACAACGAAGGCAAAACCAAGAGTATCACTGCTACAATTGTGGGGAAGACGGCCATGGCATGTACTACTGCCCACATCCAAGGAGGCAAAATTTCAATAGAGGGGGGAGACAGAATCAGATCTCTCCACCAAGGGCAAGACCACCACCACCCAGGCAGCAAGGACCAATTCCATCGGTCCAAATCCTTCAACCACCTGTACAACAACAACAACCACTACCACCTCTTATTCCACCAATACCCCCACCCCCTGCTGTAAATCAAGTGGTGAGTGTCATTAGCTTGGAAGCTAAAGCGGAGGCAAAGGTAGAAGAATCAGTTCGAGAGAAGCACAAAGGGACGGCAAGGTAGAAGAAGTGGATGCTATGGGAGTGAAGCGTGCCAAGCACGAGGAAGCCTCTCAAAAAGAGGAAAGGATGAAAGATAAAGGCGAGTCTAGCAAGCAAGCAACTAAACCGCGACGGAAGATAGACATCGTTGATTTTTTCGCTGGGTGAGTATGCTAAACCCTATGACTTAGTTCAGGATGTGTTGATGCAGGGCCCGAAGATAACTTGGCCCCAATTATTGCACCTTGCACCAAGAATGAGGAACCAATGGACGAAGATGGTAAGTACAAGGAAAACGAAACCAAGGATAGCTGGAGCTATCTCTGGGAGGAATCTCGACGACATCCTACCAACCATGGATGCCCACATCAAGGGGCAGAGAATCTCAAATGTTGTAGAGGGGGAATGGGGAACACACCCGACACACACGCAATGGCACCTATATAGCTCAGGGTATTCACAGCACCCCTGTCCTCTCGAAAACACCTTCAAAAAAAGAAACTCACCCTAGCGGGGCCTTGTCTGCACTTCTCCCAAAGCGCACACACTTTGCGCAATCCTCAGACAGCGATCACACCGATCTTGCTCGCTTCCAGCTCTTCCAAAAGTGAACACCTCTCTCTCTTTCTCTCTCACACACACGAGGGGCCTGGGGGGACGCACTCGCTCACACACACCGGCACCACACACCTTGGAGACGAGCAAAGAAGAAAGGGGGGAAGGGGGGAGAGACGACGCCAAAAAACCGGGAATGATAGCTTTTTTCTTCAAAGAAAAACACTATGTACAAAATCCATATGGCTTGCTCTAGGTCGTGCCATGGCCATCACCAATCCATACAGAGGGGCACACACTTTCCTCACCACTCGACTCCGTCGGCACATATCTCGACGGGAACATCCACCACTGGCTTCCCTTCGGCAACATCTCCTCCTCTTGGCAACCTTCGCTGAGTGTCTCTCTTGCAAGGCCTTCGCTCTTTCAAGCCGCATCACGGACTACACTTTGCGTGCCAACCTCGATTGCCAAGCGCACGAAGCCCTTTCTTTTTCCTTCTCAATTCTCTTTTCTTTCCCTCCCCAAGAAAAAAAACTCCATCTCCAAGCCAGTGCTCCCTTTTCCCTCTTTTCTTTTCCCCCTTTTTCCAAACTTGCTAAATCAATTCCCAACAGTGGCGCCCGGCGCCATTGTGCCTTGGGCTCTCCCTCTACCTTTTCTTTTTTCCCCTTTAGCCTTTGAGTTTCCCTTTTGTTTTTCCCCCAAACTCCCAAATAGTTTTTTTGCATTCGTTTCCCGCATGGTCGCGGCGACTCCACTTACTTGGGTTTGCCAAACATTCATTTTGTCAAACCACCTCGGAACCTCGTGCTACTTGCTCCAAATCTTGAGAGCTTTGTCGTGTTTCGACCATTTGATGCCCTTGAAAAATATATTCAAAGAAGCCACTTGACGATCCCTTCCCACCACCATTCTTACATGTTAGCTTGAACTAGGTCCATCTCGATGCCCATGGCTCCGATCAGCGAGTCACCAATTTCGGCTAACTTCCCACATCGCATGCTATTTTCCAGAATCTTCGTGAGCTCTGAAAACATGCTTGTCAACGTGCCTACCACCACGGCCCGGTGAGTACATACCCGGTCCCCTGCAAATATTCCACAGGCCATAACACACGCAATGGCCCCTATATAGCTGAGGGTATTCACAGCACCCCTATCCTCTCGAAAACACCTTCAAAAAAAGAAACTCACCCTAGCAAGGCCTCGCCTGCACTTCACCCAAAGCGCACACGCTTTGCGCAATCCTTAGACAGCGATCACACCGATCTTGCTCGCTTCCAGCTCTTCCAAAACTGAACACCTCTCTCTCTCTTTCTCTCTCACACACACGGGGGGCCTGGGGGGACGGACTCGCTCACACACACCGGCACCACACACCTTGGAGACGAGCAAAGAAGAAAGGGGCGAAAGGGGGGAGAGACAACGCCAAAAAACCGGCAATGATAGCTTTTTTCTTCAAAGGAAAACACTATGTACAAAATCCATATGGCCTGCTTTAGGTCACGCCATGGCCACGTACAGAGAGGCACACACTTTCCTCACCACTCGACTCCGTCGGCACATACCTCGACGAGAACATCCACCACTGGCTTCCCTTTGGAAACATCTCCTCCTCTTGGTAGCCTTCGCTGAGTGCCTCTCTTGCAAGGCTTTCGCTCTTTCGAACTGCATCACGGACTACACTTTGCATGTCAACCTCGATTGCTGAAGGCACGAAGCCCTTTCTTTTTCCTTCTCAATTCTCTTTTCTTTCCCTCCCCAAGAAAAAAAACTCCATCTCCAAGCCGCTGCTCCCTTTTTCCAAACTTGCTAAATCAATTCCCACCAGTGGCGCTCTGCGCTATTGTGCCTTGGACTCTCGCACTACCTTTTTTTTTTTCCCCTTTAGCCTTTGAGTTTCCCTTTTGCTTTTCCCAAACTCCAGCCATCCTCCTTTTAATGCCACCTTCCAGCCACCTCTTTCTTTTTTGAAGCTTGCTCCACTAAAGTGTTAAGCAAACCTTTGCCTTTTGAATTTACCCCCAAATAGTTTTTTGTACTCATTTCCCGCATGGTCGCGGTGCTCCACTTACTTGGGTTTGCCAAACATTCATTTTGTCAAACCACCTCGGAAACTCGTGCTACCTGCTCCAAATCCTAAGATCTTTGTCGTGTTTTGACCATTTGATGCCCTTGAAAAATACATTCAAAGAAGCCACCTAATGATCCCTTCCCACCACCATTCTTGCATGTCAGCTTGAACTAGGTCCATCTCGATGCCCATGGCTCCGATCAGCGAGTCACCAATCTTGGCTAACTCCCCACATCGCATGCTATTTTCCAGAATCTTTATGAGCTCTAAAAACATGCTTGTTAGTGTGCCTACCACCACGGCCGGGTGAGCACATACCCGCCCCCCTTCAAATATTCCACAGGCCAGAACATGGCAAACCAAAAAGACCAGCATGCTCTACAACTTGAGCTTTACACATGTACCCAATGATCCCAATTTTGGCCACATGTCTGTACCTGCCCTGTCCGTCGGGACCTGCGAAGCCTTCTAACTTCGGACTGGCATATCTTTCACACCGAAGCCCCGTTTGACGAGCCATCTGGACAAGCTTCTAGAGCATCTCGAATACCACCTTTCGGGGCACATTTCTCGCATCTCAAACACCTTGACCTGCCATCATCATTATCTCACTTTGGAGGCCCCTTTGGCCTAAAAAACCACTTTAAGCATACATTTCCGCTACCACTCTCCTACTAAGGTCTCCCACACTAGCTTTAGCCCTCTACCATGCACTTGTCAGCATACATAGCACTGCGTTGTACACTTCCCAGCACGGACCAACTTTGGTTGCACCAACGTCTACATAGATGGCGGCGCGCAAATATGCATCATGAGTGAAACAATGATGCACCATCTAGGGCTAGAGGTAAGTAGGTCGGCACCTTGCCGAGCCAAAAGGGCAAATAATGTGAAAGTAAAATGTGTAGGAATTGTGAACGCGGTCTAAGTAAAAGAATTCAATACAGAAGTGGAGGTAGACATCTTTGTCATGCCACACAAAGGGGAAGGCTACCCCATCATTCTTGGGAGACCTTGGCTTATGGCTATGGAAGCTAAGCAAGACTGGAGAACCGGAATGATTCAGATAAAGGACGCTAAAGGGAAGTCCATATTCTATGACATGAGGACTGGGAAACAACGCAACATGATTTTGGAGGCTTCAAAAGATGAGTCCACTAGCGACTATTCGTCTACCTTAGGAGAAGAGACAACAACACCTGAAGAAAGTGATAGTAGCATCGAAGTGATGGGGGTCATCCTCAAAGACCCAAAGAGTTTGACACAACCTGAAACACCCCTGACAAACCAAGAGGAGACGTCAAGTACGCAATCCTTAGAGGATGCAGGTAAGCTACAACGGATGCTCTCAAAAGAGTTAATCGATGAGGAGAGGAAGGAGTATGTCTCCATGCCATGTAACTTCACTACTTTGTTCATTGATGGCTATGATAAGATCATGGGAATCACAGTAGTGTAACACCACATAAAGCTCAAGGAAGGCAGTAAACCCGTAGTGCAAAAGCTCAGAAGTCTTGGAGTAATCCAACAAGAGGCACTACTCAAAGAAGTACCCTATCGAAGACTCAGAATGGGTCTCTCCAGTAGTAGTCACACCAAAGAAGAATGGCAAGTGGAGAGTCTGTGTGGACTATAAACCTCTCAATGCAGCCACAAAGAGGGATCACTTTCCCCTCCCATTCCAAGATGAAATTCTCAATGAAGTGGTGGGTCACGAGCGCTACACAGTATTGCGGAAGAAGACCAGAAGAAGACAAACTTCATCACACCTTGGGGATGACTTGCTTATAGAGTGATGCCTTTTGGCCTCACCAACGCTCCGGCCACATTCCAACAATATGTGACCTTTGTTTTCCAACCTTACTTTGGAACGTCAATACGGGTTTTCATACATGATTTTTGCATCTATAGTTCACGAGCCCTCCATTCAAGCAAGGTCTATGATGGCTTAACTAGGCTGCAAACCTTGGGTGGCCAACTCAACGTGGATAAGTGTCACATTGGTGAGATCAAGGTCACTCTCCTTGGCTATGTAATTTCACCGAAAGGAATTGAAGCTGACCCTAGCAAGATACAAGCTTTTATATCTCTGTCATCACCCACCACAGCTAAGCAACTAGTTTCTTTCCTTCAGAAGGTAAGATACTTAAGCAGGTTCATTCGCTTGCTATCTCAAGTGGTTCTTCCTCTACAACAAGTCACCCAGAGGGACGTCTTCGCATGCAGTGAGGAAAATGAGCAGCAATTTACTGAGGTGAAGCAAATCCTAGCCACGCTTCCCACCATTTCACCCCCCAAATGGGACGAGACATTCTATGTGAACCCTAGTGTAGGAAGTGATACACTTGGAGCTGTGTTAATGCAAAAGGACCCTAAAAATTATTTCATGCGTCCTATCTACTTCTCTAGTCGTGTCATGACCCCATCAAAAAAGGGATTTACAGCAGTAGAACACATGGTTCTCGCACTAATGTTTGCTACCACAAAGTTCCACTCCTATCTTCTGCCTAGACCCTTTGTAATCGTGACCGTGGAAGAGGTTTTCCCATATGTAGTGCGACACATGGATATCTCATGTAGAATCTCTAAGTGGCTAATTAGATTACAAGAGTTTGACTACACCATGCAAGTGGAAAACTCCACCAGGGCTAGTCTAGTGGGAATTCTTACTCATCGCTAGTATGAGAAGAAGCTGAAGATCAACCCGGAAGCAAGTGAAGAGACACCAAGGGAAGAAAGTCCTAAGCTAGAGGGACCTCACTCTCTTTTTTTTGAGGGGCATACAAAAGAACAGTGGACCAGTCTGCAGCTGGCATAGTCATTTTCAATGAGCAACACGAAAGGGTATTTTCCATCGGGCAATTATTACACTCCCATTCCAACAACGAAGCATAATATGCAGCTCTAATTCTTGGGTTCGGACAGTGTATTTCACAAGGAATTCAGCGCCTAAATGTGTTTGGCGATGCTTTGCTTTTGGTAAGGCAGATAAACGGCACTTGGGATTGTAAAAATCAGGTCTTACTTAGTCAACTACGCCAAGTTAAGGATCTTTTAAAGAAGTTTAAAGAAGTGAAATTATTTCATGTCCCTAGAGCAGAAAATCAGGAGGCAGATGCTCTAGCCAAAGAAAGAATACAAGACGTTCCCGTAGGAGAAATCAAACTAAAACTACCCCTCTTTCAAGGTAATGATGCTATGCCTGATATCATCAGCTTTCTAGATACAGGAGAATGTCCGAAAGGGTACACTAAAGGCCAGAAACAGTGGCTGGTAAGGAAGGCTACCAGATATCGTCTTGTAAACGATCACTTGTATTGCAAGGGCAAGGATCAGGTTCTCAGGCGAGTGCCCACCTCCAGTGAGATCACAGAGGTAATTTCAAGTTGCCATGATGGCATCTGCGGCGGTCATTGTGCTCTAGATATCACCCGTAGGAAGATTCTACAAGCAGGATACTCTTGGCCTAGCTTGAATAGGGATGTACACCATTGGTGTAAAACATGCAAGGCTTGTCCAGTAGCTATTGATCGCACAATAACCTATGAGCCCCAGTGATCGCACACTAACCTATGAGCCACAAACTCCAATCATCTCGTATGGTCCATTTGAGAAATGGGGAATAGATGCAATTGGTCCTTTATCGAGGGCCCAATCAGGAAAATTGTACATCAGAGTGGGAGTAGATTACATGACCCGATGGGCAGAAGCAACAGCCACCACCTGCATTACAGCCCAAGAGGTAGAAAAATTCATTTTTTAGCACATCTGTTGCCGTTTTGGCACTCCTCTAGAGATAATATCAGATAGGGGACCAGGTTTCAGAGGTGATCTGGTGGGGGAACTGATGAAAAAGTTAGGCATCACACGCCGACATTCCACCCCATACTATCCACAGTGCAATGGTCTGGTAAAGAAGGTAAACGGAATGATCTGCAAAATCATCACAAAGCAGGTGAACAATCACACAGGTGACTGGGATAAACATCTCATGGCCGCTCGATGGACCTACCGAACAACATTCCGAACATCATTAGGTTTCACCCCTTTCCATTTAGTTTACGGAGAGGAGGCACTTCTACCCATTGAGGTACAGGTAGCCAACTTATGAGTCTTGGCTAGCTAGATACAGTGCCCAATTGTAAATCTCCGAAACCGCATCCTAGATCTGGAGAGGCTCGAGCTAGAGAGGGAAGAAGCAATCAATCACTACACAGCGCAGGCAGAACGACGCTGGCTCACCTTCAATCAAGGGCTTAAGGAAAATGGCATGGAAAAGGGCATGATGGTGCTGAGATATGACAGCAGATTTGACACCAGAAAAGACAAGAAATTTCAACCCAAATGGGAAGGACCATTCATTGTCAAAAGGCGCTATGAAAACAACAACTATAAACTGATGGAATCAGATGGGAGAATTCACAAGAACAGAGTCTTCGCTGAGTGCCTTCACTGAGTGCCTCTCTTGCAAGGCTTTCGCTCTTTCAAACCGCATCACGGACTACACTTTGCGTGTCAACCTCGATTGCTGAACGCACGAAGCCCTTTCTTTTTCATTCTCAATTCTCTTTTCTTTCCCTCCCCAAGAAAAGAAACTCCATCTCGAAGCCGCTGCTCCCTTTTCCCTCTTTTCTTTTCCCCCTTTTTCCAAACTTGCTAAATCAATTCCCAACAGTGGCGCCCGGCACCATTGTGCCTTGGGCTCTCCCTCTACCTTTTCTTTTTTCCCCTTTAGCCTTTGAGTTTCCCTTTTGTTTTTCCCCCAAACTCCAGCCATCCTCTTTTAATGCCACCTTCCAGCCACCTCTTTCTTTTTTGAAGCTTGCTGCACTAAAGTGTTAACCCAACCTTTTCTTTTGAATTTACCCCCAAATAGTTTTTTTGTATTCGTTTCCCGCATGGTCGCGGCGCTCCACTTACTTGGGTTTGCCAAACATTCATTTTGTCAAACCACCTCGGAAACTCGTGCTACTTGCTCCAAATCCTAAGAGCTTTGTCGTGTTTTGACCATTTGATGCCCTTGAAAAATACATTCAAAGAAGCCACCTAATGATCCCTTCCCACCACCATTCTTGCATGTCAGCTTGAACTAGGTCCATCTCGATGCCCATGGCTCCGATCAGCGAGTCACCAATTTTGGCTAGCTCCCCACATCGCATGCTATTTTCCAGAATCTTCATGAGCTCTAAAAACATGCTTGTCAATGTGCCTACCACCACGGCCCGGTGAGCACATACCCGCCCCCCTGCAAATATTCCATAGGCCATAACATGGCAAACCAAAAAGACCGGCATGCTCTACAACTTGAGCTTTACACACGTACCCAATGATCCCAATTTTGGCCACATGTCTGTACCTGCCTGTCCGTCGGGACCTGCGAAGCCTTCTAACTTCGGACTGGCATATCTTTCACACCGAAGCCCCGTTTGACGAGCCATCTAGACGAGCTTCTAGAGCATCTCGAATACCACCTTTCGGGGCACATTTCTCGCATCTCAAACACCTTGACCTGCCATCATCATTATCTCACTTTGGAGGCCCCTTTGGCCTAAAAACCCACTTTAAACATACATTTCCGCTACCACTCTCCTACTAAGGTCTCCCACACTAGATTTAGCCCTCTACCATGCACTTGTCAGCATACATAGCACTGCGTTGTACACTTCCCAGCACGGACCAACTTTGGTTGCACCAACGTCTACATAGATGGCGGCGCGCAAATATGCATCATGAGTGAAACAATGATGCACCATCTAGGGCTAGAGGTAAGTAGGTCGGCACCCTGCCGAGCCAAAATGGAAAATAATGTGAAAGTGAAATGTGTAGGCATTGTGAACGCGGTCAAAGTAAAAGAATTCAATACAGAAGTGGAGGTAGACATCTTTGTCATGCCACACAAAGGGGAGGGCTACCCCATCATTCTTGGGAGACCTTGGCTTATGGCTATGGAAGCCAAGCAAGACTGGAGAACCGGAATGATTCAGATAAAGGACGCTAAAGGGAAGTCCATATTCTACGACATGAGGACTGGGAAACAACGCAACATGATTTTAGAGGCTTCAAAAGATGAGTACACTAGCGACTATTCGTCTACCTTAGGAGAAGAGACAACAACACTTGAAGAAAGTGATAGTAGCATCGAAGTGATGGGGGTCATCCTCAAAGACCCAAAGAGTTTGACACAACCTGAAACACCCCTGACAAACCAAGAGGAGACGTCAAGTACGCAATCCTTAGAGGATGCAGGTAAGCTACAACGGATGCTCTCAAAAGAGTTAACCGATGAGGAGAGGAAGGAGTATGTCTACATGCCATGTAACTTCACTACTTTGTTCATTGGTGGCTATGATAAGATCATGGGAATCACAGTAGTGTAACACCACATAAAGCTCAAGGAAGGCAGTAAACCCGTAGTGCAAAAGCTCAGAAGTCTTGGAGTAATCCAACAAGAGGCACTACTCAAAGAAGTACCCTATCGAAGACTCAGAATGGGTCTCTCCAGTAGTAGTCACACCAAAGAAGAATGGCAAGTGGAGAGTCTGTGTGGACTATAAACCTCTCAATGCAGCCACAAAGAGGGATCACTTTCCCCTCCCATTCCAAGATGAAATTCTCAATGAAGTGGTGGGTCACGAGCGCTACACAGTATTGTAGAAGAAGACCAGAAGAAGACAACCTTCATCACACCTTGGGGATGACTTGCTTATAGAGTGATGCCTTTTGGCCTCACCAACGCTCCGGCCACATTCCAACAATATGTGACCTTTGTTTTCCAACCTTACTTTGGAACGTCAATACGGGTTTTCATACATGATTTTTGCATCTATAGTTCACGAGCCCTCCATTGAAGCAAGGTCTATGATGGCTTAACTAGGCTGCAAACCTTGGGTGGCCAACTCAATGTGGATAAGTGTCACATTGGTGAGATCAAGTTCACTCTCCTTGGCTATGTTATTTCAACGAAAGGAATTGAGGCTGACCCTAGCAAGATACAAGCTTTGATATCTCTGTCATCAGCCACCACAGCTAAGCAACTAGTTTCTTTCCTTCAGAAGGTAAGATACTTAAGCAGGTTCATTCGCTTGCTATCTCAAGTGGTTCTTCCTCTACAACAAGTCACCCAGAGGGACGTCTTCTCATGCAGTGAGGAAAATGAGCAGCAATTTACTGAGGTGAAGCAAATCCTAGCCACGCTTCCCACCATTTCACCCCCCAAATGGGACGAGACATTCTATGTGAACCCTAGTGTAGGAAGTGATACACTTGGAGCTGTGTTAATGCAAAAGGACCCTAAAAATTATTTCATGCGTCCTATCTACTTCTCTAGTCGTGTCATGACCCCATCAAAAAAGGGATTCACAGCAGTAGAACACATGGTTCTCGCACTAATGTTTGCTACCACAAAGTTCCGCTCCTATCTTCTGCCTAGACCCTTTGTACTCCTGACCGTGGAAGAGGTTTTCCCATATGTAATGCAACACATGGATGTCTCATGTAGAATCTCTAAGTGGCTAATTAGATTTCAAGAGTTTGACTACACCATGCAAGTGGAAATCTCCACCAGGGCTACTCTAGTGGGAATTCTTACTCATCGCTAGTATGAGAAGAAGCTGAAGATCAACCCGGAAGCAAGTGAAGAGACACCAAGGGAAGAAAGTCCTAAGCTAGAGGGACCTCACTCTCTTTTTTTTGAGGGGCATACAAAAGAACAGTGGACCAGTCTGCAGTTGCCATAGTCATTTTCAATGAGCAACACGAAAGGGTATTTTCCATCGGGCAATTATTACACTCCCATTCCAACAACGAAGCATAATATGCAGCTCTAATTCTTGGGTTCGGACAGTGTATTTCACAAGGAATTCAGCGCCTAAATGTGTTTGGCGATGCTTTGCTTTTGATAAGGCAGATAAACGGCACTTGGGATTGTAAAAATCACGTCTTACTTAGTCAACTACGCCAAGTTAAGGATCTTTTAAAGAAGTTTAAAGAAGTGAAATTATTTCATGTCCCTAGAGCAAAAAATCGAGAGGCAGATGCTCTAGCCAAAGAAAGAATACAAGACGTTCCCGTAGGAGAAATCAAACTAAAACTACCCCTCTTTCAAGGTAATGATGCTATGCCTGATATCATCAGCTTTCTAGATACAGGAGAATGTCCGAAAGGGTACACTAAAGGCCAGAAACAGTGGCTGGTAAGGAAGGCTACCAGATATCGTCTTGTAAACAATCACTTGTATTGCAAGGGCAAGGATCAGGTTCTCAGGCGAGTGCCCACCTCCAGTGAGATCACAGAGGTAATTTCAAGTTGCCATGCTGGCATCTGCGGCGGTCATTGTGCTCTAGATATCCCCAGTAGGAAGATTCTACAAGCAGGATACTCTTGGCCTAGCTTGAACAGGGATGTACACCATTGGTGTAAAACATGCAAAGCTTGTCAAGTAGCCAGTGATCGCACACTAACCTATGAGCCACAAACTCCAATCATCTCGTATGGTCCATTTGAGAAATGGGGAATAGATGCAATTGGTCCTTTACCGAGGGCCCAATCAGGAAAATTGTACATCATAGTGGGAGTAGATTACATGACCCGATGGGCAGAAGCAACAGCCACCACCTGCATTACAGCCCAAGAGGTAGCAAAATTCATTTTTGAGCACATCTGTTGCCGTTTTGGCACTCCTCTAGAGATAATATCAGATAGGGGACCAGGTTTCAGAGGTGATCTGGTGGGGGAACTGATGAAAAAGTTAGGCATCACACGCCGACATTCCACCCCATACTATCCACAGTGCAATGGTCTGGTAAAGAAGGTAAACGGAATGATCTGCAAAATCATCACAAAGCAGGTGAACAATCACACAGGTGACTGGGATAAACATCTCATGGCCGCTCGATGGACCTACCGAACAACATTCCGAACATCATTAGGTTTCACCCCTTTCCATCTAGTTTACGGAAAGGAGGCACTTCTACCCATTGAGGTACAGGTAGCCAACTTATGAGTCTTGGCTAGCTAGATACAGTGCCCAATTGTAAATCTCCGAAACCGCATCCTAGATCTGGAGAGGCTCGAGCTAGAGAGGGAAGAAGCAATCAATCACTACACAGCGCAGGCAGAACGACGCTGGCTCACCTTCAATCAAGGGCTTAAGGAAAATGGCATGGAAAAGGGCATGATGGTGCTGAGATATGACAACAGATTTGACACCAGAAAAGACAAGAAATTTCAACCCAGATGGGAAGGACCATTCATTGTCAAAAGGCGCTATGACAACAGCAACTATAAACTAATGGAAGTAGATGGGAGAATTCACAAGAACAGAGTCAATGGATGGAGGCTGAAAATGTGTTTTCTTAGGTTTGATCGAGAGTTCATGCTAGACGTTCCAGAAGAGGGAGAACCCTCTAACTCCACAACTAAAGATGCAGAGGAAGGGCTAGAAGCATGTATGACTCTAGCCAGATGGGAGGGCTAATGATGGTTGGTTTTTGAAACCATGACCGTGAGAACCACACCCTAAGTAGGGAAGCCATATTACCAAGGAGAAATGGGAAAAAAAAAACTAAAAAAGAACCTCTTTACCATTCACTCCTCCCCCCCCCCCCCTCTAAGCTTAACCACTAGCGGGGCGCCGCCAGTATGGCCACACCCCTCCATTATCGCCAGAAGACAAACCCCTCTCTCTCCTACTGCTCGGCTCCGCCACATATTCCCTCTCTCTCTTACTCCACTGCTGCATCACCCAGCCCGGTAGGCGCATAAGACGCTGATAGCCCTGTCACACTCTCTGGCGGGCCTTCACAGATACTGTATATTCTTCATCTCTCCCTTTCAAATATTCTCCCTCTCTCTCTCTCTTACTCGTCCACACTCTAGCCCCAGCGGGCCGCCTTATTATGCCCCCCCATCTCACCTCGTCCACACCCCTTCGGCCTTATACCCTCCCCCTATTTCTTCCCCAAACCTGGCGGACCACCAGCCTAACACCCACCCCCTATCCTCACCTCCCACTAGCTCTCTCTCTATTGGTAGTGCGGTCCCACAAGCCATGGAGGGAATCCATTCTCTCTCTATCTCTCTCTCTCTCAATTCCCTTAACCATCACCCACCCCCTATCCTCTCTCACCCTCCCTCGCCATCTCACACACTCTCTCACTCTCCTTATCCCAGGGTGGAAACCCGCCGTTAGGACCCATCCTCTCTCTCTCTCTCTCTCTCTCTCTCTCTCTCTCTCTCTCTCTCTCTCTCTCTCTCTCTCTCTCTCTCTCTCTCTCTCTCTCTCTCTCTAATAGAACCCCCCCCCCTTTTTTTTTTGTTGACTAAGCTCTCACCCCCCTCGTTTTTTCGCCCTCTATCGACCCGCCTACGCCCATGCTCTCTCTCTATCCCCTCAGCCTGTACAGGTGCCGCTTGAAGCATCCACACCCACCCCCTATCCTCTCACACCCCCCCCCCCCTCACCTCAACACCCACCCCCCCTCTCACTCGTGCTCGCGTACACACTCCAACCCGCAAGCGGCCACGTCCATGCTCTCTCTCTATCCCTTCAGCCCGCGCACCGCACCCGAATACCCCCACACACACACACACACACACACACACACACACACACACACACACACACACACACACACATACCCCACCCTCGCCACCTCGCACTCTCTCTGTCTCTCTCTCTCTCACTCCATCTCCCCCCTTCCCCGCCTCTGCGTTGCCCACAGAACCACCAAAAAAACAAATATATATATATATATATATATATATATATATATATATATATATATATATATATATACCCACCCCCGTTCCCACGTTCCCACACACGCATGCGCACACACATATACATATACACGCGCACACACGATTACACATATGAATACACATATACGCACACCTGTTCATACACACACACACACACACATAAATACAAAAAACGAGGAATTTTACGACTATGATGCCAACAACAAAGGAGGACGACCCGGATCACGCGACCCCGACAACAAAAAGAACAAAGGCGCCGAAGGCATGCCCCGGTGGACCCTGAAAAGACGTACGTACTACATCAGTGTACCGACAGCCATTCACCGGCATCACGCGACCACAACACCGTTTTCAATAAACTGTAGGTTATCATCATCATTTTTTCAGTTCCTCCTATTTTGAGGATGCACCAAAAGATCTTCACTGCCGATGAGTATGTGCATGATCTTCAAACGTCATTTGAGAAGATAAAAGACGCCATAAAAGCAACACAGCTAAGACAAAAGATAGCAGCTGATAAGCATAGGAAGATGATTGGGTTTGCTCAAGTTTTCCAAAGCCCGTGTAAGGAAAACAATGGGAAAGGATTAGCAAGGCATGCACTCAGGTCATCAAAAGTATTACGCAAAGTTAGCACGTCACTGTTATGGTCCTTTTCAAATTTAGGAACGTATAAATGAAACGGCTTATAGGCTAAGGTTGTCAGCTTCTTGGCGCACCCACAATGCCTTTCATGTAAGCCTTCTAAAGTCTTTCAAGGGAACACCTCCTACGGAGCCCCTTGAAGAAGAACCCCCTGAATTTGAAGAGATGGAAGAAATTTTGCAACCTGAGGCTATTCTAAGACACGAAGATAAGTTTCTATGGAACTGTAAGGTCCTTTGTAAGTATTTTGTTAAGTTTAAGAATTATTCTTTTGATGATTCTAGATGGATGATGGAGCCCCATCTCCAAAGATTCCATGCTTTAGGTCAATACATATAACGATGAACATGGGATGCCTACTTCCCAAGCCCACAATGTATAAACTATGGTAATAAAGATTGGTTTTTATTCATGTTGTCTTTTATGTTTTATGATCAAATGTACATGCAAGTGTTTGTACTTACATTTTGAACCTTGTACCAAATGTACCACATGTATATACATATATATATACTCCACTTGCTCAAAAAACTAGTATCTGTCTGGAGCTCTAGCTCACATTTGTATGAGTGTCTCTCTCTCTCTCTCTCTCTCTCTCTAGTAAGCAAGTAGGTCCTCTCTCTCTCTCTCTCTCTCTCTCTCTCTCTCACACACACACACACACACACACACACAAGTAGGCTTTAGGTCATCTCTTGTGTGCTTAGCTACTCTTTTGTCAAACTCTTATGGACAAATGAGTAGATCATATATATATATATATATATATATATATATATATATATATATATATACATACATACATACATTTAGACACATACACACACATGCACACACATAGAGAGAGAGAGAGAGAGAGAGAGAGAGAGATTTAATGGCATCCATATGCTACAAGTGGGCTTGGTAAGAAGTATTGGCTCCCTATTTTGTCTCATCTACACTCATCACACATGACCACCCTATCTTTCTCTTAGAACTAAGAAGTGTGTCATGTTGATAAATGCAAGGCTAGATTTGCTTTGAAGTTTCTTAGACATTAGAAATTATACTCTACACGAGCTGCAAATAGCGAAGCTACGTGTTGTGAACGCTCAATGCAAAGAACCATGAGAGTTATCACCTTTTTCAAGTGGCATCATCGAAGTTAGAAACCTTCAAACGTCCCTCTATTTGAGTTGTCAATCTAAATTGGTCAGTTGAGAAAACGACCCTCACCCTTCCTTACCCATTCTTCTCCTATACAAGAGGCATCATCGAACTTAGAAACCTTCACGTACGCACATGTATGCATATTTGTATATGTGTATGTATGTATGATATTCATACAAAGTTAGGTACTGGATGTGGAGTGGTTATAATAGCCACATGTATTGGGTCGAGAAAATGAAGTTATGGCCAAGCCTTAATGGTGAACATAGGCAAAAACTAAGAGAGTTTCAAAATTCTAGTGGGCTCTTAAAATAAAACATCAAAGTAGTAGGGAAATTTATTCCAACACAAAAGGGTTTCATCTTATTTTTGGGTAAATTCAACGAAAATAGTGAAGTGTATGTTTTTGTCAACATATGTATAAATCCATATACATATGCATTTGTATGCATATTTGTACAAATGTATATATGTATGATATTCATACGAAGTTAGGTATTGAATGTGGAGTGGGTACAATATTTGTATGCATGTATGATATTCATACGCACATGTATGCATATTTGTATATATGTATGTATGTATGATATTCATACAAAGTTAGGTACTGAATGTAGAGTGGGTACAATAGCCACATGTATTGGGTCGAGAAAATGAAGTTATGGCCAACCCCTAATGGTGAAAATAGGCAAAAACTAAGAGAGTTTCAACATACTAGCTGGCTCTTAAAATAAGAGTCTTACTACGCACCGAGCGAGTTTTTCCGAGCAAAGACAAACCTGAGCAAGTGTTTGTATACAACTAGTAAATTTTATCATCAACATAATATTTATTGTTTGTTATATATTGATGCACTACAACAAAAAGAGTTTTCAATGGATAGAATACCTCCTAAATTCCAAAAGATCAAAGTTTACTTTAAAAAAATGTAACACGATATTTGAAAATATTATCGATCTTCTAGCTCAATCTCTATTTCTTTAACTGTAATCTCCTCTACTTCTACTCTTCTTTGGCTTGGATTTTTCTCGCTTGGGCTTCACATGTTTGAGCTTGAAGTAAGATTGATAGACTAATAAGAGCTCTAGACCTTTACTTAATGCTCAAGTCATTCTATGTTTCTTTTTGTAAGGTAAGTGCTCCCTTGTCTAGTACTTTGGTTCTTGATTGTCATTTATACTTGAGAGCATGTGCATCCTTCCTCCTCTAAGCCACATCAATTTGAGAGAAATTTATTGCACCTCAATAGTTCATTTATACACCAATCGTCCCTTCCATGTCGTCTTGCTCTACCCATACTACAAGGTAATTGTGATCTTCATACAAGGACACCCTTTTTAATTACACGACCTATGTCCGAGAAACACCATTAATATTGAAAGACTTCTTTTGTTACAATAAAATCATATTTTTCTTTAATTGACCAATATATGCCTTTTTTAATCAATTTACAAAAACAACAATCAAAATTAATAGAGTTCTATGCCTAAATTTTTTTAGAAATACATTATCATAATTGAAAAAAGTTAGTTGGAAACAAATAAAATATTGAGGATCTTTTTACCATACAATATGACAACTTCAAGCTTCAATTGAATAACTTCTTTCACAAAGATTGAAGATGCTGCTCCTTTCCATTTTGAATCATTGTTTGAAAAAATATGGCAAATGTCAGGAAGGCCATAGCATCCACACACAATGGGCACATCATCGTCGGAATATGCTTTACATCTTTGGTCATGTGGAATATTCATGCCCCCACCAATTATAAGAGGCAAATTCGGCTCTAATCTATGAAGATCAAAGCCATGCCATACCCTAAAAGGTGGTACTAGAGCCTTCTTCAAATTTGGAACGATAGTTTCAACAAGAGGGGAGGTCATCGCAGTGACTTTGCATACTAATTTGTTTGTAGCAAATTCAGTCTGTTTTGAGCTTGTGTCTACTCGAGATATGGTGGTATCCATCAGGAAAAAAAACTAAATGACTTTTGATATATCAATGGTGGCATTGAAGAAAACTGGCTAAATTTGGAGGATTTTAGTGTAAAACTCAATAAAAATCCAAACTTTTTTTGTTAAGATATTCAATGTTATTTTTTCCATTTGTTCCTACAAAATGTTTTGGTGAACACTTCCTCGTAGGATCCTCTCTCTCTCTCTCTCTCTCTCTCTCTCTCTCTCTCTCTCTCTCTCTCTCTCTCTCTCTCTCTCTGTGTGTGTGTGTGTGTGTGTGTGTGTGTGTGTGTGTGTGTGTGTGTGCGCGCGCGCGCTAGTCAAGAGGATAGAGGATCCTTAGAAAGTCATAAGCAAAACTCCTATTAACTATTTCAGTATTCAGACCTCCAATCACAATTTTAATTGGTCTGGATCTTCTAATCATTCAAATTGTCTTGCTAGAAAGTGAATATTTACAGCATGACTCAATCAATGCTGATGACTAGCTTGTCGTACGGATGTGTCACATAAAAAAGAAGCTAAACTATAAACTATCAGATAATGGCTCGACCTAAAACACGAGTCAGCAGGCAGCATGGGCATTTTTTTTCCTCCAACGCAGCAGTTTAAGTCTTCTGGTGAAAACTGGCTTAGACAAAGCAGACAACCCCATCAAACCTTTCTTGACGAGTGGGGACTCAAGTACTTGAGCACTTTTGACACCTTAACATTGTCTAATCCAAATGACTTCTTAAGGGGAAGATCACATAATATTTGCGATTTCTTAGTACTACTATGGAGCTTGTGAGCGTTGATGTAGTCCCATACTCGCTTGAGGGCGTCAGGCCTCGTGGTCTCCGAGGTTTGCAAGATGGGATCCATGTTGTAGGAGACCCTATAGAGGATCTGAGCGCCACCTCTAGGCTCGAGCTTGGGGTGGGGCTCAAGAGTGGTTTTGAGTTCGGCCTTGGGCACTTTCTTGCTCATCTATTCATCAACTCATGCAAAACGCAGAGCAGTCACACACTAGACCGGGGGCAAGATCCCGATCGATGGCAAGATGAAGGATCGTCATCGATGGCAAGAAGACGGATTGGGATTGGCTGGGGTTGAGCGATCGAAGCTCGCACTTGCACGTACAATACCCCATATTGTAGCAACAAGGTTGCATGATACAGCCGAGCGTTGGACGATCTGTACCGAAAAGCAACTGCATGGACCAAAAGAGAGAGGTAGAGGCGATGGCGAGGCAACTTTACACAGATTGCGAACGAAAGAGGAAAGTGCTGACGAGATGGGATGGCTTTAACAACACACAGGAAAACCCTCACTTCTCTCTCTCTCTCTCTCTCTCTCTCTCTCTCTCTCAAAGAAGAAGGAAGAATCAATGCAAATTTGCCAAAAAAAGTAGTACATGAGCGAGCTAGCATGATGGAGAACTTGATTTTAGCATGCATGAATCTAACTACAAATGACCATAAATGAAGAGAAGTGCATGATGAGGCACATCGATGCAGGCGATGGTGATCATACGTAGCTTTCGTTGTTGCCAAAGATGTTGTGGGCGATGTTGATGCTGAGGCCAGGGCAGGTGGTGAGCGAGAGGTTGGGCAAGGTAAGCTTCGCACATAGAGAGTCAGAGCATGGCAAGCCAGCACCAGATTCAGCAAGGGTGTGCATTGTAGCTAGTGCTGGAGGAGGTGGCTGCGCTACGACACCACTCAGTCCGACCATCGCCACCATCAGCACTAGAAACACTTCGACCATGCGCTTGCCAGAAGCCATCCCTGTAGTCTCTCTCTCTCTCTCTCTCTCTCTGAGCCTCGTCCCACCTAGTGCTTCCAGCGCATGAAGAAGGCCTGCATACTGCACCCGAAATACTGCCCACGAGGTCATGCGGCACCGATACTCTCAAGCGCCTTGACGGAAGCATCATTGGTTGACTGGTTGCGTGGCAAACCCAACCAGCAGGAGGTGTGCGCATTGCAAGCAGTCATCTTATTTCATGGCCAAAGGTGCGTTGCACTTGCTGTAGCTGGTGAGAGCCTTCTTGCGCTGTAAAAATCTGTCCAGAAGCACTTTCTTGCAGCATCTATAGGGCATTCTACAAGCCCCAACTTGCGCTGTAGCTAATAGGCGAGACCGCGTTAGCAAGTGGTTGCAGCGCCTTGAGTCCCTCCAGGCGCTCAGCGGGATGGGGCTCTTAGTCAAAAAGAAACTCTATGAAAGAGCGCGCGCCGGCGTGCGCTCTTTCAGAGAGTTTCTTTTTTAATAAGATAGAGTGAAGGGCACCAGCTGGGAAAATTTTAAAAAAGCGTTGCGTATGGCAGCAAAGTGCACCTAGCTTTAGAAGTTGTCGTGCATGGAGATCATATCGTGGCAGTATATGGAACAGTGTATCTTTAAAAGGGAGCAGGATGCATCCTACTAAGAGCTACACTGCTCACGTAGCAAGAGAGAAAGGAGAGGTCGAGAGCTGCAGCCCATGTAGAAAGAGAGGGAAGGGAGGTCCTCACTCCAGTAAGAGAGGGAGAGGATGAGCCTTGACACACTGATCAATATTGCTGTTGGCGATATATAGACAAGGGATATTTGGATCATCAGGGAGCTTTAGGGTGTGGAGCTGACGCAGGAGAGGGCTGTTGAGGGAGACGCGCAGGGTGGGGAGCTGGCGCGAATCAGTGGGGAGCTAGTAGGAGGCAAGAAATCGTGACGTTATTTCGAAGTAGGAAATGGAAGGATTTACACTTCAAGGCAAAAAGTAAGCGGAGAGGGGGCGCATGGCGGCGAGTCTATCAGCTAGGGGGTGATCGAGGAAGCGAGGAGAAGAAGCCTAGGCAGGTGGCAGCAGCTATTGAGTGCAGGTCTGCCTGTCACTTGTGCATAGCTGATTGAGGGGACGCATGTCGGCTGGCAGCAGCTAAACACGGCGCCAACGAGTGCTATTTGTGTGTCATCGTGACGTTTTCCCCTTTTTTTTTAATTAGGACCGCACTGAAGGTCCTCGCGATGTCTTGGCCGAGTGGTTATTGCAAAACGATAGGGAATGTTTGATTGATGACATTCAGAATTCTAAGCCCAAAGGTCAAGTTTTGTAGTTGAAAGCAAAAGGGTACTTTCAGCATTTGGTAGAAGAAGCATCTCTTGAGAACGCAAATGCCCACTAGCAAGGAATTTAGGAAATAGTGTACTTTATTTAGATGAGCCAGAGGGCCCCCTTAGTATGTACTCTTTTGACTAAGCGAGAGTGTATCAAGGATATTAAAAAATCATTTTTCTTGTGGTATTACCCAAGATTCGTAGCATTGCACATGCGATAGACTACGGAGAACTGCTCTTTCTCTCTCTCTCTCTCTCTCTCTCTCTCTCTCTTCATGCAGCTAGCCACGTCGGTGCACATGTGGATCTTTGTGCTGACTAGAGAATTCATGCAAAGATTTCTAGTCGTCAGTTGCTCTGAAGAGAGTTTATGCACATATTTTTAGTGTGTTGCAATGCAACTTTGCAGCTTCGTGTTGTAACGCTGCGAGATAATTCATATCGAGATTGTTGGTTTGAAGAGAGGGAGGGCAGGGCCGGCGCTGTTCTCATGGGTGTTAACATTGTCGAGGGCATATGGACTTGCACAAGAAGTACTGCCATGTGAGGTTGTTAGTCGGAGATTCTTGGCGTTGTGTTCGCTCATAGGATGATTGATGTAGTCGAGGGCTATTGAGAGAGGTGAGGGGCCGTGAGGGGGGGTCCAAAAGAGGTGCATATCAAAAAAGTGAAAGGGTGTTGGGGAGGAAGGGAATCTTGCCAACTAATAATACACTTTATTTAAATGTGAGCCAATATGTATTGAGAGAGAGAGAGAGAGGGAGAGAGAGAGAGAAGGGCGATGCAGCAGCTGCGTCTTTCCGGTCTCCTTTTGTTGCCTCTACCCGTCTCCACGAGAAGTTTTGAACTCTTGCCGCGCAGGAGCGCGTGCTCTCCCTCCTCTGCCTTGCTTAGTCCAACAACCACCACGATTCTTCATACTTGATGCTTAATTGGGTTGGGAAAAAACCTACTCAAGCCGCAACACCAAAAATGATGGTGCGACAAGAGATTAGGTCGGGCTGCATCAAAATGCAGAAGCTCTACTTGTGACAGAGTACAAGGTCTTGTGACGCACATAAGCATAGATATGTTGATCCTACATCATGCACGATCTCTGCCTCCTCAACCCCAAGCTTCCCTCGCCCATATATTATCCCTTCCTCTCTCTCTCTCTCTCTCTCTCTCTCTCTCTCTCTCTCCTCCATCGCTCTCAATCTCTCTGAAAAGAAATCCACACTGGCGTGGGCTCTTTCAGATACTTTTCTTTATAAAGAGATTGAGAGAGAGCGAGGAGAGAGAAAGAGAGGGCGAGGGGTTGAAAAAAAAACCCTAGGCTTAGTGTAATCCCACCTACAAATTTTGAGATTTACCTCTAAATTTTAAATTTGAAAGTGAGATTGAACCTACAAAATTTATAGAAATTTAGCGTCGTTTGGTGTAAAAACCTTCAAATTTAGTCAGTTTACCACTAAAATTCTCATGGTAGGTAGCTTTGCCAAGTTTTCAGGGAAAGAGAATTTTTGAAGGGTTTTGTTTATACTATAAGGTTGTTGAAAATGACGACGGTTGAACTTGAGGACCTCCTTGCATCATCTATTGTGATTTTCCTTGCCCAACTCCTTCAAAATCAAATTTGTCAATGATTAGGGACCCTGAGATTTACCTTTCCTAGCCAACAGAGTTGTCTCAATGTGGCACAATGCTGTTTGTTGTAGCACAACCAACCTCCCAGTTACCCCCTTGGAGGGGGTTACCTTATGGGGTGCTAAGTACCGAGTCATGGGCCACATCATTCTGCAAGAGGACAGATGCAATTCTAGACTACCATCCATTTGAATTGCTATGAGGCATTGATGGATGTACAACTCCCACACAATTGATAAAGTACAAACAAAAATGGAGGGCTAAGCCACATTAGGAAAAGCATTTCAAAGGACTACAATGAAAATCATACACCATGGCTCTAAGAAGTGTATTCAGCATACGGCATCACACGTTGGGTGAGTAATCTAGGTCAAGGCATGACGGACAATTGAGCAAACTAGGAACCCCAAGCAGTCTAGGAACTTTGAGCTGTGCTCATATAAACATGGAAAATCTAAGAGAAGGTTTTTACACTAAATTTCTCTAAAGTTTGTAGGTTTATTCACCTTCTACTTTGAGCTTTGAAGATAAATATCAAAATTTGTAGGTGGAACTACACTAAACCTAGGTTTCTACCTGGGTAGGTGAAAGAGAACTAGCATGTGGACAAAGTTGTCATAAGAAAATTGTTCATAGCTTTATCAACCTTGCGTGCTCTTTCGTCAAAGCACTCTTTATAATCCCTCACCATTACCACCTCCCTTGACACGTTTGTTGCCACCACCTTTGGCAGCACCACTAACTCCCACTCCCCCCCCCCCGATAGAAGGCTACCTATGATGGTGTGATCCGTATTGTAATATATATCATGATGTGGATTTTGTCAAAAGAATAGACTCATTGCAAGAATAGAATTGTTTTCAAGTTTCCACCATTTTCTCTAGAGTACTTGGTTCCAATTGTTCTAGCCCATCAAAGGAAACATTCTACCAAACCCTTGTTCAAGGGGTTTTTTTGTCAAAAATTTATGGTTGTTTTATCGTTAAAACTAGTTGTAATCTTGTTATAGTTATTTTTTGTGCTTGAAGCCACCTTAAATATCCTGTTTGGTTTTTATTTTGTATAGTATGCCTTGGCCAATCTTGCTTGTTTTAGGGATTTCTCGGAAAATCTCGCTCGAGATTTGAGATTCCTCTTAAAATAAAACATCTTAAAATGAAACATCAAAGTAATGTTGATAATAACAAAAGCTAGTTGAGAAGAAGGGGTTTTTTAATTGTGTCTAAAATTTATAGAAGGTTTTCTTTGAAATGTTGAATAAACTTACATAGCGGTTTTAAAATGATCTCATGTTTGCACGTGATATACCTTGTTTTCTCCAAGTGACTCCCATGAGATTCACACACAAAGGCAGAGATTCTTTGCTTACATCATCACAAGAAGGTTTTTACCTTGGTACAAGGATTGGTTCACACATAAACTTATGTTCTTTACAAGTTATTCTCACATAAGGCCTAGAGGTTTGTTCACATCTCTATTAGCTTACTAGCACTAACACAAAATCAATGCTAGGGAATCAACTTGACTAGTGCATGGAGGCTATGGGGGTTTGCCAAATCCACAGTATACACGTACAAACACAAGAGATGGAGGATTTTAGCAATCTAGTAAGCAAAACACACACTACTCAAAGAGATGCTAATATAACCAATGATCTAATCATTGATGATGTAGCTTAAGTGAAAGGCTATTAAGCATGGGGGTTCTCCAAGTAGGACAAAGAAACACTCAATGGCTTAATCTAAGAGTTAAATACACACTTTGCCATAGATATGGGAGGTAGTTTTTGTTCGTGACAACAAGCAAAATGAAAAATTGACTCTATAAGACTAACGAGTATGCTAAGGCAATCCCATTCAAAAACCCACATATGTACATCTTATTATAGCCTAGATTAGACTTAGTCCAATCTCACTTACACTATACTAGTTCCAATTTAGCAAGCTCAAACCCATTCACTGAATTCTATCTTTGCCTAGATCAGACTAGGTCTAATCTAGGAATTTAGGACTTGATCTAGGAAGCACAAAAAGCAGATGGGGATCCAATCTATAAAGTAAAAATTGCTTAGATAATAAGCTGATGGGGATTTAATCTTATTAATTTTTATCAAAGTAGTAAGGTCTCTCCTATATGTCTACCTCTCATTGGAGACTAGATCAAACTTTGTATGATCTAGCATGATCAAAAACATACATTAAATCATGCTTTTGCATAGATCATACTAAGTTTGATATAACATTGTTGATCTAGCATTGGAATCTTTCCTAGGTAGCTCAATCCTATTGCCTTCTTTATATATCAAGATCAAACTAGGTCCAATCTATCAAGAACATTGATGTGTTTTTGCATGTGGGCTTGATTATGTCAAATATAGTAAGCATGGAAAGAGTGGGAATTTCTCCCTAGAAAGCAAGTATTTAATCAAACTAGTTCTAATCTAGTAAAATCTCACATTCTCTCCCATATATCTATATATCATTGTAGCCTAGACCATACTTGGTCCAATCTAACTTACATTGGACTAGGTCTAATCTAACTTACATTGGACTAGGTCTAATCTAGTCCAATTGCACATCCATGTCAATCTAACTTGCATTGGACTAGGTCTAATCTAGGAAGGTCAACCATGTATCTATATACCAGTTTAGCCTAGATCATACTTGGTTCAATATAGCTTACATTGGATTAGGTCTGATCTACAAGGCTCAAACCATTGATCAAATTATGAATGAGACTAATTATCAATTAACATTAGGATTTCTTCTTGGAATCTCAATCCTATTGATACACTTCTTCTTGTGGCTTATATTAGGCTATGTGAGATCTATCAAGAGAACACATATTCTTCTTGTGGCCTAGATTAGGCTATGTGAGATCTATCAAGAGAGCATATCTTCTTCTTCTTGTGGCCTAGATTAGGCTAGGTGATATCTATCAAGAGAACATATCTTTTGGTTTGTTTGTGGACACGGCCTAGATTATATCATATATATTAAACATAGAAAGCAAATGTGAATCACTACCTAGAAATTAATTATTTGATCATTCGAGGCCTAATCTAGTAAATTGTCGCCCTTATATGTACATATTATTGTACCCTAGATCAGACTTGGTCTAATCTAACTAATATTGGAATAGGAATGATATAGGAGGGTCAAACCCATTGATTAGATAGCATCTAAGGTTGGGATCTCTTCTTGGAATCTCAAATACGATTCTTCTAGTGGCCTAAATCAAACTTGATCTAATATAACTTATAGTGGACTAGATCGGATCTAGAAGGCTCAAACCCATTGAGCAAATTCTAGGTGAGAATATGTCTTACCTAACATTGGAATCTCTTCTTGGAACCTCAATCCTATTGATAAACTTCTTCTTGTGGCCTAGATTACACTAGATCTAATCTAAAAAGAATATATATTTTGGTGTATCTGTGTACATGAAAACTAAAATGCACAACTATCATTTCTTGTTGAGGTATCTTTTGTGATTTGTGCTCTTAGTTTATTTATAAATGCAATTTTTTTAATTCTATATTTTTAAAATTTTATGATATTCAAAGTTTTGATTTGTTTCTATCATTGTGGCTCATATTATATGTGATATAGCAAGAATAAAAACTAGATGAGAATTGCTATAAGCTTATATCTTTTATAATTTGTTCTCTAAATTTATTTATAAATGAACCTTTTTCTATTCTATATTCAAAGTTTTAATGTTTAAGAAAAGACTTCCTCCAAAGGAAAAATTTATTAGGCTTCAAAAAGACAGTCATGTTTCAGGTTTCAAGTCATGTTCGAGGTTTCAAGTCATGTTTCAAGTTTAAAGACAAAGACTTCTTACAAAGGAAAAACTTAATATGCTTCAAAAAGACATTCCATCTAGCCATGTTAAAGCTCAAAAAAGGAATATAAAACAAAACATAAGATAAGAGCACATTCTTGATAAAGTCCATTTTTGCATTTTAGAATCTATCTTGGCCATAACCCAATCAAACCTTTGCTTAGCAAAAATATCAACCCAATAGGAGTCCCCAGATGTCTAACAAGGGGGATCAAAAGCATTGTCTTCTGCAATAGAAAGCAACCTAGACTTTTCAATATTACACACATGGATCCACAAGTGGTGGAAAAGTCCTAAACAATTTGAAGAGCATTTCTCAACACAAAAATTTCAGCTTTGAGAAATAGCAATGAATCATCAGCAAACATCTTGGTTAACAATTGTTTTCCATCACAAAGCAACAAACCAGAAATATTACCTTTTTCAGTAGAACTTCTAGGTTTAAAATATGAGTAACCGCAACAAATGATAAGGGGGCGTGTTTGACTGTCCTTGCTAAGGGAATACCCCGTTACACAAAATCTCAGAATAAGCATTAGCGGTGAGGGCAAGCATAGAATCAGCCACTTTAGGAAGAAACTCCAATTTTCTCATAGCAGTATCAATAAAGGACCAGGAGACTCTATCATAAGCTTTGTCCATATCAAGCTGGAAAAGGATACACTTTTGATCAGAGAAACGAGCAAGAACAATCCCAATCAGAGTAGACAAAATGTTGTCATATATAGATCTCCCCTTAATAAACCCATGCTGATGAGGAGGGATCCCTCTTTGCAAACATGGCATAAGTCTCATGGCAAGGAGCAAGCAACTTGCTTAGCAAATCAATATAATCAAGCCTTGAAAAATCCATGGGTCTACTATTTCCCTATTAAAAACTCTATTAAAAATATCACATACTAGAGTAGCAACTCCCAAAAATATAAAAAGAAGCGCACAATAAGACCATCCCATCTAGGAGATTTATCCTTCCCCATACATTTTAAAGCTTGAAAACATTCCTAAGAAGAAAACAATATTTCCAACACAAGTGCTTCCTGAGAAGAAATAATGGTAGAGACCACCGAAAGAACTTGAGACTGTAAAAATAATACTGACTCAGAAGAGACTTCTCTAAGCTTATGCTGTCGCCTGTGACCTACACCCGTCAAGACTAAAGATGTTCTCACCCGCCACACAAGACATAAATCCAAGTCATCACTCAACACTAGATAAGCCACATAAGCGAAATATCTGGTAAAATGAGGCAAGAAGTCCAAGAGCTCAGAATGGAACTCCAACAATGATCTACACGACGCCAAGACAACCGTACTATGAAGTAGGCATCAATGTCACACATGTAGTATCGTGGATGTCAGTAAGACCATCAATAAATGATATGTCAATATCGAGGGAGCATGACCCAAAGGGTGGGTGGTTGGAGGCCCTAGTGGGTTGTCAAGCCACAACGCCATGTATCTAAGAGTACAAATGATCTCAACACATGCTATCTACACTCTATCTACACGCTATTTACTCTTGAGTAAGCTAACCTAGCCAAAATGACTAGTCTAGCCACTCTACTACTACTCCAAATGCATCGAATACTACAAGGAATGAACAACAATGTGATATAGAAGGTAAATCTAGGCTAGATCTGTCCAAAGGTGATATGGCCATTAAACGTATTAGGATGGCCAAAGGGCGTATTGAGTCAAGTCAACGTCTAGCACATATGAGCATATGGATGTGTTCCCCTATGGCTAAGGATCACAAATATGTGTCTGGATCTGAAATCAAAGCTCTAACCCACCCAATATGACCACTTGGCCAAAGGGAGTATTGGTACCTATAGGTCACAGATGTGGACATGGATTTGTATGGTCCTGTAGGGTGTCAAGAGAGGATCCTAACGCACTAACTCGTGCTCAAAACGGATAATCCTAGCTCTAGATACAAGAAATCTACAGTCGCCCACTAATCGCATACTAATCACACTCTAATCTCACAACTAAAGCATGCACTAAAGACATCAATCAGTAGAGAATAATATTAACAACACGTGTCTCTCTCTCTCTCTCTCTCTCTCTCTCTCTCTCTCTCTCTCTCCCCCCCCCCCCCCCCCCCCCCCCGCCATCATACCCAGAGACAAAGAGCACAGACAGTGGGGTTTTTGCAAGGGTCCTGGATGAGTTTCCCATAAAAATATTTTGTGCAAATTGAGAAGAGACGGATGAACCGTCTGATGTGAGGCAAGAAGAGGTTCTCGTTCTCACAGCTGCACACAATGACGTTCAAGACGAGGCTGTTCATGTCGCGCCACAAAGACCTAAGTGCTCTCCAAGTCATCGAGCCTCTCTCTCTCTCTCTCTCTCTCTCTCTCTCTCTCTCTCTCTCTCTCTCTCTCTCTCTCTCTCTCTCTCTCTCTCTCTCTCTCTCTCTCTCTCTCAAGGTACTCAAGTAGCTCAACATCATTTTCTTTGAGGGTTTCGATGACCGTCGCCTTCTTCTCGCTCTTCAGGACGATGTCGATGATAAACTCTACTAAGACTGTCAGAGTAGCTGATGTTTGCCTCCATCTCTGTGCATTAACCTGCACATGCTATTGAAGCTACTCTTTGAATGTGCAGAGTAGTAGCACATAGTGAGCTTGCTCTAGCAATAGCTGCAAGGTACTCGTCCTGTGTCAAAGGCCCATCTTAGATGAGATAAATATTCTATTGGGTGCAAAAATCGATTACTTTTAAGCACCCCTTCCAACTTGAATATCAGCAAATGCACCTCTTTCTCTATCCATCATTATCGGTTGTGTGTGTGTGTGTGTGTGTGTGTGTGTGTGTGTGTGTGTGATGAGAGAGAGAGAGAGATGGTGCAAATCAACCCAAGCCACAACTATCGACAACAAGCTCCGAGCTTATATGCCTTGTTCTTGAGGGAGCCATACAGAAATAACGGTTGTTGGTATGACAAAGAGATATAGAGCAATTGTTCAGTTCCCGCATCTGTTCTTCATACAACCAATCCCTCCTTCTTAGGACAAAAGGAGTAGATTGAGACAAGCTTTTTGAACTTCAAGGCGGGACCCTTTGCTTAGCCCACCATCGTCCCTCCTCAGGTCACCATCCTCTCTATCCCTTAATTCTTTGCCAGGTCGTTGGGTTGCTCCACACAAGCGACCCGAGGTACGTGAGTGTCGTCAGATGTGAGTGGCCCCCCACCCTCTCGCATGTATTAGCGTAGACAATGGGATGCTGCATTGCTGTGCCGCAAGCGATGCATGCTGCCCAGACGCACCTCTTTGACGGCTTTGCAGGTCAGAAGGCTCCAAGGGATCGTCACGAGCTCTGGTTCTCTCTCTCACGTGCTGACAAGCCGCAGGCAGTGGGAGCTTTGCAGCAAAGGGCGACAAGCCTAAACCTTCGACGGAGGTTTAGGCTCCAGTAGGCAGAGGAAGGTCGACGACGACGGTGCTTTGGGCGTCTGAATCTTCTGATTCATGCACGACAGGAAATCTTTTTTTCTTGGGATTCCTGATTTCCTATCCTAGGGCCTCACCCCTTTGGAGCAAGCCAAAAATCCTTGTAATGAGTGTGTGCAAAGCTCTATCTTCAAAAATCTTTATAATGAGTGTTTACTCTGGCAACTAACCAATAAAAAAAATGTATATTTTTTTAAAACCTCTGCTTTTTAATTAGGAAAAAGGGAACACATCACTATGGCCTTAGCCTTTTGGGCAGGCCAAAAATTATGATTTTTTAAAAATAATCCCCCTTTTTCATTAGCAAAAAGGGAAACCATCACTAAGGCCTCCCCCCTTTGGGGCAGGCCAAAAACTCACATATGTATACAAAGATATGTAATTGCCTTATCAAGTACTTATTTGTTGTACTAATCTTATCTATTTGCTACTTCCCTTAATAGTGCTAGTCTTCATTATGGTGGTGGCTGAGTTTTCCCATAGCAAACTACTACTAATTTACATGCGCAGGCAGTAGCAGCTTTTGAGAACTTCATGGTCGGGGGCAAGAAGAAATATTTGAGGCCGAGAAAATTTGGGCAGTTTATGATGATGATTATGGGTTGTTGCCCCATTTTCTACACCCATAGTGACGAAATGATTTGTGTACTTCCATTCCATGTGCTCATGAATTGGTTATTTCTCGCTAAAACATATCTAAAGATGTGTACACACATGGGTTAAGGTTGGTTTTGCCTACATGTGCGGTGGATTTATATTTGGGAAAACATTGATCCGAAGGTCTGTGGGTGGATATATTTTTGCACATCATGGCGCGTGATGTTGGAAAACTACCACAAACTATTCGTATTTATCCTTAGAAGTGTGACATGTGGGCGTTGTACAAGCTTTGGGAAAACCTTGCAAGGGTGCTACGCACGTAGATGAGCCGGTTGAGGTGATATTGCATTACAATGTAGATCGTTCTCACATAATGCCAACAACTACATGCGCATGCATCTATCTTGAGTGTTACCTTTGCCCTATCAACAACTACTTATTTTCTATACTGATTCTTTCTATTTGCTACTTCCCTTCATGCTAGGCTTCATTATAGCCGAGTTTTCCCTGCATCTGCGGAGTTTTCCCATAGCAAGTTGCGACTAATTTTCATGTGCAAGCATCAGCTTCTTATAATTTCATGGTCGGGGGCAGGAATAAATATTTGAGGCCGAGCAAATTTGGGTGGTTTATGATGATGATGATGGGTTGTCCCATGTTCTACGCCCACAGTGAGTGACGAAGTGATCTATTTACGTCCATTCCATGTGCACATGAATTGGCTAAAACAATCTCTAAAGATGTATACACATGGGTTAAGTAAGGCTGGTTTCACCTACACGTACGGTGAATTTATCTTTGGGAAAACGTGCACATAGCTGCCACGCATGGTACAAGGTTTGGAAACCTTGCAACAGAGAGAGAGAGAGAGAGAGAGAGAGAGAGAGAGAGAGAGAGAGAGAGAGAGAGAGAGAGAGAGAGAGAGAGAGAGAGAGAGAGAGAGAGAGAGAGAGAGCATTTTGGGGTTCCTAGGAAACTTGAAGACACCCTTCTCATCTAGTGTAAACTCTTGACCTTCAGTAGATATAAGGGGCCAGCATTCTTGAAAAACCTGTGAGGAATTGGGAAAGCCTTCAGGCGCAAAGTAGATTCTACCCAACATGTTACCGTACACCAATGGGGTCAAATGCAACCATTCCCCACACTACAAATCCCTTTCATCCAAAAGACCTTGTTGAATACAGAATTCACCTGGAGGATCAACAGCAATACATAAATACATGTAACATATAGCTTCAAGCAGTTAATGACACATGTACACAAGAGTACTTGCATTTCCTCAAGCTTTGCACACAACATGATCATCTACAAAGAATCCTCCACAACAATTTGAAAAAATGCAACAAACCAGAAGCATGTAAACCCCAATCTAGAACAAAATAGTGTAGCACTCTGACAAATGTACACAAGAGTACCTACATTTCCTCAAGCTTTGCACACAACATGCTTATCTACAAAGCATCCTCCACAACAACTTGAAAAAATGCAACAAACCAGACTTACTTGACAAACCATATGAGACCATTGATCACCCACCCCATCATGCATAGAAGCATAGAAACCCCAATCTAGAACAAAACAGTGTAGCACTCTGTCAAAGGAGAATGAAGGCATAGAGTGGTAAAAAACAGTCTAATATATGAACTTCCAAATAGATTGCAAAAGATGGAACCTGAATAACAAGAAAAAAAAACCCACTCCCTAATCTTGTTGTGGAAGTATGCCCAGTAAGAGATAATTTTTATTAACCAAAGCCACTATCTTTTTCCAAATTTGTCCCAATTATCAACAATCCCCAAGAGAGGAGGTAATGATTCAACATGAATCTTACAAAGGGGACATAGACCAAATTGCTTTCCCATAATAGAGAGTTTAAGAGCATAAGGCAAAGCTTCAAGCAATACCTTCCATAGAAAATTCTTAAAAGTAACATGCGCAGTATAAAAATTCCACAAGTCAAAGCATAGTTTCTACCACCAAGTAGCACACCATTTTTTTTTCCATAACCTACTAAGCTTGCTCGGCCAAGCATCCAATAGCAGTATAAAAAAGTTGACTAAATGGGTGTGAGGATGAATCAACGGAGGAAGCCACACCCAATCAGAAAAACAAGCACCCCTCATTAATCCAATGTGAGATCAACCATTTAGATAAAGCTTCAAGAGCCTTAGACAGTAAAGTCAAAGCCTTATCATGTAGTCCAAACATAACTTTCAGTTGAGCAATAGTCTTGATACCAACGATAGAGTCATCCCACAAATAAGACCATGAGACAAAGCCTTACAATAAAGCATTTACAAGTGTATCTGTGGGAACATTTCTAGGATAATTTCATAGTAGCCTACTAAATCTTGTACAAAATATCAACTAAGAAATGTGCCTTTTTCAATAGCAGAGGGGCATTAAAAGTAGCTTTTGCTTCCAAGAGTGGTTTTTCCAAAACCCACCAATAGTATGAAATTTAGCAAGACCCAACATGTGAATCAACATAAGGGTCCAAGATTATACAGGATTATGAAAATACACCACAAATTTAGCACACACAGCTATTGCTTGAAAATGCATATTCAAAATCCCCAATCTAGCAAACTACTTAGGCTTACATATATAGTCCCAAGAAATCCAATGAATAGCTTTATGTTTAAGAAAAGACTTCCTCCAAAGGAAAAATTTATTAGGCTTCAAAAAGACAGTCATGTTTAAAGACAAAGACTTCTTACAAAGGAAAAACTTATATGCTTCAAAAAGACATTCCATCTAGCCATGTTAAAGCTCAAAAAAGGAATATAAAACAAAACATAAGATAAGAGCACATTCTTGATAAAGTCCATTTTTGCATTTTGGAATCTATCTTGGCCATAACCCAATCAAACCTTTGCTTAGCAAAAATATCAACCCAATAGGAGTCCCCAGATGTCTAACAAGGGGGGTCAAAAGCATTGTCTTCTGCAATAGAAAGCAACCTAGACTTTTCAATATTACACACATGGATCCACAAGTGGTGGAAAAGTACTAAACAATTTGAAGAGCATTTCTCAACACAAAAATTTTAGCTTTGAGAAATAGCAATGAATCATCAGCAAACATCTTGGTTAACAATTGTTTTCCATCACGAAGCAACAAACCAGAAATATTACCTTTTTCAGTAGCAACTTCTAGGTTTAAAATATGAGTAACCGCAACAAATGATAAGGGGGCCTGTTTGACTGTCCTTGCTAAGGGAATACCCCGTTACACAAAATCTCAGAATAAGCATTAGCGGTGAGGGCAAGCATAGAATCAGCCACTTTAGGAAGAAACTCCAATTTTCTCATAGCAGTATCAATAAAGGACCAGGAGACTCTATCATAAGCTTTGTCCATATCAAGCTGGAAAAGGATACACTTTTGATCAGAGAAACGAGCAAGAACAATCCCAATCAGAGTAGACAAAATGTTGTTATATATAGATCTCCCCTTAATAAACCCATGCTGATGAGGAGGGATCCCTCTTTGCAAACATGGCATAAGTCTCATGGCCAAAGCCTTAGAAACAATCTTATAAAGCACATATAACATGGTGATAGGCCTCCAATGCTTAGGCAAGGAGCAAGAAACTTGCTTAGCAAATCAATATAATCAGGCCTTGAAAAATCCATGGGTCTACTATTTCCCTATTAAAAACTCTATTAAAAATATCACATACTAGAGTAGCCAAAAACTCCCAAAAATATAAAAAGAAGCGCACAGTAAGACCATCCCATCTAGGAGATTTATCCTTCCCCATACATTTTAAAGGTTGAAAAAATTCCTAAGGAGAAAACAATATTTCCAACAGAAGTGCTTCCTGAGAAGAAATAATGGGAGAGACCACCGAAAGAACATGAGACTGTAAAAATAATACTGAATCAGAAGAGACTTCTCTAAGGCTTATGTTGTCACCTGTGACCTACACCCGTCAACACTAAAAGATGTTCTCACCCGCCACACAAGACATAACTCCAAGTCATCACTCAACACTAGATTAGCCACATAAGAGAAATATCTAGTAAAATGAGGCAAGAAGTCCAAGAGCTCAGAATGGAACTCCAACAATGATCTACACGATGCCAAGAAAACCGTACTATGAAGCATGCATCAATGTCACACATGTAGTATCGTGGATGTCAGTAAGACCATCAATAAATGATATGTAAATACCGAGGGAGCGTGACCCAAAGGGTGGGTGGTCGGAGGCCCTAGTGGGTTTCAAGCCACAACGCCACGTATCTAAGAGTACAAATGATCTCAACACATGCTATCTACACTCTATCTACACGCTATCTACTCTCGAGTAAGCTAATCTAGCCAAAATGACTAGTCTAGCCACTCTACTACTACTCCAAATGCATCAAATACTACAAGGAATGAACAAGAATGTGATATAAAAGCTAAATCTAGGCTAGATATGTCCAAAGGTGATATGGCCATAAAACGTATTAGGATGGCCAAAGAGCGTATTGGGTCATATCAACATCTAGCACATATGAGCATATGGATGTGTTCCCCTATGCGTAAGGATCACAAATATGTGTCTGGATCTGAAATCAGAGCTGACCCACCTGATATGACCACTTGGCCAAAGGGCATATTGGTACCTACAGGTCACAGATCTGGACGTGGATTTGTATGGTCATGTAGGGTATCAAGAGAGGATCCTAACGCACTAACCCGTGCTCAAAACGGATAATCCTAGCTCTAGATACAAGAAATCTATTGTCGCCCACTAATCGCATACTAATCACACTCTAATCTCACAACTAAAGCATGCACTAAAGACATCAATCAATAGAGAATAATATAAACAACACGTGTTCTCCTCTCTCTCTCTCTCTCTCTCTCTCTCTCTCTCCCTCCCCCCCCCCCCCCCCCCCCTCCCCCCCCCCCCCCCCCCCCCCCCCCATACCCAAGAGACCAAGAGCACAGACAATGGGGTCATCTTGATTGCTTTCTGTTGTTTCTCGCGCACGTATGAAGAATGTAAACGATCATGCAAGAGAGAGAGTTGGTGCTGGCGAGACAGAGCTTGAGGGGGGAAGGGTGTGCGTGCTAAACTTGACCAAAGAGAGGGGAAGGGAAGGGTTGTGCATGCTTGTGTGTAGTCGCAACCTCGCCTTCCCTCAGAGAGCTCTCCCTCCCTCCCTCCCTCTCTCCCTGTGTGTGTGTGTACAAAAAATCTCACTCTCTCTCTCTCTCTCTCTATCTATCTATCTATCTGTGCTCTTTGTCTCTAAATGGGGGAATAACAGGAGGTGGGCAGGGAGGCAAAGATGAGAGGAGGGGTCTGATGGCGAGGGAGAAAGCCTTTCCAGCTAGCCATGAGATCTCCACCACGTCTGTGTAGTAACCCACTTGCTAAAAGACAAACAGAAACCTTAGAAGAGGATGCACATATAGAGAATGGACAAAGAGAGGGATAGGTACCTTAGAAGAGGATGCACAGAGAGAGGAAGAGCCTGGAGAGGTACCTTCAGGCGATCGCGTAGATGCTCTGTCAAACCTATTCCTTGAACATAGAGCCTGAACAAGCTGAATATTGGCTTTCCTTGAAAGGTGAGATCATGCGATGCATGCAACTTCCAATGCAACAACTAAATAACACTTCCAATGCAACAAGTAAATAACAAGCGTTACACTGAAGTTAACAACCACGTAACTACAACTTTTTTTTCCTCTCCAAACCATACCAACGTACTGCCTAAAGGCAGTGCCAACAAAACTGAGCCTTCTCCGGCGTACCGGGATAGGTACACATTATATCCGGCAATGTTAACATCTGTTATCACTTTTAAACATATGCCTAATGAAAAATGTATAATGTTTGACAAAATTTGATTTTATTGAATACCCAATTTTAAGCGCTTTTAACTTATATTAATGAAAAATGTGCCACGCTCTCACCTGGACACGCATTCAAAAAGTGATGCAAGAGTGCATAGTTGGATTGAAACTTGGGCCCTGCCCTTAGTCAAGCATCAAGCTAGAAGCCTTAAAACTTGGCCTATGATAATTTTTGGTGGGTTGTGGCAACTTATTTTGTTGCTTTCATATGGACCTTGTGTAACACCAAGTGCACTAGACAATCCCAAAATGGGATGTTCACGTGACTAGGTGCGACACAAGCCTCTATATTACTATACAAAAGTCCTCTCATGGAAGATATTATGGGGACAACAAAATCAAGATTAGGGGAATTGGCAATGATATTTTGCTTAGGGTGCAAAGTAGCTTCAGAAGATCTTGTTCATTTATTTAAGGACTATTCTACCACCAAGGGGTTAGCTTTAAAAATTTGCAAGTGAATAAAACATGGCCCTTACAATTCTTAAAAAAGACTAAATATTGGGAGGTATAGAACTAGGCCCGACTCTAGTGCTATCTTAAGCACTACCAAATCAAGATTTGGGGAATTGGCAATGATGTTTGCTTAGGGTGCAAAGTAGCTTCAGAAGATCTTGTTCATTTATTTAAGGACTATTCTACCACCAAGGGGTTAGCTTTTAAAATTTGCAAGTGAATAAAACATGGAGCTTACAATTCTTAAAAAAGACTAAATATTGGGAGGTATAGAACTAGGCCCAATTCGCATGCCCTTATATTGTTAGGTAGTGCTATCTTAAGCACATCTAGCACACCATGAACTCTCATGTGTATGAGTGGTTGACTAACATTGCATAGTACACTATTTCAGAAAGTCAACGACATAGAAGCTATTGCAAGAAGTCAACACAAAGCTAAAGCAAAAAAGGCGGTCATTTTAATTAATGTCCTACAACCATGTTTTGAGAAATATGATAAAGCAAATATAGAGTATTTGGAGAACAACAGGCTAAAGATGGAATGTTATGAGAGTGCAATAGGACCGCAAAGCATTTAAATGGAAGAAGGAAGAGTAAATGGGAGCAGACGCAGTGTTTCGGGGCTACGGCTACAACAACGCATGCAGAATGAAACGACAAAGATAAAGAGAGAGGTTACGGGAGCGGTTATGGGAATGGATACGGGAACCCACATTGCTGCGGGAACTATTTGTCCAAGCTAAAGGCTTACTCGCATAATACAAATGTAACTTTCCTCATTTTTATGACTTAAATGGGGCCATGGGCTTCCAATTTGTAGAAGGATTGAACCCACAACCTCATAACCTAGGTATTTAAGTCAAAAACCTCTTTTTAAAAGATAACCTTTTGTAAGTGAAGAAAGAGAGCTGCACGTTTGTGAGAGCTCTCATAGCCATTTGTGAAGGATTCATTGGAGCTATTTATGCATCAACATTGCTTCATATTGTGTCTCTAATAAAGTGTAAGTGATTATCAATTGCTTTTCTACTGTCTAATGTTCAATTTATAGTGATGATTAATGCTCTCTTTATATCCGCTCATTAGTAAGCTAATTAGAGTGATTTGGGGCCTTAATTACACTCCTTTTGCATGCAAAAGTATGTAGGAAGCATCTACTTACGTAACTAGTGTGTTTGCAAGCCCAAAAACACTGATTTTCTGCCCTGGTAGCTAAGAGATCGCGATTTTTTACCATCTCAAAATCTGAGATTTGAGTGCTTGATCATGTTCCTCTATGTTATATAAATATGAATGATGTTTGCTCATTGAAAAGTCTTGTGTATGCACGTAGGAAAGAGAGTTTTGTTGTTTGTATTAGCTTGATTCCTTATTCGATTGGTTATGTGTTGCTTTCATTGTGTTGTTGATAGATCCCGTAGCGTCTGACAAGCCTACGTAGCCTCCATGCACTAATTGGGTCACTTCCCCAGGCATTGATAATATGTTAGTGTCCGAAAATGCTATGCTTTGACGTCCAGTCGCCGTGTGCCGCTAACATTGGCACAGCTGCTGAGGTATGAGTACCTAGATTAGCGGGTCTTTCTTGCTTTTATCACTGTCAAAGGTTCCTCTAATTTCGATTACAATACTTTCACTTTCACATTAGAGTATAGGTGAGAGGTTGGAGTGGGACTTTAAGGCTCTCGAGGTAGCCAGAGGGTGGGACTCTCAAGGACCTCTTAGATTAGGTAAGGATAATGTGTGGGACATGCTATGCCTTTTCATTTGGCATTAGGATTTAGACCTTCATGAGCTCTTTGTAGCATTCATTTTGCATCGTTTTTCTTTAAGTTATTTTGTCGTTTAGTCCTTTCGTTTATTTTACATTATTTTTCGCATTAGGAGTAGGTAGGGTAGGTCTCACCGATCCGCGAAAAGGGTCAAAAACCATAAAAAAAGGGGAGCTTGACCATTAAACAGAAAAGCATTCCAAGTATGGCAATAGGCTTGTTTCATTGAGCTAAAAATTGTTCAGAATGATTATGATATGATAGAACATCATCTTTTTGCATGAAAAAGCTGCAGTTGGAACATATTTGAAAAATTTGAAATTTGGCCCCAGATAAGAAATCGCGATTTCTTACCAGTCATCATACTACTACATTTTTTTGCATGGCTGTGTTGGGTTAGGACTATTAAGCATACTGGTCATGTTAGATCTGAAAAGAAACTCATAAATTGGGCATGATCATCAGTTTAGCACCTAAACAGCTAAAACAGCCATAAACACATGATTTGACATGCTCACAAACCCCACCTTTGGATGAAAATACACTTAGGAGACTCTACTACATGTGTATAACAACACTGGCAAATCAAACAGTGTCACTGTGTGTCAGGTAAGAGATCGCGATCTCTTACCATTCTACATACTACCATACTTTTCTGCATGACTGTGCTGGGCTATGTCTAAGGAGCATACTGACCAAATTGGTTCATAATTTTTGGAGTTTTAAATTGTGGTAAGTGGTCATCATTTTAGCATCTCAGCAGCTAAAATAACACATATTGACTATTCTAGGAGTTTACAAATTCCAAGTTTTGATGAAAACATACCCATTGTACTCTGTTGTATGTGTCTAATACACCTAGCTTTTCAAAACATGTCACTGTGTGTCAGATATTCTATCATGGATGGGTTGTCCTATGTTTACTGAGCACACTGGTGTTGTTAGTTCATATAATGTGACATTTGAAACTCATGTGGTCATCATTCTATCATCCTGTCTCTGAAATAGCACAGATTGCATGTTCTGATATGCTTTCAGAATCCACTTTTGGTGGGCAACATACTTTTTGAGCTCTACTGAATGTGCTTAACATATCTGAAAAACCAAAACATATCATTGTGTGTCAGGTAAGGAATCGCGATTCCTTACCATCCTTCATACTGCTATAAACTTTTTGTGCTAGCCTTGTAGAGTATGGTCCCAGGATTTTAACGATCTTTACGAATCATCAAAATTCCTTCCGGAGCTCAAGTTATCAGCAATCTTGTGAATCTAGTCAAATAAGGAATCGCAATTCCTTGTCATACACATACAGGTGCATTTACTACTGCTAGTCTTGCAATCTCCCAGAAAAATTGACCAAAATGGCCTCTAAACAACCCAAAATAGGAAACTGCCCAAAATAGGAAACAATCCAAAATAGGCATGACCACCACCAAGAGAGTGTTGCTTACGAAGCCCGCCAAGCATGGGCATGGCCACCACAGCATCTAACCTTTCAAGATCCCATAGCTTCAAATTGGACTATAATGTCAAGATCACATTTTCACGAGAAAACATGTATGGTGCTAAGATCTGCAAGATTGTACGAATCACTACGTGGTCAAGATCGAGGATTGCCACTCTCATTTTGATCTAGCACTATGGGTGAACTACCAGGGAGATCGATACATGGGTAGAGACGGGAGTGTCATATCTATTCGCAGATAACCCTGATGCAGTAGATGTGTTGGGCCGGATAGTATCGAGGGAAGTGCACTATGTAGACGAAGTACCATCCAGGTCAGTCCAACCAAACCTCAAGATGATTAATTTGGTAGTAACAAAAAGAGTCCTCATAGATGATGAAATAGAGCCTTATACAAGAGGAATGACTCAGGGAGTGAGTTCTTCTATCACAGAAAGAACCCATTGAAGCACGGCCTGACTGATGAAAAGGTGCTTTACGTCTTCTTCAATAGGAGTGAGAGCTTTCACAAATCCATAATCCTCAAGGATACCTTTGGCCAAGAGTGGGATCTCTATCTGACTTCAAACACTAGAAGGTCTTTTAACCGAGGCGGGGGAGACTTCAAACACCTGGAAGGTCTTTTAACCGAGGAGGGGAGGCAAGCACTTCAAAAGAAACTATTAGTTTGTCGCAATCAAAACTACAACTAGGTGATAGGTCTTGTCATAAAAAAACGACTAGAGCAAGTTCGGGTGAATCCAAAATGATATTGGTTAGGGAAAATGCATGCCACGAGTGGTCATTCGACCAATAGAGGGCCAACAAACCAATTCATTCACCAACACTTCACATGCCATTAGGAGCATCAAAAACAGAACAAGTTGTGTCTATTCAGGAATAACTAGTGCTCAGGCCAACGCCAAGGAGCACCATACAGGAGAACAAGGCAATGTCCTTAGTAAGAGCAATAGGAGCCACAAAAATAGTTGGAAGGAAGGAAGGGACAGAAGAGCTAGAAGCAAAAAGAGATAGAATGAAAAACAACAGTCGGCTAGGGAAGGGCAAAAGCAATCGATTGAGCTAGTACCACTAAACAAAGAAGGAGAATATTATGAGGGAAATGATGGAAACACCACCCTACCAGTAGAATACCCAGGGCATAGCAATTTATCTATCCTAGATTGTGGAGTAGGAGTTGCAATTGCCACAAAAAAGATGTGGGAAACTCGGGGAAAGACCAGCTTTAAAGCAAACATACATAAAGTTATAGTTGGCTGATGGATACATTGGGAAACCTATTGGACTCCTAGAGAAAGTCATTCTCACCTCATGTGGAGTGGAGTACGAGCATACATTTGCAGTAGTAGATTTTGGGAAGAACCCAAATTATGACATCATTCTTGGACGTCCGTTCATGCGGCAACTAAAAATGATTCAGGATTGGGGATCCAACTACATCTACCCACGGCAACCAAAGGCCATCACTTGCATTAACCCGATTGATCACTCCTATCGAGATGTGGCAAGGACACCAATAGAAGGAATAGAGGCCATCTCAACAGGAGACGAATCTGAGGTTCCTTCATGGGTCTCAACTCAAGGATTCATAGGTGGATAAGTAGAGCATCGGATGATGAGAGCTTGAAAAGGGACCACAATGAAAACAAAATGGTTTTCAAGATTGTAGTATAGTACTAGTTCGTACTATCTAAGTAATCTCAGGTTCAAGAGAATCCAGTGTCCAAAGTCAACAACACATAATGTTGAGTTCTGGGGAATCCAATTCAACATACATGCCTATTCTATTAGATACAAATGCTGTATTTCGATCACCAAACATCGAAAGCAACATTAAATTTTTTAGAACTGCCATGGGGATTACATTTGAAAAGTTTCATCAAATCCTCCATATACTATAATAGTGGAACCCCACTCTTAAGGATGTATGAGGACCCAGAAAGCAAGAAAATCTTTTATCAAGATCAAACTAAGAATTTCTACAGGCCCATTCCCCCACCAGATCTATCAGAAGAAGAGGCAAAGGGTTGGTTTCCATTCGTATCTCGTATGAATCCTAGTAACTATCAAGCTTTATTTATTTCAAGAACTCCTAGGGCGAATACACCAAAGAAAATGCCATATCCAAGCGAGATAGTCGGCCTCAATGGGCCACAAGCATTAAAGCCTACTCTTAGCCACCCACCTGGCTTTGATCCCAAGATGCTACCACAAACCATCAAGCAAGGTGACCACACAAGATGTACAAGGTATCCAGGGGAGGGTACGAAGGCTGAAACAACAAGCTCTCTTAAGTCAGGAGCTGGTCAAGTTCAACGAATGCCAACATTGGAAGGCTCAAACATTCATCAGGAAGCCTCACACAATGGAAGAACTATAATGCCTGATAGTCGCATGGAGCCTCTTTCAGAATACATGATTAAATGAAGCTTCCAAACCAACGCTTCAAGCATTCAATGCTTGTATGAAGATAAACAAGGAGGCCAATTCCAAATGCTATTTTCCCATCAAGGAAAGAAGCATGACAAACCAAGAGTCTTCAAGTATCTATATATGAAAAAACTCACATATGTATACAAAGATATGTAATTGCCCTATCAAGTACTTATTTGTTGTTCTAATCTTATATATTTGCTACTTCCCTTAGTAGTGCTAGTCTTCATTATGGTGGCTGAGTTTTCCCATAGCAAACTGCTACTAATTTACATGCGCAGGAAGCAACAACTTTTGAGAACTTCATGGTCGGGGGCAAGAAGAAATATTTGAGGCCGAGAAAATTTGGGCAGTTTATGATGATGATGATGGGTTGTTGCCCCATTTTCTACACCCATAGTGACGAAATGATTTGTGTACTTCCATTCCATGTGCACATGAATTGGTTATTTCTCGCTAAAACAATATCTAAAGATGTGTACACACATGGGTTAAGGTTGGTTTTGCCTACATGTGCGGTGGATTTATATTTGAGAAAACGTTGATCCGAGGGTCTGTGGGTGGATATATTTTTGCACATCATGGCGCATGATGCTGGACAACTACCATAAACTATTTGTATTTATCCTTAGAAGTGTGACATGTGGGCGTTGTACAAGCATTGGAAAAATCTTGCAAGGGTGCTACGCACGTAGATGAACCGGTTGAGGTGATATTGCATTACAATGTAGATCGTTCTCACATAATGCCAACAACTACATGCGTATTAATCTATCTTTAGTGGTACCTTTGCCCTATCAACAACTACTTATTTTCTATACTGATTCTTTCTATTTGCTACTTCCCTTCATGCTAGGCTTCATTATAGCCGAGTTTTCCCATAGCAAGTTGCGACTAATTTGCATGTGCTTCTTATAATTTCATGGTCGGGGGCAAGAATAAAAATTTGAGGCCGAGCAAATTTTGGTGGTTCATGATGATGATGATGGGTTGTCCCATGTTCTACGCCCACAGTGAGTGAGTGTAGCCTAACCCTACATCACAAAAGGCATCAAACCCTAACATCCTCTCTCCTCGTTCTGTGTAGCGCGATCGAGCGCAGTTAGCATGGCGACGTGCTTTCCTTATCGAATGAAGCCTGATTTGGGAAATCTCATGGAGGAGGGCATGCAACGTCTGAAAAAAAAGCAGCGTACGTATTTTCCTACTGCTTTTTCCTCACTGGATGTGTTTTCCTGGCTGCTTATTTGATGCTTCTGGCTTGCAGTTCAAGATTTACTCACAAGATCTGGTCTGCCAAAGTCTAGGAATGTGCGGGATCTTCAAGATCGAGTGTTGCGTCTGAAGAAAAAGTCTGACAAAGCGGATGTCCCAAAGGAAGGAGAGGAGGAGATTCCAGGAGTGGATCCAAAGAAGGAACCGAATGCAGAGAAGGAACACGGTTCTGTATCTTCGCTTCGTAGTCATTTAACTTCTGCCTCTGCAAGCATCAAGAGGAAGAAGTGGAGAGTCACAGATCCAGCAAAGATTGCTCCAATTTCTTCCACAAAGATTTGTTTGCTGCCAACTTCCCGTAGTGGAGATTGTTGATGTTCTTGTGGGATGCCACTTTCCCGTTCAAGACAAGTTCGAGGGGAATGTTCTGGATGAAAAGGAAACAGCTCAGGCTAGGTGGAGATGGTTTAATAATTCCAGGAAGCAGAAAACATGCATATTGCAAGGCAGAAACTGAGCGGCAAGCATTTCCTGTGCATTTTGCATTTTTGGATGGTGTGTGTGGAAGTTCACAAAACCTCCAGGATGGACTGTGGGAAATTCCACAACAACGCTGTGCTTGGTTGAAGCGGAAGTGGTCTTATGGCGTTAGTGGAGATTGTTGATGTTCTTGTGGGATGCCACTTTCCCGTTCAAGACAAGTTCGAGGGGAATGTTCTGGATGAAAAGGAAATAGCTCAGGCTAGGTGGAGATGGTTTAATAAATTCCTGGAAGCAGAACATGCATATTGCAAGGCAGAAACTGAGCGGCAAGCATTTCCTGTGCATTTTGCATTTTTGGATGGTGTGTGGAAGTTCACAAAACCCTCCAGGAAGGACGTGGAAATTCACAATCAACGCTGTGCTGGGTTGAAGCGGAAGTGGTCTTATGAGGAACTGATGGTAGGGAGCAAGAAAAGGAAGGTCGACGATGAGGAGAATTTAGGATGCTACATTAATCCAGACACGGAGGATGTACAGGAACCATTTGGGACCAGTCGGTCTGATGGTGATAATCAGGGACTGTCTCTCTTTCCAGAGGAAGCTGCTGAGTTGTTGGGTGACTTGCAAGAGGATGCTGATGTGGCACAGACCGCGGAGAAGGCTGCCTCCAAGTCTAATATCATCTTCAATCCAGACAGAGTTGTATGTGTGTTGGAACGCATGTTTCTCGAAGACAAACATAAATGGAATGCTCGATTTCAAGTTGGTTTTTATGCAGTTAAGCATGCTATGGTTAACTTGTCAAGGGGCATGGTAGATTTATGTATGTCTTGGTTATGACCTCGTCCACGTGGTCGTATGGGATTCTTGTTCCAGAAGGGTATGTGCAGATTAGAGATGGGAGGATTGATATGAATTCTATGGCTGAGTTTAAAAGGCACCAGGGAAATCACAGGCATGAAGAGACCGGATGTTGAAGAACTACAGGTGAAATTCAAGAAGGGCACTGAATTTTTACAGGAAGAATTATCGTGACGATCGACAGGCAAGTTATGCGGATGGCCCTATGCTCGTTGGCACCTACTACTTGAGCTCCCAATGGTTTCTTTGCCCAGGTTAATATGGTAATGGGCAAGTTGAAGGGGTACGCAGGTTGTTCGATGGCTTGATGAGACTCTTTCTTGGTGATTGTGTGTTCGACTTGAAGGATGAAGACTATAAGCAGCGGTGGCAGTTGAGGGAGAAAATGTTGAAGGAAGAGACTTATGTTTGGTATGGGTCGGAGCAAGAGGTGTGCACTTGGTGATTGGGCACATGTGACATGTTTAACAGGTTGAATATATATCCCTCTCTATTTGTTGTACGTGTGTTATGCGTTTGTTGTTTGGATGTGTGCATTTATTGCCTGATAGTACTTGATAGAGTATTTGTATTTTTGGATTTGTTGATACTACATTTATTTCTTGATAATGCTTAACCTTGTATATTTTTATTTCTTTATCCTGCATTTATATTCTTGATAAAACTTATTCTCTGTGTGTGCTGTTTGTGTGTGTGGTGTGTGTGTGTGTGATCTGAGAGAGAGAGAGAGAGGCTTGTAAGGACATGGTTGTTTTCCTGTGGTTTTTGTTTTTTAGGAATGTTTCTTTACCAATTGTCCGTGCGAACGCATCCTGATGGAAGGCAGCTGTCTGCAATGATGCCCGCTCTCCTGAGCCCCTCTTTACGCTAGGGTTGTGATGCACATTGGCGGTTAAAGCCTTGCACTTGTGAACGGTCCGCCTCTGACATAGTAACCAGTGATTGCCTTCTAATCTTTGTCTTGAGAGGCATGTTACCGTTCCAACATCTCTATGTCTTGGGGCTGAATTTAACTTTCATACCACGCTTATTGTAGCATAAACAAATGGAGTATCTGAAAAACATGCTAACTTAGTTTAAATATTTAATTTTTGTTTGCTGCTATGGTGCTACACATTTAAATTGTGAGTATTTAAACATGAAAGTGAGCAACACATAACAAAATAGGGTAATATTTTATAAAGCAAAACTTTCTTTTCATTGATATGCACAGCATGCACAAATGTTATAATAACCTCTATTGTTGTTTTGCCCCTTCTATCTTGTCTTTTGAATTCATATGGACACATGTATGTGTGGGTGCATGCATATTTGTGCTAATGCGTAGCAAGCACACGGTATGTAGGTTCTGCATGTGGCCCACACATGTAGTAGCCCAACAACGAGAATAAGCTGCCCATGCCCAGTGTCTAGACGTAAGTGCAAGCTGGGGGAGCTCGAAGCCCGTGCCACTTGTACTGCTGCCCACAATCAATGTTGCTGGCTCGAGATAAATCACAAGTGCAAGTGGTAAAAATGCATCACACACACGGGAAGAGTTGGACGTATATAACCTTTCAATTCATCTCTAGAGAGAGAGACAGCAAGCAAAGCAAAACATTATGAATAGAGAAAAAGATGGTTGTGTGTTGGTGTAAATTCCTAACTTTTTAGGAGGTTCTCCTTATGTGGTTTGGTTTTGGTTTGGTTTTTGGCCTATTGGAAAGTGCAAAAAAAGTCGGGTAATAGATAGTTCTTAAAGCTATAGACAGTGGATGGACTCTGGATGGATTTAGATAGTTCTTAAAGCTATAGACAATAGATGGACTATGGATGGATAGACGAAAAAATATTGATAGATAGATGGAAAGCTAGGTAGGTAGATGAGGTAGACTTATAGATAGATAGGCATATGAATAGGTAGAGACAAATATATAGATAGACATAGGTAGGTAAGTGGATATATTGATAATTAGATAGACAACCATATAGATAGACAGTAGAAGAAAACAGAGATCGATAGATATATAAAAATCATTATCCATACATACATGGATAATGCGATGAATATACATAATCTTCACACTTTGTATGGTCCAAATATGCTCATTATGTATGTTTCAGTGAAGTGATCCTTTAATATACCGAATAAAATAAACCTTAAAGAATAAATATAACATCGAGTATTAATATATAGTATAATATAACAAAAATTAATTTTCTTCCTTAAAGAAGATAAATAAACACATGCATTGAATGGATAATATATAATTGATATCGATATAGATATATTGATCAAGCTAATATATATTAGATTTAAAAAGAAAACATAGATTGATCTAATAGAATGAATAAATTGTAGATAATATTTTAGCTAGGTAGATAGATGGAAAACCTCTCTACTAATAGAAAGTATTAGAGAGATATGAATGGTAATAAGTATTTATAATAGACACTATTATGATGTATCGTAGACAAATACATACATAGGTAGATAGATCGACCATATGATGGCTAGATGTTTTTCTAAGTATAGATAAAAAGGTGATTGATCGAGAGAGAAATTGATGAATAACTAAAAATTTATATAGATAGAGAAACCTATGTGTATATCCAATTGACATGAATTTAGTAATGGGGATATTGTAGTATCAGTCCATACTATGCATATATCCAGTGTGCATGAATTTAGTGGGGATATAGTAGTATTTAGTCCATACTATGCATACTTAATTAGTCTTGTGGAAGACTACCATCATGAGTATATAACATGCATGTTCCCAAAAAGATGAATTTTGGCATGATCTTAGATTCATGTAGGTAGCTTATTTAGCCATAATGGCATGTAGAGCATATGAGAGCATCTCGCTACAAAGTTTTATGCCAGTCACTCATGATGTGAGTGAGGATGTTATAGAATATAGTCCATACTATGCTTGATGGATTTGAGATCTCTCTCTCTCTCTCTCTCTCTCTCTCTCTCTTATATTATTATTATTATTATATATATATATGTGTGTGTGTGTGTGTGTGTGTGTGTATATATCTATACATACATATATATATATATGTTGTATGCACACACACACACCACACACACACAAATATATATATATATATATATATATTATATATATTTATATATATATATATATATATTTTATATACACACACACCACACACATATACATATCGCACACCTTCGAGCTTGTTGTTGGATTCAAGCTATGAAACTTTTTAAGTGTGGTTCAGGGCCTACCTATTTATAGGAAATTTGCGCTCCTATGATTGGACTGCCTATTGGGATGACATTGGTGGGTTATGACTATACAAGTTACTAGGAGGTCAAAATGGCGCATTGTGTGTATATGTGTGTATATATATAAGCAAGGATAGAGAGAAAATGCATTCTTTTTATGTAATGTGATAAGAGCTCATAATGAGCATATATGTGTGTGAGTCTTCCAAGAGCCATCATGTATATGCCCTAGTTTTTGTATACAAAATCATTTTTACTTTATTCAATTATTGTTTATGATTCGTACCCATTATAGTATTTTGGAATGGGAATTTGAATTGAAAGAGAGGGAGGGGGGGGGTGTGAGGGACAAGGAGAGGAAAGCGAGAGAGATGATGTTTTTAATGTAATGTGATAGAGCTTATTGTGTGTGTGTCTTCCGAGAGCCATGTTTATGCCTCTACTTTTTGCTATCAAGAGAATTGGTATAGAATCAATTTTACTTCACTTTTTATTCAATTATTTGTTGATGGTTATACTATTGTGGAATGAGAATGTGTGTTGTTAGAGAGAGGGGGAGGGGAGGCCGAGGTGCAGGGGACACGAGAGACAAAAATTACGAGATAGTGATGTTTTCTTTAATGTGATGTGATAGATGTGAAACATTTGTATTGTTTATCCTTTTAGTCTCCATGATTTGAAATCTTTGTGTTGCGAGAGAGAGAGAGAGAGAGAGAGAGAGAGAGAGAGAGAGTGGAAAGAGAGATCACAAGATAGAGGACATGGACTAAAATGATTTATCATATCTTTAAACAAGTTCATACATTCACAAGAACTGTTAAGACATTTTTCTACATAATGGGATTCGACCCAATGTATCATTTGGATTTGACTAGCGCCAAAGGTCGTGATGTTGAGGGTCGTTAGGGTTGAGAGAGAGAGAGAGAGAGAGAGAGAGAGAGAGAGAGAGAGAGAGAGAGAGAGAGAGAGAGAGAGAGAGAGGAATGATGCTTCTATGTAACTATTGATACGTGCGTGCATGGTCCCAGACGGAGAGAGAGAACTCTCACTAGACGTGGAAAACGTGGAAAATTTATTGCCACCTCGACAGACCTTTCTTCTACACGTCAACAAATCGCTCTCTCTCTCTCTCTCTGTTTCTGTGTGTGCTGTGCTCATCTCCCTTATCTCTCTCTCTCTCTCTCTGTGTGTGTGTGTGTGTGTGTGTGTGTGTGTGTGTGTGTGCTGTGCTCAACTCCCTTAGCTCTCTCTTTCCCTCCCCTCTCTCTCTCTCTCTCTCTCTCTCTCTCTCTCTCTCTCATACACACAACAAGATACTTTTATTTGAAGGCAAGGAGCTGAGCATCCATGAAGAGAACAGAGAACGCATGCATGCATTTCAAGTGGAAAGGCTTATGCACGAAAAATATGCACTGTAAAGGTAACACTTAATGGTAAAACATAAGTTTCTTCAACCTTCAGCCCTTGTGCATTGTTTGATTTTCATTTCCACACCCCTTGTGCATTGTTTGCTGATTTTCATTTCCACACCCCTTGTGTATGACAATTTTTCATTTTCAGATATCCCAAGTTCCAATTCTAAGAAATTCTCCCCTTGCAAGGGGCTTCCCCACACAAGTACTTCCTTTGGTCCGCCACCTATGACCGTGCCATGAGAACACAATCTTACAATGAATTCATGGCAAAAGTGGGGGACTTGCCTTTCATCATGTCTCCTTCAAATCTTTGCTATAGCAAAATCGACATCGACATTAATATAAATGGCCTTATCCAACCAAACCAAGAGACTGTGGAGAGTGTGCTACACGCAAGCTGCGTGGTTGAGGAGCCCGAAATCATGAATATAGCAATGGATTACTTTGATAGCAACTAGAAAGAATCCAAGTTATGTGGGACTCTCCTCCATAGCATCCGTAATGTTGGGGTGTAGGCCAGGTGGCCGTGGGAAATCACCCTTGTACACTTTATTTTCCCTATTCAATATAGGGAGAGAAAGAGGAAGAGTTGACTCTTCTCTTTCTTCTCCACTAACCCACACAGTGGCTGCCTGTGCATCTCCCCCTTCCCCATTCTCTTCTTCCCTTCTCTTGCACACACTCCGTACACGCACACGCGCACTCATCAATTGGTATCAGAGCTACGGCAGCGAATCGTACGCGCGACCGCTCTCCGACAATCGACTCGGAAGCGACAGAGCTCGCCGGCTATGGCGGAGCTCGGAGCTCAAGCTTGAGCTTGGCAGTGTGCAACAGATCCGAAATTGCGAGCTTGGCTTGGAGAAGCAAGGAAATCGAAGGCTTTGAAGCCGAGCAAAGGACAGCAAGGAGTGAGAGCTTTGGGAAGCTTTGCAGCTTCTGCAGGCAAATCGGAGCCATCAAATGGTATCAAGGCACCCCGATCCCGAGCCCCGACTACCCCGTGTGTGTAGCTCTCCTTGTTGAGAGGAATCTTTGAATGCTTGGAAAGCTCTGCATAGCAGGAAATCGACATCAGAGGCAGTCTGTTGAGAATAGTGCAAAGCTTGGAGATTTGGGACACCGAGCAACTCGTCGAAAGAAAAATTGAGTACTAGCTTGGAAAGCCTCGAAGAGGAAGAAAATCGCTGTATAGATAGTAGAGCATGAAGCAGGGAGAAAGAAGAGCAAATCGGGGCTGAGCCGAGAGCTTGGGGGGACTTCGAGTAGGCCCGTGTGCAAGCAAGGCATTGCAAACTCGAGCACTCGAGAGCAATTAGCAGCTTCACAAGCAGCCTATTGCAGCTGAGGACAATCGTGGAGTGTGTGCGTAGGGGCAGCCAGTCAAAGGCAGCAGTAGCAGGAAACGAGCAAGAAGCAAGGCAATTGGTATAAAGCTTTCTGCAGCAAAGTACAATCAGAATTGGAGCTTGAATTAAAGCGGGGGAGCTCGGGCTCACAAGAGCGCCAACCAATTCTTGTCGAAAGATTGCTGCAGATCTAGTTGCATCTCAAGACCGTTGCAAATCGCTCTATGCAATGTGTGGTGGTGTGTTGAACACACACACACACACACACACACACACACACACACACTCGGGCTGTGGGTTGTGGGTAGTATCGAATTGAGCAGTCGGAAGCACCGCAAGATGCAGGAGCACACAAGGCAGTGCTGTGGTGGAGGAGCAGGCGCCGTAAGGATATCCTCACACACACACACACACACACACATAGACACACTCGTCTGCAAAAATCGACAGAGCTGTTGAAAAATTTGATTTTAAAAAAAAAAAACTTTTTTGACACAAACATGTTTTGTCTGCGAGGGTGGGTGCACACCCCATGCAAGGCTTGACCTTCAAACCCAACTCTCCGACCGCCCCCTCTCCTTTCCAAACCCTTGGATCCCGACTCTTGAGCTGTGAGAAATCGACAGCAAGTGACTGAAAGAGAGAGTGACAGAGACAAAGGAGAGCTTGACACCGTGCTTGCGAGCGAGCACAAGCGACCGAGTCCGACAAATTTGAGACAATTTTTGTAGATCGAGCAAAATCTGCAATCGATACCGATCCGACTCGGTATTGATCATTCGAGCATTGGCGTTTTACGGCTATTCGGCTAGCCACTTCCGCCCGGCGGCGGAAGGCGACATCGACATCGACACCGCTCATGCGCACCGGCTCGACACTCCACATTGCGGCGGATTTCCGACATCCGACCCACACCGGCGCTTCCCCAGATGAGCACGTTCCCACGATCGACGATCGAGCTTGCGACATGCGCGGGTGAGGTACCTCTGTCATAGAGGAGTGACACCCGGCATTGGCACCGAGCGCACCGATCGCCTGTACGACATAGTTTTCGGATACGACACCTTTGGCGGCTATTCGACTAGCATATTTTTGCCCGGTGGCAGAAATCGGCACATAGCGACACCGACACGCAGGTTACAGGCTACAGGGGGGTTTTCAGCCCATTCACTCATAGATTCTCCAGATTACCAGACACAGCGCTTTCATAGGAGATTTGGAAGTCATTTCGACAGCAGATTCTTTGCGGACACATGCGTTGACAGATGCATTTTGGTGTGAGCACACATAGTGCTACTGAGCTCTTTTGAGAGCAGATATCCCCGCAAGGATCACTTTCACTGCATACAGCAGTTCTTGGCGCCTGTTTGAGCGCGATTTTACTCATGTACGTTGAGTTGCGGACACTGCCCACTGTACTCCGTGTGGAGCCATTTTTGGCTATTTTGGCAGTTCTTTTCGGCCGTTTCTGAGACTCGGACCGGAAAAGCCCTTTCTGAGACTGTGGCTAGTCCATTTGTGTCTGCATTAGCCTTTTGGAGGGTCGATAGCGTGAGGTTTTCTTTGAGCTGGGGTGTGCTCGAATGTTGAGACACCTTCGGTGATACAGGTAGCTGGAGTTCCCCTTTACGGTACCCTCGCCATAGGATATGTATCTGGACGGTTATTTATGCTTTTGACGCCGAGTTGGAACTTACATAGCAGTGGTTTTGTGCAGTAGATGCCCAGTTAGTGCAGTTGGCACATTTATATGCATTTTGAGTTGAGTTTTGACTCCTCATACAAAGGAAACTCTGCCAGATTTACTTTCTGCGAGTTGTGACTTCCATTGTTGGCACTTTCAAGTCTATTTCGGTTGAGATTTTACTCCCGATACAAAGGTTACTCTGTCCAAATTTCTACAGCTTCTCGCCATAGTGTGGAACCTCTCAAACCCTCTTATCAGTGATGGCTTCTTCTTCAGAAAAGGAGGAGTATTTCATTCGGAAGTTCGACGGTAGCAACTTCACCATGTGGAAAGAGCGCATGAAAGATGTTTTGATAAACAAAGGGCTCTCAGAACCGTTGAAAGAGAGTGCAGAGGATGATGATTATACACAAGCTCAATGGGAGATTTTGGATGCAAAAGCCATGGCTACGATACGTCTACATCTACCCGAGTCAGTCTTCTTCACCATCATAGGGAAGAAAACAACCAAGGAACTTTGGGATAGCTTATGTTCAGCATGGGAGAGCAAAAGTGCATCCAACAAAGTTTTTCTCATGAAAAAGCTTATGAAGCTCAACATGAAAGAAGGTAGCACAGTTTCTAGTCATTTAAATGAGTTCAACTCCTTGTTCAGTCAGCTGACATCTCAGGGCTTTAAGGAGTTTGACGATGAACTCAAGTCTATCTTCTTATTATGCTCTCTACCCAGTTCATGGGATATCTTTTGCACAGCCATTAGCAATTCGGCTCCGAATGGCAAGTTAGAATTCAATGCTGTCACAGATGCGTTGCTCACTGAAGAGATTCGTCGTAAATCTCTCGATAATTCTAGTCATGGAGATGATATATGGCTGGCAGCTCAACAAAGCCAAGAGGCCGTGACAGGAACAAATACAAAAGCAAAAGTAGAGAGCGAAATCCTTGTAGTCCTAGCAAACACAGGAACCAAAGTAGAGACCGCAATGCCAAAAATGTCGAGTGTTACTATTGCCACAAGAAGGGTCATTACAAAAAGGATTGTCGCAGTTTCCTAAGAGATCAGAAAAACATGCAAAATGATAATTCTGGCAAAGGAAAAAGTACAGTAAAGATAGAGGAGCTCAATATTGTTGAGTCTCCCATGCCTACCACTGCAGTAAAGGATGCTCCTCCTCTAGTGATGCTCATTATGCCCACAGAGATTCATGCCGAGGTGACAACAGATGCCTCATATGTTCTCATTTTCACTTCAGATCTCACTCCAGATGCTTTGGTTGCACAGGCTGAGGGTTATGCACAGAATTGGATCCTTGATTCTGGTGCAAGTTTTCATGTCACACCGCATAGAGAGTGGTCTTCCTCTTATGCATCCATGCATGGAATAGTCAAGCTTGGTGATTCCTATGAGCTTGACATTATTGGCATTGGTGATGTGAAACTTCAGATGCATAATGGCACTACTTTTGTGCTACAGAATGTCAGACATGTGCCCCAGCTTACGAAAAGCTTGCTTTCTATAGGGCAATTGGATGATCTTGGCTACACTACAGTTTTTGGTAATCGTTCTTGGATGATCCGCAAGAAAAACCTTATCATGATGAAAGGCAATAAAAACGGATCCCTGTACTCTTTGTTTGTTTCGAGTGTCGACGAACACTCTATCTATGTTGCCGAGCTGCCGTCTCTTGAGTTGTGGCATAGCCGGCTAGGGCATATTAGCCAAAAGGGAATGAAAACACTTCAGCGTTTTGGCTACTTACCTGTGTTAGATTACAGAGACTTTCCATTGTGTGAGCATTGTCTGTATGGAAAACAGACTAGATTGACATCTTTGCCATTGAATAAGAAACTAGGCAAACCTCTAGACTTGGTGCATAGTGATTTGTGTGGTCCAATGCCACATAAAACTCTAGGGGGGGCAAACTACTTTCTCACATTCATAGATGATTGTACGAGAAAGGTGTGGGTGTATCTCCTTAAGCGTAAGGAGGAAGTCTTTTCGACATTCCAAAAATTCCTCGCCATGGTTGAGAACCAATCAGGAACAAAGCTCAAAGCTTTTCAAACGGACAATGGTGGAGAATACATCTCTACAGAGTTCAAGGATTTTTGCACTAGAAGAGGCATTCGGCGGCAGTTTACTGCTCCATACACACCTGCACAAAATGGGATAGCTGAAAGAATGAATCGAACAATTCAAGAGCGATTTGTCTCTATGATGTCTATGGCGAAGCTTACTCCCGAATTTTGGGGGGAAGCTGTTCTGACAGCATTGCACATCATCAACAGGTCACCTAGTTCTCCTTTGAATTTCAAAATTCCAGAGGAATTATGGACTGGCAAAAGGCCAAGCTATGAGCATTTACGTGTATTTGGATGTGAATCATATGCACATGTGCCCAAAGAACTTCGTCGGAAGTTAGATCCCAGATCACACAAATGCATCTTTATTGGCTATGGTGCAAACGGAGAGATGGGATATCGTCTCTGGCACCTAGAATCAAACAAAGTCATTCATAGCTCACATGTGAATTTCAATGAATCAAAAATGCACAAGAAGCCCATCAAAGATGTTGAGTACAGACGTGTTCGTTTTGAGGATGTAGCCTCCGAACCAACTCAGTTCAGTAGTGTTTCACCCACTCCTCAAGTGCAAGATACTACTATTACTCCGTAGAGAGCGGAGTCCAGCAGTCAGGCACTGAGACGCTCTGAGAGAGTATCACGTACGCCCGAGCGGTTTGAGCCGGGTATACACCACATTTTTGGTCACTGACAGTGGAGAGCCAACCCGCTACAAAGAAGCTATACAAAGCAAAGAATCCAGTGTTTCACTCAAAGTCGAAACACATAGAGGTCAGATACCATGTCATACGAGATGCATTGGCTGGCAAGCGTATCGAGCTTGTCAAGGTTCACACTGGTGACAACCCCGCAGATGCTGTCACAAAGAGCCTAGCCTCGGAGCGATTTACACATTGTATAGAACTTATGGGTGTACGGTGAAGCCTCGGCAATGCTTCATCAATTTTGTATAGACTAACTATACTAATGCCACTATTGGCCACCATGACCTTCAAGTGGGAGGTTGTTGGGGTGTAGGCCAGGCGGCCGTGGGAAACCACCCTTGTACACTTTATTTTCCCTATTCAATATAGGGAGAGAAAGAGGAAGAGTTGACTCTTCTCTTTCTTCTCCACTAACCCACACAGTGGCTGCCTGTGCATCTCCCCCTTCCCCATTCTCTTCTTCCCTTCTCTTGCACACACTCCGTACACGCACACGCGCACCGGAATACATGGGTACCCTTCCCTTCCAATTCTAGGTAAACAGGATCTTCATACTCCAGACCCCTACCAGAGCATCCTTCCCCTATGAAAGGTTCATAACCTTCCACCACCACTAGCTCCTTGGTCAGGGTACCTTGTAGCTCACCCACCTAGTTTGGCTCCCAGTTACCCCACACCTAGTGGGATCCAAACCTAGTGGCCTTAGGGGGTTAGCATCCTCCAAGCCCCTCGAGATTCAAGGGTTCAAATAGAATACCCGCCCAACTAGCAAGCCAAAGGACGTGTATTTATCCATACAAGTACCTTTCGACCTTGCGGTCTCAAATGGCTCGGAACACAAGAAATCACCTAATTTGATCCCACTCTTGTCCCATACCAAGAGTACAGTCAAATGTAAAAATGGAATATTTTTTCCCCCCTTTTTAATTATGAATTCCAAGCATAATACAAGGGTGTCTGATGTAATTTGTCCATTATCATGGTGGCTATGTGCATTAACCTAACTCATGCACAAAATTCAAGTACAGATGCAATAGTGATACATCCGACCAAGGGAAATAACATCTTATATTTGGACTATATAAATTCCCCTTACTCTTGTATCGCTTTACACCATTAAATACCTTCCAATTACCTTTCACTGTTTAATTTTCCTAACTTACCTTAGCATAAATTAAAACATTCCTCTATAAACAAAAAATAACTTTAAAAGGTTAAAGCATCAACCATAGATTTTGCTTGGGTATCTTCTTTTCCATGTGTGGATGCCAAGGTAGCGTCTCTAGGTAGTGTCTCAGCGTTACGGTCACGTTACACACGCTTAGGAGCCATCTTTGATTTTTCTTCAAAATAGTGAAAAATCAAGGTAAATAAAGCATTACTATTAACTCTCGACACTTTAAATCCATTTCTACAAATTTTGAATTTTCTATTTTTTTTCCTATTTTTAAATGTTTTTTCCCAAAAATGTAGAAAATAGCATTTTTATGCCTAAAAATGCCTTAAAAAGTCATTTTTAATTGCTAAAACATTACTGAAAATTTCGAAAAAAAAAGAATTTCAGTAATTATCTAATTTTCTTGATTTCCCCTCTAATAAAATATGCAATTTTATATTAAAATGTACAAAAAAATAATTGAAAATTGGCCTAAATTTGCCCTATTTCATAAGTAAAAAATTTCCTATGAGATTTTAAATCACAAAATCATTATTATATGCCTAAATATCACTCTATAATTATCTAAACCAAATGCAACATATTTAGATATTTTGTCCTCAAGAAAATAGTTAAAAATAACATATTTAATGCATGTAACATAACCAAATATAAATAATCTTCATTGAGAAAATTATTCTGCATTCACGAAGAGCTTTGATTTATATAATTAAATGCATAAGTGAATTAAACATGTAATTACGACTAATTTCCTAAGGAAATTTTACCATTATTTTGCTACTTTTCAATAATAAAATAATCCAAATTTAAAATTTGGCATTACTTATGCGTAGTAGAGTATCCAACTCTAATTATCATGAAAATAGAAAAATAATATGCATAACCAATATAAAACCAACACATAAAATAAAAAGATAAAATTTATCATTAAAAAATTAAAGATCAATTAAATCTTACTTTACCACAGAAGTATTTTGTTATGTATGGAAAATATTCTCAATATTTTCCGCAAGGTGATGGCCTTCCTTCAAGCTTGTTGTTGGATTCAAGCTATGAAACTTTTTAAGTATGGGGGAGGGCCGATTTATAGGAAATTTGGGCTCCTATGATTGGACTGTCTATGGTGGGCAATGACTATACAGGTTACTAGGAGGTCAAAATGGTGCATTTTTGTGATTAACTTGTAGCCTACCTTTTAGTAGGTAAAAACTGACCTCTTTGACCTCTAGCTTGATATTTTTTCCCTTAGCCCTTTTTTTCTGACCAATTCACATCCCAGGTTGCCGCCCCTTTTTGCTTTTAATTACTTAGCTCCTTTTAAATAACTTTCCCAGGGTATTAGCATAAATTAAAACATTCCTCTATAAACAAAAAATAACTTTAAAAGGTTAAAGCATCAACCATAGATTTTGCTTGGGTATCTTCTTTTCCATGTGTGGATGCCAAGGTAGCGTCTCTAGGTAGTGTCTCAGCGTTACGGTCACGTTACACACGCTTAGGAGCCATCTTTGATTTTTCTTCAAAATAGTGAAAAATCAAGGTAAATAAAGCATTACTATTAACTCTCGACACTTTAATCCATTTCTACAAATTTTGAATTTTCTATTTTTTTTCCTATTTTTAAATGTTTTTTCCCAAAAATGTAGAAATAGCATTTTTATGCCTAAAAATGCCTTAAAAAGTCATTTTTAATTGCTAAAACATTACTGAAAATTTCGAAAAAAAAAGAATTTCAGTAATTATCTAATTTTCTTGATTTCCCTCTAATAAAATATGCAATTTTATATTAAAATGTACAAAAAAATAATTGAAAATTGGCCTAAATTTGCCCTATTTCATAAGTAAAAAATTTCCTATGAGATTTTAATCACAAAATCATTATTATATGCCTAAATATCACTCTATAATTATTAAACCAAATCAACATATTTAGATATTTTGTCCTCAAGAAAATAGTTAAAAATAACATATTTAATGCATGTAACATAACCAAATATAAATAATCTTCATTGAGAAAATTATTCTGCATTCACGAAGAGCTTTGATTTATATAATTAAATGCATAAGTGAATTAACATGTAATTACGACTAATTTCCTAAGGAAATTTTACCATTATTTTGCTATTTTCAATAATAAAATAATCCAAATTTAAAATTTGGCATTACTTATGCGTAGTAGAGTATCCAACTCTAATTATCATGAAAATAGAAAAATAATATGCATAACCAATATAAAACCAACACATAAAATAAAAAGATAAAATTTATCATTAAAAAATTAAAGATCAATTAAATCTTACTTTACCACAGAAGTATTTTGTTATGTATGGAAAATATTCTCAATATTTTCCGCAAGGTGATGGCCTTCCTTCAAGCTTGTTGTTGGATTCAAGCTATGAAACTTTTTAAGTATGGGGGAGGGCCGATTTATAGGAAATTTGGGCTCCTATGATTGGACTGTCTATGGTGGGCAATGACTATACAGGTTACTAGGAGGTCAAAATGGTGCATTTTTGTGATTAACTTGTAGCCTACCTTTTAGTAGGTAAAAACTGACCTCTTTGACCTCTAGCTTGATATTTTTCCTTAGCCACTTTTTCTGACCAATCACATCCAGGTTGCCCTTTTTTTCTTAATTACTTAGCCTCCTTTTTAATAACTTTCCCAGGGTAGCCCACTTTAGCCCCCTTTCTTGGCTAATCATATTCAAGCTGCCTCTCCTCTTAATTACTTAGCCACCTTTCTAATTAACTTTCCCAGGGTAGCCCACATTGGCCCCTTTTCAAACCATCAGGATAAAGTTGACTTTCCTTTTCCCAGCTTGAGATGCCTCACAAGCCTAATCTTATCCTCTTATCCACTCATATCCTAAGGTTCATTTATTGATTTGAATCCCACATCCTAAGATCCTTTTATTCATTTAAACAAGCATTGCAGACTGGTTAACTATTTGACATTCAAGGTGTGCATAGATTTGCACGGGGGTACACACTTGCACAAGAATGATTGAAAAAGACACATCTTTATTCATTTGATAAATATGTAATAGGCTTGGATATATTTACAAGGCTTAGTAATGGAGAAATTACAATATATATATATATATATATATATATATATATATATATATATATATTATAATATATATATATATAGATGTATACATACATACATACATATATATATATATATATATATATAAGTAAACCATTCACATTTTGATTTTAGTATTTTGAAAAAAAAAAGCCGTTTTACGGTGGTGCATGGTTTTTGCGAAGCAAATCAGTTGTCCTGGCGAATTTGCGGGTGGAAGAAAAAAACAAAGCTGCTAGCATCCTTGTGAATGAAAAAAACAATTTGTGGGTGTTGTTGGCTACTTGCTATGGTATTTGGTCCACCCAATATTAATTTTATGGGTTCCTCACGCAATTACGATATGTGGTACACGATGAAAAAAAAAACGGTTACCATAGAGATTTAGAGAATTTTCCGTTGAAGACGGCAACCCAGACGGTTTTCCATTCCAACAACTGAGTTCTCCAAAAATAATTTTATGGGATTAATTATTTAAGCGAGAGCCATAAAGTACACACACACACACACACACACACACACACATATATATACAAAAACACACACACACACACACACACACACACACACACACACATTTCCTACGACGTTTAAAATTCTCTTCTCAATGTGTGTGTGGGTGCGTGTGTGTGAATAAGAAAAGGAAAATGGGCTAACCTTTCTATCACACAAGTGTGGTAGATTGGTTAGCTCATTTCCCTCTTGAATCAAAGGTCTTGACTTTAGGATAGATCGAATTGGTCTCTTGGGATAGTTTCCTACGACGTTAAAAATTCTCTTCTCAATGTGTGTGTGGGTGTGTGTCAGTGAATAAGAAGAGGAAAATGGGCTAACCTTTCTATCACCCCAAGTGTGGTAGATTGGTTAGCTCATTTCCCTCTTGAATCAAAGGTCTTGAGTTCACAGATAGATCAATTTGATCTCTTGGGATAGTTTCTTACGATGATAAAAATTCGCTTTTCAATGTGTGTGTGGGTATGCGGGTGTGTGCCTGTGAATAAGAAGAGGAAAATGGGCTAACCTTTCTATCACCCAAGTGTGGTAGATTGGTTAGCTAATTTCCCTCTTGAATCAAAGGTCTTGAGTTCACGGATAGATCAATTTTGTCTCTTGGGATAGTTTCCTATGACGTTAAAAATTCTCTTCTCAATGTGTGCATGGGTGTGTGGGAGCTTGTCTGTGAATAAGAAGAGGAAAATGGGCTAACCTTTCTATCACCCAAGTCTGGTAGATTGGTTAGCTCATTTCCCTCTTGAATCAAAGGTCTTGAGTTCTGTCAGATAGATGAATTCGGTCTCTTGGGATAGTTTCCTACGACGTTGTGTGTGTGGGTGTGTGGCTGCGTGTCTGTAAATAAGAAGAGAAAAATTGGCTAACCTTTCTATCACCCAAGTGTGGTAGATTGGTTAGCGCATTTCCCTCTTGAATCAAAGGTCTTGAGTTCCTGGATAGATCAATTTGCTCTCTTGGGATAGTTTTCTACGACCTTAAAAATTATCTTTTCAATGTGTGGGTGTGTGTCTGTGAATAAGAAGAGGAAAATGGGTTAACCTTTTCTATCACCCAAGTGTGGTAGATTGGTTAGCTAATTTCCCTCTTGAATCAAAGGTTTTGAGTTCAACTCTTGTCGCGGATAGATCAATTTGGTCTCTTGGGATAGTTTTCTACGACGTTAAAAATTCTCTTCTCAATGTGTGTGTGGGTGTGTGTCTGTGAATAAGAAGAGGAAAATGGGCTAACCTTTCTATCACCCAAGTGTGGTAGATTGGTTAGCTCATTTCCCTCTTGAATCAAAGGTCTTGAGTTGTGGGATACATCAATTTGGTCTCTTGGGATAGTTTCCTACGACGTTAAAAATTCTCTTCTCAATGTGTGTGTGGGTGTGTGTTTGTGAATAAGAAGAGGAAAATGGGCTAACCTTTCTATCACCCAAGTGTGGTAGATTGGTTAGCTCATTTCCCTCTTGAATCAAAGGTCTTGAGTTCATGGATAGATCAATTTGGTCTCTTGGGATACTTTCCTACAACGTTAAAAATTCTCTTCTCGTGGGTGTGTGGGTGCATGTTTGTGAATATGAAGAGGAAAATGGGCTAACCTTTCTATCACCCAAGTGTGGTAGATTGGTTAGCTCATTTACCTCTTGAATCAAAGGTCTTGAGTTCGGATAGATCAATTTGGTCTCTTGGGATAGTTGCCTACGACATTAAAATTCTCTTCTCAATGTGGGTGTGGGTGTGTGGGTGCCTGCCTATGAATAAGAAGAGGAAAATGGGCTAACCTTTCTATCACCCAAGTGTGGTAGATTGGTTAGCTCATTTCCCCCTTGAATCAAAGGTCTTGAGTTCAACTCTTGTCAGATAGATCAATTTGGTCTCTTGGGATAGTTTCCTACGATGTTAAAAATTCTCTTCTCAATGTGTTTGTGGGTGTGTGGGTGCGTGTCTGTGAATAAGAAGAGGAAAATGGACTAACCTTTCTATCACCCAAGTGTGGTAGATTGGTTAGCTCATTTACCTCTTGAATCAAAGGTCTTGAGATAGATCAATTTGGTCTCTTGGGATAGTTTCCTCAACGTTAAAAATTCTTTTCTCAATGTGTGTGTGGGTGTGTGTCTGTGAATTGAGTTATCGCGTTTAAACCACAATAATCTACGCACATGTGCATAGTATTATATTTCTTTTTCACCAATAGGATTGGTGATGCCTTAGACGAAGTGCTAGGTCTAATGAAACCACGAGTGAGGTAGTCATCCAACTGAAGCTCAACCTCCTTGTCCGCACTAGCACTCATACGATAAGGTAGTTTACTCACTGGTTTAGTGCCTTGCATGACATCGACGCCATGTTGCACATCTCGTGAGGGGGTAAACCTGGTGGTAAATCACTTGAAAATACATCACTATACTCCGTGAGTAAGTGATGAAGCTTTTGCCGTGCAAAAGGAGATAGTACACTAGAGTTATGCTGGGATGGAGAATCTTATAATTCCTTGAATGTTTGCTCTATAACAGTTGCACGTTGCTTAACATAATTAGAATCTAGAACACCTTGATGCTTAGAATTGTTAGCACTTTGCATTTTATTATTGTTAGCACTTTGCTTAACATAACTAGAATTCACAGCACTTTGCTTTTGAGAATTCATTGTACTTTGCATACCATCACTAGAATTCATAGCACTTTTCTCTAGAGAATTCACAAGACTTGGAGACAAGCAATCACACAAAAAGACTTTATTTATTAAATCTGCTTTCCATAAAATAGAAAGCTCAGCTGTGATATAAGATGTGTAGATGGAGTGTTTTTATCACCATGCAAAAGCACATGTTTAGCATTGGCCATAAAGGAGAAGGAGTTATGTTCGTAACTAGGGTGGTGCAATGTGCTGATGGGGGCTTTTCACAAGCCAAGCTCCCATACCCCTTTTCTCTCGTCCCCACCCCATGAAAACCCCCTCTTAGGGAGGGAGTGATAAAAGACATTGGAAAAAGTAAGAAAAAAATAAAGTATGATTATGTAAATATATGAGAAAGGTAGAATAGGCCACCTCATGCCTGCGGGGCAGCTCATCCCCACCTTGCCTCCTTTTTCTTCACTGTTGTCCCGCCGTGTGTCCCTTTTCCTCTCCTCCACTCAAAAGGTCAACCCCCTCTCTCTTCCGCTTGTCCTTTCTCCTTTCTCTCTCCCCTCAAGCTACCCCACCTCTCACTAATAATGCATTCTAACTCACCAATAATGCACCCTAACTCACATGCAACTTACCCTATCTTCCAAAATAGTATACCCCACCCCCCCTTTCTCTCTCCTATCATATCCCATGACCCAAATACCCCCCCCTCTCTCTAAAGGGCGCCATGTCTCTTGTCTTGTAGCTAAATAACCTCCCCCACACTCACACACACTCAGTTTCACTAAAAAAAGTGCCCACAGACCCATCCCCACCCGGTGGTTACCTGATTTTTCTTGTGTTCACACACATCTGCACACAGATTCACCTCTGAACACACTCCTCTCTCTCCCCTTTTGTAATTACTTTATTCTCCATGTCACCTCTCACTTTTTTTCATCAACCCATCTCTCTCTCTCTTAGTCTCTCTCTCATGAGACTGCTGTTCTGGCACATATACACACAGCCAGACAAGTGGGGCCCACAGTCACATGGCCTATGTAGATAATGATTTCTTCATTTCTAAATTCTAGAATTTCTCCCCTCCCTCCTCCCCTATATAAATAGGGGTCACCATCACAAAAAAACACACAACATCACCAAAGAACACACTATGCACTGTGTGTGCCTAGTGCACACACACACACCCACACCATCACCATCACCATCACCACAATCACCATGCTTGTCTTGAGCATGACCTCTACACCCTTGGCTATGGAAGATGAAGGGCAACTAAATAAAGGATGATGGCCATAATCCTCGTGCGAGTCTTCGCCATCAACTCCCACCTATTCGCCATGTGCTCTACCACTCTCTCCCTTCTCATTCCCCTACCCTATGCTCCCCATTTCATCGCCTAATTCTCTAAATAAAGCTTGAGGTTTTGTGAGTATGTTTTCTTGCAATGTTTTGCCCATGTGAGGTGTGCGGAATCGCCACCTAGTCTTGTGTTTTGGAGTGAGCTTGTGTATGTGTGAAGGGTGTGCGAATTCGCCATCCTTTTGTGATGCCTAAGTACTAAGGCGTTATACCCCCTCCCTCTCTCTCTCTCTCACTTGATCTCATTCCCTTTCCTCTTCATCATTACTCCCAAGCATCCATCTCTCTTGGATGAAAACTTTGTTATGGTGGTGTGTTGTTTGCGTCCTAGCCACTAAAGCTAGGTGGTGCCCCCTGTTTGCTTTACCATGACAGGCTCTAGGCGCGCCATTCGGTCCCTGGTGTTTTAGAGGCCGTCGGGGTTCGCTTTGCTCCTGTCATTTGGTGCCCCCACGGAGGATCTTTTCATGAAAACCTTCAGTTTACAAGACTGAAACCCCTAAACTATTGTGAATGGATGAATGGATAGCAGGATTTGCTAATTGGACTACAGAAGAAGAAGAGCTCCAAGCACAACTAGACGAACTCCGCATCTCCATCGAAGCTCGAGTGCCAGGCGTAACGGTAATCGATTTGCAGTGGGAGAGTCAACCAACACGCCAAACCCAGTGGATATACATAGGCCAAGTGCCAAGAAGAAGAAGGAGAAGGTCGAAACCATGTCCGCAACCTACAGCCAACCCACAACAACAAAATGGAAGGAGCTCTACACAATAGAGAATCAACACTATTCTACTTTGAGAATCGGGTAACTCAAGTCACCGAGGTAATTATCACAATCAGTTTTCAAGTCGCACTTGATGCTGCAGCACAGATAACGGAAGCATTGGCTCACACTCTCACTAGAGAAACTAGGGATCTACTGAGTTTGTTTCAGGAAAGAACACCACCCTCTCCCACAAGCTTGGACAGTGACTAAGCACCTCTAAGCTTCACATGAATCAGTACAACCTACCTCAAGACAGATCACACATACCAACACGTGTACGCTCAATTAAGGTAATACTGGATTTGAAGGCTCACTACCAGCACGTCATTGACACCATGCTGGGTGGGGAGCGATTTTTTGAGGTTCTGGCATCAGATCAACCATTTGTCTTACCTTTGGTACAAGGCAATGTACCGTTTGAAGTTTTAATCTATGTCCTAGTATAAGAGGGTATACACGCCTCCTTGTAAAGAAGAAAAAAACTTTTGCAAGTTAAGCAGTGTGTCTTTCTAGCTCTCTCTCAGTAATCATGGCAAGTGTAGCATTTCTAACATTTAAAGGAAAGAAGGGGGAGGATTTGGTAACAGACTTCCTAGATGACTTTGAAGTAGCATGTGTAGTGAGCAACAAAAATACGGATGAATCCCGGGTTAGAATCTTTAAGCATCTCATGAAGCTAGAAGCTAGATCATGGTACAATGCACTTCCACAAGCAACCAAGGATGACTGGGAACCCTTAAAAACCGCTTTTAAGAGGCGCTTTGGGGGAGGTACCACTTCAGAAAAGTTGTGGGACAAGTTGAGAGACTTGAAGCAGGAGGGTCTTTAGAATATGCCACCTATGAGTCCAAATTTGTGGATTTGTGGGAACGGTGGGTTGAGTCACTGGCTAGGGGGAAAGCTGCACCCGATTTCCTAAAAAAAAGATCGGTTCACGCATGGCTTATGGCCGCTTCTCAAGGAGAAGGTGAAAGGTAGATTCCCGGCTACGTACGAGTTAGCCGTTGAGATTGCTTGCCTTAAAGACAAGAAGCTGCAAATGAAAGCCAAAGAAATTGAGTCAACAGAATCAGGAACATCGCGTCGACCAGCAACTACGACAACCACCATTCCACCACCACCACCGGCTCTTGGGGTAAGAGATGACCAACAAGATATGTTGGCCCATATTACTGACCAGCTGCAGAATTTGTCTGTCCACTTAATACAACAAGGGAGGAGTCAAGAAAGAGATCAAGACCCTGGAAGAGCACGACGACAAAACAGGGAGTATCATTGCTACAACTGCGGAGAAGACGGTCACGGTATGTACTACTGTCCCAAACCACGACAAAACTATAATAGAGGAGGTAGGAGGAACCAATTGTCACCCCCTAGAGAAAGAACACCACCACCCCGAGCACCACCCCCACCAACACAAATTCTACGTCCACCCCAGACACCACTACAAGCATCCATCCCACCTCTTCCACCAGCCCCACCACCTGATCGCCCTGTAAACATCATAAGGCTAGAAGAGAAAGGAAAAGCCATAGTAGTGGATCCACCCAGAGCAAAGGAGAGGGACAAGGGTAAGGAGAAGGTAACCTTTTTAGAACCACTTGAAGCCATGACTGTGAAAAGAGCTAGGAGGGAGAAAGCTACACAATCAGATGATGAGAGAAGCATGAGAGGAGAAACTAGCAAGAGGCCATCCAGGCCACGACGGAAATTGGGCATCACTGACTTCCAGCTAGGGGAAAGTTCTAAGCCCTATGATCTAACATTGGATGTGGCAGAGCAAGGACCGAAGATTACATGGCCACAGCTGCTACATGTTGCACCAAAAGTAAGGCGACAATGGTCTAAAATGGTAAGTACAAGACGCTCCAAAACAAAGGTAGCCGGAGCAATTTCAGGATGCAACATGGATGACATCCTTCCAATTGTCGACGTAAACATAAAAGGAAAGAGGGTTGGAAACACCTACATTGATGGAGGTGCACAAATCTGTGTAATGAGCGAAGCTATGATGCTTCGATTAGGGCTTGAGGTTGACAGGCCTTCTCCATGCAAGGCAAAGAATGCAAACAACGCAAAAGTAAAGTGTGTGGGTGTGGTAAGTGCCGTGAAAATCAAAGCTTTCAACACTGAGGTAGAGGTAGATGTTTTTGTAATGCCTACTAAGGGGGAGGGCTATCCACTAATTTTGGGAAGGCCATGGTTGATGGCCATGAAGGCAAAACAGGACTGGGTACTGGCCTTCTACGCATGACCGGTAAGAAAGGGGAGACAATCTACTACGACATGAGGATTGGCAAGCAGAAGCAAATGAATCTAGAAACATCGGTAGATGAAACCACTAGTGAATCTTCCAGTTCTGAGGAGGAGACCACATCCACCGAGGAAAGTGATAGTTCCATTGATGTGATGGGTATCATTATGAAGGATGCACAAAGGGTAAGCACAACTGGTGATCCATCACCAAAAGGGCAACCCAATGAAGAGGAGAGCAAATCACCTGGCCTAGGAGGAAGTAGGTTGAAGGGTATGTTGTCTACGGAATTAACACTTGAGGAGAAAGATAGTTTTTTGCAAATGTTGATGGGATTTCCTTACCTGTTCATTGACAACTATGAAAGAATCACAGGCATTACAGTGGTGGAACATCATATTAAGCTGAAGGAAGGGGTAAAACCAGTTGTGCAAAAGCTACGACGATTGGGGGTCATACAAGAAAAGGCACTCTTGGCCGAGGTAAGGAAACTGCTGGAGGCGGGATTCATCTATCCTGTAGAAAACTCAGAATGGGTGTCACCCGTAGTGGTGACGCCTAAAAAGAATGGTAAGTGGAGGGTCTGTGTTGACTACAAACCACTAAATGCAGCTACAAAGAGAGACCACTTTCCTCTCCCTTTCTTGGATGAAATTCTGAATGAAGTAGCGGGTTTTGAATGCTATACCGTCTGTGATGGTTATTCTGGATACTTTCAAATACGCATAGCCTTGGAAGATCAGCTAAAAACCACTTTTATCACGCCAGGGGTTGTTTTGCATACAGGGTTATGCCATTTGGTCACACAAATGCACCTGCCACATTCCAAAGATATGTCACATATGTTTTTCAACCGTTCTTTGGAACATCCATAAGAGTGTTCATTGATGATTTTTGAATATATAGCTCCCGTATTTCACATTTAGAAAAGGTAACTGAAGGTTTGGCCAGGTTGCAGAGCCTAGGTGGGCAATTAAATGTGGATAAATGCCACATTGGGGAGAGTAAAGTCATTCTACTAGGCCATGAAATTTCAGCAAAAGGTATCAACGCCGACCCAAGTAAGGTGTCCGCACTCATAGCCCTATCTTCACCAACGACCGCACGTCAACTGGTCTCTTTTCTATAGAAGGTGAGGTACTTAAGTAGATTCATACATCTACTATCACAACTTGTTCTACCACTGCAACAACTCACTCAAAGATCAACTTTCACTTGGGACGAGGAAAGCGAACATCACTACAACAAGGTAAAGGAGGTCTTAGCCACTCTGCCAACTATCTCACCACCTAAGTGGGATAAAAAATTCTATGTCACCTCAAGTGTTGATGATGAATCATTGGGGGCTGTGCTACTCCAAAAGGATACGACGACATCTTTCATGAGGCCAATCTACTTCTCTAGTCGAATGATGACAGCAGGAGAGAAAGGTTTCACCCATGTGGAACACTTAGTCCTAGCTCTTAGATTTGCAACTACAAAGTTTAGGTCATATTTGCTGCCTAAGCAATTTGTGATTCTAACCACGGATGAAATATTTCTCTATGTTGTACAACACATGGATGTGTCTGCTAGAATTACTAAATGGCTAGTTCGTCTGCAAGAGTTTGACTACACGGTACAGGTAGAAAGCACGACAAGGGCAAGTTTGGGGGGACTCATGACCTACCAAGTCTTTGAAAGGAAGGAGAAGCAATCTAAAGAAGGAGAAGTCCGATTACCTCCAGTACCACCGATGGTAGAAGGAGCATACTCTCTCTACTTTGATGGAGCCTACAAGCGAGCGTCCGACAAAGAAGCTGCAGGCATAGTGGTCTTTGATGACAAAGGGACAAAGGTATTTTCGTTGGGCCAATTGTTAGATTCACATTCTAACAATGAAGCTGAGTATGCATCACTAACCAAGGGTCTACAATGGTGCGTCTCGCAAGGTGTACAACGCCTTAATGTATTTGGGGATGCTCTACTTCTGGTAAGGCAAGTAAATGGAGCATGGACATGCAAGAATCCTAGTTTAAGGACTCACTTAAGTGGTGTAAAAACCTTGTTGGGTAAGTTTGAAGAAGTTCAAATACACCATATCCCAAGGGCTCAAAACCAAGAAGCAGATGCCCTAGCAAGTGAAAGACTACAGGAAGTGGTGGTTGGAGCAATAAAACTAAAGCTCCCTCTATTTCAAGGAAGTAATGCCTTGCCTGACATCATGCATTTTTTGGAAACAGGGGAATGCCCATCAGATTTAACAAAGGGACAGAAGCAATGGCTGACGCGGAAGGCCACAAGGTATCGACTCATCAATGACGGTTTGTACTATAAGGGTAAGGACCAAATACTCAGGAAGGTCCCTCTCTCTCAGGAAATCACGGGAGTAATTGCTAGCTGTCATGACGGGGTTTGTGGTGGTCACTTTGCCCTAGACATAACAAGTAGGAAAATCTTGCAGGCAGGCTTCATATGGCCTAGCCTCAACCGTGATGTACACCACTGGTGCAAAACATGTAAGTTGTGTCAAAAGGCCGGCACTAGGTCACTTATGTGCCTGAACCACAGACACCTATTCTCTCATATGGCCCATTTGAAAAATGGGGTATCGATGCCATTGGGCCATTACCTAGGGCCAACTCAGGAAAATTCTACATTATCATGGGGGTCGACTACATGACTAGATGGGCAGAGGCTACAGCCACCACTAGAATCACAGCGGTAGAGGTAGCTAAATTTATCTACGAGCACATATGCTGTAGGTTTGGCACACCTTTAGAGATCATCTCTGATAGAGGGCCAGGTTTCAGAACAGACTTGGTAGGAGAATTAATGCAGAAACTGGGCATTACAAGGAGGCACTCTTCACCATATTACCCTCAATGTAATGGCCTAGTTGAAAAGGTAAATGGAATGGTTTCTAAAATTATTACCAAGCAGGTAAACAATCATCCTGGAGACTGGGATAAGTATCTACTACCAGCTTTATGGGCCTACAGAACTTCATTTCGTACATCCTTGGGATTCACACCGTATCATCTAGTATTTGGTAAGGAAGCAATCTTGCCCATTGAAGTGCAACTACAAAGTCTCAGAGTAATGGCAAGCCAGCTTCAACAGCCCAACATACATTTGAGAGATCACATCATCAACTTGGAAAGACTGCAGCTGGACAGAGAAGAAGCAATAAATTATTATGCAGCACAAGCAGAGCATAGACGGCTTAGCTTTGACGAGCATCTCCGGAAAAAAGAATTGAAGAAAGGAATGTTGGTGCTCCGCTACGACAATCGCTTCGACACGTGCAAGGATAAGAAACTCCTACTCCGATGGGAAGGTCCTTTCATCGTCAGGAAAAAGTATGCCAATGGAAGCTACCAGCTTATGGAGGTTGATGGAAAACTTCATAAAACCAGGGTAAATGGTTGGCGACTTAAACCTTATTTTCTTCGATTTGACCAGGCTCCACCTATTGACATTCCAGATGAGGACACACCATCAGCTGCCACCTCCGACGATAATGATCAAACAGATGAGCTAGAGACATGAATGCCTCTAGCCAAAAGGGGAGGGCTAATGATGGGGGCTTTTCACAAGGCAAGCTCCCATACCCCTTTTCTCTCGTCCCCACCCCATGAAAACCCCCTCTTAGGGAGGGAGTGATAAAAGACATTGGAAAAAGTAAGAAAAAAATAAAGTATGATTATGTAAATATATGAGAAAGGTAAAATAGCCCACCTCATGCCTGCGGGGCAGCCCAACCTTGCCTCCTTTTTCTTCACTGTTGCCCCGCCGTGTGTCCCTTTTCCTCTCCTCCACTGAAAAGGTCAACCCCCTCTCTCTTCCCCTTGTCCTTTCTCCTTTCTCTCTCCCCTCAAGCTACCCCACCTCTCACCAATAATGCATTCTAACTCACCAATAATGCACCCTAACTCACATGCAACTTACCCTATCTTCCAAAATAGTATACCCCACCCCCCCTTTCTCTCTCCTATCATATCCCATGACCCAAATACCCCCCCCTCTCTCTAAAGGGCTCCATGTCTCTTGTCTTGTAGCTAAATAACCTCCCCCACACTCACACACACTCAGTTTCACTAAAAAAAGTGCCCACAGACCCATCCCCACCCGGTGGTTACCTGATTTTTCTTGTGTTCACACACATCTGCACACAGATTCACCTCTGAACACACTCCTCTCTCTCCCCTTTTGTAATTACTTTATTCTCCATGTCACCTCTCACTTTTTTTCATCAACCCATCTCTCTCTCTCTTAGTCTCTCTCTCATGAGACTGGTGTTCTGGCACATATACACACAGCCAGACAAGTGGGGCCCACAGTCACATGGCCTATGTAGATAATGATTTCTTCATTTCTAAATTCTAGAATTTCTCCCCCCCCTCCTCCTCTATATAAAGAGGGGTCACCATCACACAAAAACACACAACATCTCCAAAGAACACACTATGCACTGTGTGTGCCTAGTGCACACACACACATCCACACCATCACCATCACCATCACCATCACCGCAATCACCATGCTTGTCTTGAGCATGAACTCTACACCCTTGGCTATGGAAGATGAAGGGAAACTAAATGAAGGATGATGGCCATAATCCTCGTGCGAGTCTTCGCCATCAACTCCCACCTATCCGCCATGTGCTCTACCACTCTCTCCCTTCTCATTCCCCTACCCTATGCTCCCCATTTTATCGCCTAATTCTCTAAATAAAGCTTGAGGTTTTGTGAGTATGGTTTCTTGCAATGTTTTGCCCATGTGAGGTGTGCGGAATCGCCACCTAGTCTTGTGTTTTGGAGTGAGCTTGTGTATGTGTGAAGGGTGTGCGGATTCGCCATCCTTCTGTGATGCCTAAGTACTAAGCCGCTATACCCCCTCCCTCTCTCTCTCTCTCACTTGATCTCATTCCCTTTCCTCTTCATCATTACTCCCAAGCATCCATCTCTCTTGGATGAAAACTTTGTTATGGTGGTGTGTTGTTTGCATCCTAGCCGCTGAAGCTAGGTGGTGCCCCCTGTTTGCTTTACCATGACAGGCTCGAGGCGCGCCATTCGGTCCCCGGTGTTTTAGAGGCCGTCGGGGTTCGGGGTTCGCTTTGCTCCCGTCAGTGCTTCCTAAACCATGCAGCCACTCCCGTCCTAAAACTACCTCAGCACGGTCCATGTTCATAACTTGGAAGTCAAGCGTCATCGTATGTTCTTGAACATTAAGTTCAACCCCTTGAACTACAATGTCCCATACTTCCTTATCATTGCAAGACATTTGCTCTACGACATACTTGTGTGGCAGGGAGTCTGTATAAGCTTCAATTTCTTGACTAGCTTATAGTTCAGGAAGTTATCAGTTGCACCATCATCCACTAAAATATGAGCACGTTTTCCGTTAATAGTGTCATGCATGTGAAACAACTCATGGGGGCGAAAAGTGGGTTGTCACATTGAAGCAGATACACAACACTTGTGCTTTTATTCCGTATGAAGAACCTCTACAACACAATGTTTAGGAGATGAATCTAATGTGAGGCATTGCACCGTGTGCATAGCCTTATCTTGGCCTTTATGGGATTCAACTTCTTTGCCTTGCAAAAGAGGACAATCCTTCTTGTTATGCTGATCCGAAAGACGTGGAGTATCTCGTGCTTAGGCTTCTTAGCCTCTTGAGGACATGGAGAGGTAGATCGTCTCTTGTTCCTCTTGGAACATGTGGGAGATCTACCACACCATTGGCTCTTAGCTGAATTGCTCTTAGTATAAGTATTCTTAGAGTAGGGAACATTTCCCTTCCTCTCTTGGTCATCGTCATACGTTTGGGCATGAGCGATGGCTTCTTCCAAAGTTTTTGGATGTTGAGTCTTGACATGAAGACGATAGTCTTTGTCAAGACCCCTATTGAATCCCCTCATCTTCTGGGATTCATCTAGAACTTCTAGGTTTAACATAATTTCTCGATACTTAGAAAGATACTTGGTGAGAGAGAGGTTAGACATGTAGTATGCATCCCATGCAATCCAGTTCTTTTCTTCTTCATTACAGGGCAAAAAATATTTATAGAAAGAATCTCGAAACTCACTCTTTCAAGACTTAGGACGAGCATCTAATGGAAAAGTCATCCACCACTTGTAGGCCTTGCCTTTAAGCGATATACTTGTTTCCAATGTTGTCTTAAAATCTGGGGTGTGTCTCAACCTATGAATATCACTCCACTTGTGTAAGAATGTATTGACCGCATCCTTGTTCCGATCACGCTCTTCACCCTGAAACTCGAGAATGGTGATATTCTTAAGTAATGCATGGCTATCGTCTAAATCATGTGAAGCATGTGCCTCAGAGAGGAAATTAGGAATAGCAGCTATTGCATGGACTCCTTGAGTTGTGCAAGCTCTGGCTCCTTGAACCACGTGAGCTTGGACTCCTTGAGGCGTTTGTGAGTTCATAAACTCTTTTAGTAGCGCAGTAAGTTTTGAAACATTTTCATTTAATTTAGAAAAGTTACTTTTAAGTACACGAGAGTAGCCATTTCTATGAGGCCATGATCTCCTAGATCATCCTCTTCATGCATGCGAGTGTCGACAGCGCTCGTAGCTGTCGGATTTTTAACTTCGTGATCAAAGTCAAAGGTGTGTGTGTGAGGGGGGTCCTCGCTGGCCATGGTAAACACACACTAATGTAGAGAGAGAAAAAATTCAACTTATACCTTGTAAATCTTGAAGTTGTTGTGTTCTTTTATGCATGCAAGCACAAAAGATGTTGCATGCAACCTTTACCTTGTGTGTGATCTTTGCTTTGTATGTAACTTTGGCTTTGTACTCGACTTTCACTTTGCATGCAACCTTCGCCTTGTGGGATTTTATTCTTCGTAAGAATGCCTTCGAGTGTACTTCACAAGAATTCGACCTTTCTTTGAGAGCTTTGGTTCACGTGTGAAGCTTCTTTCTTGAAGAAAAAGGAAGCAAGAAAGAAATTTTGGTTTTTTCAAAAGGAAAGATCCTTCAAGTTTGTAGCTTTTACTTTCCTTGTAGCTTTCTTTTCACTTTAAGTATGCTATCTTTTCTTATTGTAAATAACAAGGGAAATAGCCTAGTTAGTAAGATGTTCCCCTCTTACCGTCATGGGGTGGGTTCATGAGGTGGGTTCAACCCTCCTTCATGTAAGGGTTTAGAGGGCCTTCGTACACACATAGTCAATGGCTATGCCTCGGTGCCGTAGAGTTACCGGTAGAGTTTGACTTGGTAGAGTTGATGGTATTGTTGCACACACATCCACTTCTTCTTTTGTTTTGTAGGTTGTCGGGCACATGGGTTTCTTCACGCACACTAATTTTTGTTGCTTCTCGACCTTGTCTTCCTTCTTTTGCGCACGCATAGAAGCGTTGCGGCTGTATGCAGGTCGTGAGAGAGAAGAGAGGTGTGGCATGCACATACAAATTCGCTTTTTCTCTTTCTCCCAAAATAGCTCGGATGCCAATGAAAGGAGAGAAGTAATGAAGTGTGCTAATCTCCACCCAATCGTGCATGTGCTAGCCTTCCCCAATCATACACACTTGTCCGTGGAGCCGTGCCTGTTGCCTTGCCCATAGGACCCGTGTCCTGATAAGCACAAAGGACCCAAAGTGGGAACAATCTCTAGTGGAACTTTTGAGCAAGTCAAAGGGGGAGCTTGTGGATAAATAATAGATGAATAAATACGTTGGGTGGAGAGTTCTTAGAATACTGAAAATCATGGTTATGGTCCATGCATAATGCTTGTTTGCTTGCAAGAAGGGAAAATTGCAGGTTTTTTCTCTCTTCAAGACCACTTTTCGGTGGCCCACCGTACTCAATCAGTAGAGGTGATGACGGAGGTGAATAGATAGGCTTAAAGAACATGTTAAGGAGGTATGAATAAAGCTTTTGTGTGTGTGGAACGGATTGACGGATGTGTAGTTATGGTAGGATGAAAGATGACTTCCAAATCTATTTTTTTGGATAATTAGTGAATGTACATTCACTAATCGAGCTCTAACTTATCAACGGTATATCCAAACACTACTCATTCTAGGAAAAGGTTAAAGAAATGGTAGATTTTCATAGATAAAAGAGAGTCTAGATCTGCTCTAGCACAAAAATGAGCGTCACCATTTGGGTAGCGATGATTGGGGTGCATAGCCTTAGTCCTAAGCTACGCGAGGTGACAATCGAGATCCAATTTGACGCCCAGAGCAAGCGGTAACGCTTTGTCTACGTATATAGGCGTCCGTTTTTAACGCTTTTTCCAAAAAAAGCAAACGTAAATCCGCTTCTATGTACTCAAACGAGATTCAATTGAGAAGACTTCATAAACATATCCAATAGAGTAGATAGAACTTGGCTAAACCATCTCGTTTCATTCCGGTGTGATTTCATCGCCCGGTGTGATTTCCCTTCTTGCAAGCAAACAGGCATTATGCACGGACCATAACCATGATTTTCAGTATTCTAAGAACTCTCCACCCAACGTATTTATTCATCTATTATTTATCCACAAGCTCCCCCTTTGACTTGCTCAAAAGTTCCACTAGAGATTGTTCCCACTTTGGGTCCTGTGTGCTTATCAGGACACGGGTCCTATGGGCAAGGCAACAGGCACGGCTCCACGGACAAGTGTGTATGCTTGGGGGAGGCTAGCACATGCACGATTGGGTGGAGATTAGCACACTTCATTACTTCTCTCCTTTCATTGGTATCCGAGCTATTTTGGGAGAAAGAGAAAAAGCGGATTTGTATGTGCATGCCACACCTCTCTTCTCTCTCACGACCTGCATACAGCCGCAACGCTTCTATGCGTGCGCAAAAGAAGGAAGACAAGGTCGAGAAGCAACAAAAATTAGTGTGCGTGAAGCAACCCATGTGCCCGACAACCTACAAAACAAAAGAAGAAGTGGATGTGTGTGCAACAATACCATCAACTCTACCAAGTCAAACTCTACCGGTAACTCTACGACACTGAGGCATAGCCGTTGACTACGTGTGTACGAAGGCCCTCTAAACCCTTACATGAAGGAGGGTTGAACCCACCTCATGAACCCACCCCATGAGGGTAAGAGGGGAACACCTTACTAACTAGGCTATTTCCTTGTTATTTACAATAAGAAAAGATAGCATACTTAAAGTGAAAAGAAAGCTACAAGGAAAGTAAAAGCTACAAACTTGAAGGATCTTTCTTTTTGAAAAAACCAAAATTTCTTTCTTGCTTCCTTTTTCTTCAAGAAAGAAGCTTCACACGTGAACCAAAGCTCTCAAAGAAAGGTCGAATTCTTGTGAAGTACACTCGAAGGCATTCTTACGAAGAATAAAATCCCACAAGGCGAAGGTTGCATGCAAAGCGAAAGTCGTGTACAAAGCCAAAGTTACATACAAAGCAAAGATCGCACACAAGGTAAAGGTTGCATGCAGCATCTTTTGTGCTTGCATGCATAAAAGAACACAACAACTTCAAGATGTACAAGGTATAAGTTGAATTTTTTCTCTCTCTACATTAGTGTGTGTTTACCATGGCCAGCGAGGACCCCCCTCACACACACACCTTTGACTTTGATCACGAAGTTAAAAATCCGACAGCTACGAGCGTTGTCGACACTCGCATGCATGAAGAGGATGATCTAGGAGATCATGGCCTCATAGACATGGCTACTCTCGTGTACTTAAAAGTAACTTTTCTAAATTGAATGAAAATGTTTCAAATCTTACTGCGCTACTAAAAGAGTTTATGAACTCACAAACGGCTCAAGGAGTCCAAGCTCACGTGGTTCAAGGAGCCAGAGCTTGCACAACTCAAGGAGTCCATGCAATAGCTGCTATTCCTAATTTCCTCTCTGAGGCACATGCTTCACATGATTTAGACGATAGCCATGCATTACTTAAGAATATCACCATTCTCAAATTTCAGGGTGAAGAGCGTGATCGCAACAAGGATGCGGTCAATACATTCTTACACAAGTGGAGTGATATTCATAGGTTGAGACACACCCCAGATTTTAAGACAACATTGGAAACAAGTATATCGCTTAAAGGCAAGGCCTACAAGTGGTGGATGACTTTTCAATTAGATGCTCGTCCTAAGTCTTGAAAGAGTGAGTTTCGAGATTCTTTCTATAAATATTTTTTGCCCTGTAATGAAGAAGAAAAGAACTGGATTGCATGGGATGCATACTACATGTCTGACCTCTCTCTCACCCAGTATCTTTCTAAGTATCGAGAAATTATGTTAAAGCTAGAAGGTCTAGATGAATCCTAGAAGATGAGGGGATTCAATAGGGGTCTTGACAAAGACTATTGTCTTCATGTCAAGACTCAACATCCAAAAACTTTGGAAGAAGCCATCGTTCATGCCCAAATGTATGACGATGACCAAGAGAGGAAGGGAAATGTTCCCTACTCTAAGAATACTTATACTAAGAGCAATTCAGCTAAGAGCCAATGGTGTGGTAGATCTCCCACACGTTCCAAGAGGAACAAGAGACGATCTACCTCTCCATGTCCTCAAGAGGCTAAGAAGCCTAAGCACGAGATACTCCACGTCTTTCGGATCAGCATAACAAGAAGGATTGTCCTCTTTTGCAAGGCAAAGAAGTTGAATCCCATAAAGGCCAAGATAAGGCTATGCACACGGTGCAATGCCTCACATTAGATTCATCTCCTAAACATTGTGTTGTAGAGGTTCTTCATACGGAATAAAAGCACAAGTGTTGTGTATCTGCTTCAATGTGACAACCCACTTTTCGCCCCCATGAGTTGTTTCGCATGCATGACACTATTAACGGAAAACGTGCTCATATTTTAGTGGATGATGGTGCAACTGATAACTTCCTGAACTATAAGCTAGTCAAGAAATTGAAGCTTATACAGACTCCCTGCCACACAAGTATGTCGTAGAGCAAATGTCTTGCAATGATAAGGAACTATGGGACATTGTAGTTCAAGGGGTTGAACTTAATGTTCAAGCACATACGATGACGCTTGACTTCCAAGTTATGAACATGGACCGTGCTGAGGTAGTTTTAGGACGGGAGTGGCTGCATGGTTTAGGAAGCACTGACGGGAGCAAAGCGAACCCTGAACCCCGACGGCCTCTAAAACACCGGGGACCGAATGGCGCGCCTCGAGCCTCTCATGGTAAAGCAAACGGGGGGCACCACCTAGCTTCAGCGGCTAGGACGCAAACAACACACCACCATAACAAAGTTTTCATCCAAGAGAGATGGATGCTTGGGAGTAATGATAAAGAGGAAAGGGAATGAGATCAAGTGAGAGAGAGAGAGAGAGAGGGAGGGGGTATAGCGGCTTAGTACTTAGGCATCAAAAAAGGATGGCGAATCTGCACACCCTTCACACATACACAAGCTCACTCCAAAACACAAGACTAGGTGGCGATTCCGCACACCTCACATGGGCAAAACATTGCAAGAAAACATACTCACAAAACCTCAAGCTTTATTTAGAGAATTAAGCGATGAAATGGGGAGCATAGGGTAGGGGAATGAGAAGGGAGAGAGTGGTAGAGCACATGGCGGATAGGTGGGAGTTGATGGCTAAGACTCGCACGAGGATTATGGCCATCATCCTTCATTTAGTTTCCCTTCATCTTCCATAGCCAAGGGTGTAGAGGTCATGCTCAAGACAAGCATGGTGATTGCGGTGATGGTGATGGTGATGGTGTGGGTGTGTGTGTGTGCACTGGGCACACACAGTGCATAGTGTGTTCTTTGGTGATATTGTGTGTTTTTGTGTGATGGTGACCCCTCTTTATATAGGGGAGGAGGGGGGGGAGAAATTCTAGAATTTAGAAATGAAGAAATCATTATCTACATAGGCCATGTGACTGTGGGCCCCACTTGTCTGGCTGTGTGTATATGTGCCAGAACACCAGTTCATGAGAGAGAGACTAAGAGAGAGAGAGATGGGTTGATGAAAAAAAGTGAGAGGTGACATGGAGAATAAAGTAATTACAAAAGGGGAGAGAGAGGAGTGTGTTCAGAGGTGAATCTGTGTGCAGATGTGTGTGAACACAAGAAAAATCAGGTAACCACCGGGTGGGGATGGGTCTGTGGGCACTTTTTTTAGTGAAACTGAGTGTGTGTGAGTGTGGGGCAGGTTATTTAGCTACAAGACAAGAGACATGGCTCCCTTTAGAGAGAGGGGGGGGGTATTTGGGTCATGGGATATGATAGGAGAGAGAAAGGGGGGGTGGGGTATACTATTTTGGAAGATAGGGTAAGTTGTATGTGAGTTAGGGTGCATTATTGGTGAGTTAGAATGCATTATTGGTGAGAGGTGGGGTAGCTTGAGGGGAGAGAGAAAGGAGAAAGGACAAGGGGAAGAGAGAGGGGGCTGACCTTTTGAGTGGAGGAGAGGAAAAGGGACACACGGCGGGGCAACAGTGAAGAAAAAGGAGGCAAGGTGGCGATGGGCTGCCCCGCAGGCATGAGGTGGCCTATTTTACCTTTCTCATATATTTACATAATCATACTTTATTTTTTTCTTACTTTTTCCAATGTCTTTTATCACTCCCTCCCTAAGAGGGGGTTTTCATGGGGTGGGGACGAGAGAAAAGGGGTATGGGAGCTTGGCTTGTGAAAAGCCCCCATCAGCACATTGCACCACCCTAGTTACGAACATAACTCCTTCTCCTTTATGGCCAATGGTAAACATGTGCTTTTGCTTGGTGATAAAAACACTGCATCTACACATCTTATATCACAGCTGAGCTTTCTATTTTATAGAAAGAAGATTTAATAAATAAAGTCTTTTTGTGTTATTGCTTGTCTCCAAGTCTTGTGAATTCTCTAGAGAAAAGTGCTATGAATTCTAGTGATGGTATGCAAAGTACAATGAATTCTCAAAAGCAAAGTGCTGTGAATTCTAGTTATGTTCAGCAAAGTGCTAACAATAATAAAATGCAAAGTGCTAACAATTCTAAACATCAAGGTGTTCTAGATTCTAATTATGTTAAGCAACGTGCAACTGTTATAGAGCAAACATTCAAGGAATTATAAGATTCTCCATCCCAACATAACTCTAGTGTACTATCTCCTTTTGCACGGCAAAAGCTTCATCACTTACTCACGGAGTATAGTGATGTATTTTCAAGTGATTTACCACCAGGTTTACCCCCTCACGAGATGTGCAACATGGCGTCGATGTCATGCAAGGCACTAAACCAGTGAGTAAACTACCTTATCGTATGAGTGCTAGTGCGGACAAGGAGGTTGAGCTTCAGTTGGATGACTACCTCACTCGTGGTTTCATTAGACCTAGCACTTTGTCTTAGGCATCACCAATCCTATTGGTGAAAAAGAAATATAATACTATGCACATGTGCGTAGATTATTGTGGTTTAAACGCGATAACTCAATTCACAGACACACACCCACACACACATTGAGAAAAGAATTTTTAACGTTGAGGAAACTATCCCAAGAGACCAAATTGATCTATCTCAAGACCTTTGATTCAAGAGGTAAATGAGCTAACCAATCTACCACACTTGGGTGATAGAAAGGTTAGTCCATTTTCCTCTTCTTATTCACAGACACGCACCCACACACCCACAAACACATTGAGAAGAGAATTTTTAACATCGTAGGAAACTATCCCAAGAGACCAAATTGATCTATCTGACAAGAGTTGAACTCAAGACCTTTGATTCAAGGGGGAAATGAGCTAACCAATCTACCACACTTGGGTGATAGAAAGGTTAGCCCATTTTCCTCTTCTTATTCATAGGCAGGCACCCACACACCCACACCCACATTGAGAAGAGAATTTTTAATGTCGTAGGCAACTATCCCAAGAGACCAAATTGATCTATCCGAACTCAAGACCTTTGATTCAAGAGGTAAATGAGCTAACCAATCTACCACACTTGGGTGATAGAAAGGTTAGCCCATTTTCCTCTTCATATTCACAAACATGCACCCACACACCCACGAGAAGAGAATTTTTAACGTTGTAGGAAAGTATCCCAAGAGACCAAATTGATCTATCCGTGAACTCAAGACCTTTGATTCAAGAGGGAAATGAGCTAACCAATCTACCACACTTGGGTGATAGAAAGGTTAGCCCATTTTCCTCTTCTTATTCACAAACACACACCCACACACACATTGAGAAGAGAATTTTTAACGTCGTAGGAAACTATCCCAAGAGACCAAATTGATGTATCCCACAACTCAAGACCTTTGATTCAAGAGGGAAATGAGCTAACCAATCTACCACACTTGGGTGATAGAAAGGTTAGCCCATTTTCCTCTTCTTATTCACATACACACACCCACACACACATTGAGAAGAGAATTTTTAACGTCGTAGAAAACTATCCCAAGAGACCAAATTGATCTATCCGCGACAAGAGTTGAACTCAAAACCTTTAATTCAAGAGGGAAATTAGCTAACCAATCTACCACACTTGGGTGATAGAAAAGGTTAACCCATTTTCCTCTTCTTATTCACAGACACACACCCACACATTGAAAAGATAATTTTTAAGGTCGTAGAAAACTATCCCAAGAGAGCAAATTGAGCTATCCAGGAACTCAAGACCTTTGATTCAAGAGGGAAATGCGCTAACCAATCTACCACACTTGGGTGATAGAAAGGTTAGCCAATTTTTCTCTTCTTATTTACAGACACGCAGCCACACACCCACACACACAACGTCCTAGGAAACTATCCCAAGAGACCGAATTCATCTATCTGACAGAACTCAAGACCTTTGATTCAAGAGGGAAATGAGCTAACCAATCTACCAGACTTGGGTGATAGAAAGGTTAGCCCATTTTCCTCTTCTTATTCACAGACACGCACCCACACACCCATGCACACATTGAGAAGAGAATTTTTAACGTCATAGGAAACTATCCCAAGAGACAAAACTGATATATCCGTGAACTCAAGACCGTTGATTCAAGAGGGAAATTAGCTAACCAATCTACCACACTTGGGTGATAGAAAGGTTAGCCCATTTTCCTCTTCTTATTCACAGGCACACACCCGCATACCCACACATACATTGAAAAGAGAATTTTTATCATCCTAAGAAACTATCCCAAGAGACCAAATTGATCTATCTGTGAACTCAAGACCTTTGATTCAAGAGGGAAATGAGCTAACCAATCTACCACACTTGGGGTGATAGAAAGGTTAGCCCATTTTCCTCTTCTTATTCACTCACACACACCCACACACACATTGAGAAGAGAATTTTTAACGTCGTAGGAAACTATCCCAAGAGACCAATTGATCTATCCTAAAGTCAACACCTTTGATTCAAGAGGGAAATGAGCTAACCAATCTACCACACTTGTGTGATAGAAAGGTTAGCCCATTTTCCTTTTCTTATTCACACACACGCACCCACACACACATTGAGAAGAGAATTTTAAACGTCGTAGGAAATATATGTGTGTGTGTGTGTTTGTATATATGTGTGTGTGTGTGTACTTTATGGCTCTCGCTTAAATAATTAATCCCGTAAAATTATTTTCGGAGAACTCAGTTGTTGGAATGGAAAACCGTCTGGGTTGTCCGTCTTCAACAGAAAATGCTCTAAATCTCTATGGTAACCGTTTTTTTTTTCATCGTGTACCACATATCGTAATTGCGTGAGGAACCCATAAAATTAATATTGGGTGGACCAAATACCATAGCAAGCAGCCAACAACACCCACAAATTGTTTTTTTCATTCACAAGGATGCTAGCAACTTTGTTTTTTTCTTCCACCCGCAAATTCGCCAGGACAATTGATTTGCTTCGCAAAAACCATGCACCGCCGTAAAACGGCTTTTTTTTTCAAAATACTAAAATCAAAATGTGAATGGTTTACTTATATATATATATATGTATGTATGTATGTATATATATATATATATATATATATATATATATATATATATATATATATATATATATAGTAATGTCTCCATTACTAAGCCTTGTATATATATCCAAGCCTATTACATATTTATCAAATGAATAAAGATGTGTCTTTTTCAATCATTCTTGTGCAAGTGTGTACCCCGTGCAAATCTATGCACACCTTGAATGTCAAATAGTTAACCAGTCTGCAATGCTTGTTTAAATGAATAAAAGGATCTTAGGATGTGGGATTAATCAATAAATGAACCTTAGGATATGAGTGGATAAGAGGATAAGATTAGGCTTGTGAGGCGTCTCAAGATGGGAAAAGGAAAGTCAACTTTATCCTGATGGTTTGAAAAGGGGCCAATGTGGGCTACCCTGGGAAAGTTAATTAGAAAGGTGGCTAAGTAATTAAGAGGAGAGGCACCTTGAATATGATTAGCCAAGAAAGGGGGCTAAAGTGGGCTACCCTGGGAAAGTTATTTAAAAAGGAGGCTAAGTAATTAAGAAAAAAAGGGGCAACCTGGATGTGATTGGTCAGAAAAAGGGGCTAAGGGAAAAATATCAAGCTGGAGGTCAAAGAGGTCAATTTTTACCTACTAAAAGGTAGGCTACAAGTTAATCACAAAAATGCACCATTTTGACCTCCTAGTAACCTGTATAGTCATTGCCCACCATAGGCAGTCCAATCATAGGAGCCCAAATTTCCTATAAATCGGCCCTCCCCCATACTTAAAAAGTTTCATAGCTTGAATCCAACAACAAGCTTGAAGGAAGGCCATCACCTTGCGGAAAATATTGAGAATATTTTCCATACATAACAAAATACTTCTGTGGTAAAGTAAGATTTAATTGATCTTTAATTTTTTAATGATAAATTTTATCTTTTTATTTTATGTGTTGGTTTTATATTGGTTATGCATATTATTTTTCTATTTTCATGATAATTAGAGTTGGATACTCTACTACGCATAAGTAATGCCAAATTTTAAATTTGGATTATTTTATTATTGAAAAGTAGCAAAATAATGGTAAAATTTCCTTAGGAAATTAGTCGTAATTACATGTTTAATTCACTTATGCATTTAATTATATAAATCAAAGCTCTTCGTGAATGCAGAATAATTTTCTCAATGAAGATTATTTATATTTGGTTATGTTACATGCATTAAATATGTTATTTTTAACTATTTTCTTGAGGACAAAATATCTAAATATGTTGCATTTGGTTTAGATAATTATAGAGTGATATTTAGGCATATAATAATGATTTTGTGATTTAAAATCTCATAGGAAATTTTTTACTTATGAAATAGGGCAAATTTAGGCCAATTTTCAATTATTTTTTTGTACATTTTAATATAAAATTGCATATTTTATTAGAGGGGAAATCAAGAAAATTAGATAATTACTGAAATTCTTTTTTTTTTGAAATTTTCAGTAATGTTTTAGCAATTAAAAATGACTTTTTAAGGCATTTTTAGGCATAAAAATGCTATTTTCTACATTTTTGGGAAAAAACATTTAAAAATAGGAAAAAAAAAAAAAAAAAAATTCAAAATTTTTAGAAATGGATTTAAAGTGTCGAGAGTTAATAGTAATGCTTTATTTACCTTGATTTTTCACTATTTTGAAGAAAAATCAAAGATGGCTCCTAAGCGTGTGTAACGTGACCGTAACGCTGAGACACTACCTAGGGACGCTACCTTGGCATCCACACATGGAAAAGAAGATACCCAAGCAAAATCTATGGTTGATTCTTTAACCTTTTAAAGTTATTTTTTGTTTATAGAGGAATGTTTTAATTTATGCTAAGGTAAGTTAGGAAAATTAAACAGTGAAAGGTAATTGGAAGGTATTTAATGGTGTAAAGCGATACAAGAGAGTAACGGGAATTTATATAGTCCAAATATAAGATGTTATTTCCCTTGGTCGGATGTATCACTATTGCATCTGTACTTGAATTTTGGGCATGAGTTAGGTTAATGCACATAGCCACCATGATAATGGACAAATTACATCAGACACCCTTGTATTATGCTTGGAATTCATAATTAAAAAGGGGGGAAAAATATTCCATTTTTACATATGACTGTACTCTTGGTATGGGACAAGAGTGGGATCAAATTAGGTGATTTCTTGTGTTCCGAGCCATTTGAGACCGCAAGGTCGAAAGGTACTTGTATGGATCAATACACGTCCTTTGGCTTGCTAGTTGGGCGGGTATTCTATTTGAACCCTTGAATCTCGAGGGGCTTGGAGGATGCTAACCCCCTAAGGCCACTGGGTTTGGATCCCACTAGGTGTGGGGTAACTGGGAGCCAAACTAGGTGGGTGAGCTACAAGGTACCCTGACCAAGGAGCTAGTGGTGGTGGAAGGTTATGAACCTTTCATAGGGGAAGGATGCTCTGGTAGGGGTCTGGAGTATGAAGATCCTGTTTACCTAGAATTGGAAGGGAAGGGTACCCATGTATTCCGGTGCGCGTGTGCGTGTGCGTGTACGGAGTGTGTGCAAGAGAAGGGAAGAAGAGAATGGGGAAGGGGGAGATGCACAGGCAGCCACTGTGTGGGTTAGTGGAGAAGAAAGAGAAGAGTCAACTCTTCCTCTTTCTCTCCCTAGATTGAATAGGGAAAATAAAGTGTACAAGGGTGGTTTCCCACGGCCACCTGGCCTACACCCCAACAACCTCCCACTTGAAGGTCATGGTGGCCAATAGTGGCATTAGTATAGTTAGTCTATACAAAATTGATGAAGCATTGCCGAGGCTTCATCGTACACCCATAAGTTCTATACAATGTGTAAATCGCTCCGAGGCTAGGCTCTTTGTGAGAGCATCTGCGGGGTTGTCACCAGTGTGAACCTTGACAAGCTCGATACGCTTGCCAGCCAATGCATCTCGTATGACATGGTATCTGACCTCTATGTGTTTCGACTTTGAGTGAAACACTGGATTCTTTGCCAAAGCAATGGCACTCTGACTATCACAATGTAGTACTGGAACCTCGTGAATGCCCAAATCTCCCACTAGACGAGCCAGCCATATGGCTTCCTTGCTGGCGTCAGACGCAGCAACATATTCTGCCTCAGTGGTAGATGAAGACGTTCAATCTTGGAGACACGGTCTCCAAGAGATAGCTGCTCCAGCAAACATGAATACATAGCCAGATGTGGATCTTCTACGATCCACGCAACCCGCATAATCCGCATCCGTGTAACCTACAATAGATGCATCACTGTTTTCGAAGTGTAAACACTTGCTAGCTGTACCTTTCAAATATTTGAGGATTTTCTTCACTGCTTCCCAATGCTTCTAGCCAGGGTTTTCCATGTACCTACTAACCACTCCCATTGCATGTGCAATGTCTGGTCTTGTGGTTACCATAGCGTACATCAAATTGCCAACTACTGAAGAATATGGTACTTTCGCCATTTCCTCTTTCTCAGCCACTGTCTTGGGAGAGTCTTCCTTGCTAAGTTTGGAGTATGCTTGCATTGGGGTACTCAATGACTTCCCCCCCTGCATACTAAAACGTTGCAAGACTTTGTGAATGTACTTTTCTTGAGATAATTCAAGAATTCCACGTTTCCTGTCTCTCTTGATGTGCATACCAAGAAAGTGATTGGCATCTCCCAAATCCTTCATGGAAAACTGAGCGCTTAGCATCTTTTTCAGCTGATTGATTTCATCAATTGATTTGCCTGCAATAAGCATACCATCTACATACAAGATCAAGATGATTAAAGAACCATCGTTCAATCTTTTTGTGTATAAGCAGTGATCCTCTTGACTTCTAATGTAACCCTGAGACTGCATGAATTTGTCGAATTTTTGATACCATAGCCTTGAACCTTGCTTGAGGCCATAGAGTGTCTTTTTAAGTCTACAAACCAATTCTGACCTTGTTGGTTTTTGGGTTTCACATACGAATCCCTCTGGTTGTTTCATGTAGACATCTTCATCTAGATCCCCGTGAAGAAATGCTATGTACACATCCATTTGGACAAGTTCCATGTCCTGGATAGCAACCAAGCCAAGCACGGTGCGAAGTGTAGTCATCTTGACTACTGGAGAGAAAATCTCATCAAAATCCACACCTTTTTGCTGCTTGAAACCCTTGGCAACTAGACGAGCCTTGTATCTAGGCTCGGGATCTTCCGCTGTATACCCACTTGCAAGGTAAAGCATTTTTTCCTTTTGGTAATTCAACCAAATCCCATGTCTCATTAGCCACAATCGAATTGTATTTTGATTGCATAGCCTGCTCCCACTTAACGCTACCCTCCATTTGTATAGCTTCTTTGTAGCGGGTTGGCTCTCCACTGTCAGTGACCAAAATGTGGTGTATACCCGGCTCAAACCGCTCGGGCGCACGTGATACTCTCTCAGAGCGTCTCAGTGCCTGACTGCTGGACTCCACTCTCTGCGGAGTAATAGTAGTATCTTGCACTTGAGGAGTGGGTGCAACACTACTGAACTGAGTTGGTTCGGAGGCTACATCCTCAAAACGAACACGTCTGTACTCAACATCTTTGATGGGCTTCTTGTGCATTTTTGATTCATTGAAATTCACATGTGAGCTATGAATGACTTTGTTTGATTCTGGGTGTCAGAGACGATATCCCATCTCTCCGTTTGCACCATAGCCAATAAAGATGCATTTGTGTGATGTGGGATCTAGCTTCCGACGAAGTTCTTTGGGCACATGTGCATATGATTCACATCCAAATACACGTAAATGCTCATAGATTGGCCTTTTGCCAGTCCATAATTCCTCTGGAATTTTGAAATTCAAAGGAGAACTAGGTGACCTGTTGATGATGTGCACTGCTGTCAGAACAGCTTCCCCCCAAAATTCGGGAGTAAGCTTCGCCATAGACATCATAGAGACAACTCGCTCTTGAATTGTTTGATTCATTCTTTCAGCTATCCCATTTTGTGCAGGTGTGTATGGAGCAGTAAACTGCCGCCGAATGCCTCTTCTATTGCAAAAATCCTTGAACTCTGTGGAGATGTATTCTCCACCATTGTCCGTTCGAAAAGCTTTGAGCTTTGTTCCTGATTGGTTCTCAACCATGGCGAGGAATTTTTGGAATGTCGAAAAGACTTCTTCCTTACGCTTAAGGAGATACACCCACACCTTTCTGGTAGAATCATCTATGAATGTGAGAAAGTAGTTCGCCCCCCCTAGAGTTTTATGTGGCATTGGACCACACAAATCACTATGCACCAAGTCTAGAGGTTTGCCTAGTTTCTTATTCAATGGCAAAGATGTCAATCTAGTCTGTTTGCCATACAGACAATGCTCACACAATGGAAAGTCTCTGTAATCTAACACAGGTAAGTAGCCAAAACGCTGAAGTGTTTTCATTCCCTTTTGGCTAATATGCCCTAGCCGGCTATGCCACAACTCAGGAGACGGCAGCTCGGCAACATAGATAGAGTGTTCGTCGACACTCGAAACAAACAAAGAGTACAGCGATCCGTTTTTATTGCCTTTCATCATGATAAGGTTTTTCTTGCGGATCATCCAAGAACGATTACCAAAAACTGTAGTGTAGCCAAGATCATCCAATTGCCCTATAGAAAGCAAGCTTTTCGTAAGCTGGGGCACATGTCTGACATTCTGTAGCACAAAAGTAGTGCCATTATGCATCTGAAGTTTCACATCACCAATGCCAATAATGTCAAGCTCATAGGAATCACCAAGCTTGACTATTCCATGCATGGATGCATAAGAGGAAAACCACTCTCTATGCGGTGTGATGTGAAAACTTGCACCAGAATCAAGGATCCAATTCTGTGCATAACCCTCATCCTATGCAACCAAAGCATCTGGAGTGAGATCTGAAGTGAAAATGAGAACATATGAGGCATCTGTTGTCACCTCGGCATGAATCTCTGTGGGCATAATGAGCATCACTGGAGGAGGAGCATCCTTTACTGCAGTGGTAGGCATGGGAGACTCAACAATATTGAGCTCCTCTATCTTTACTGTACTTTTGCCTTTGCCAGAATTATCATTTTTCATGTTTTTCTGATCTCTTAGGAAACTGCGACAATCCTTTTTGTAATGACTCTTCTTGTGGCAATAGTAACACTCGACATTTTTGGCATTGCGGTCTCTACTTTGGTTCCTGTGTTTGCTAGGACTACGAGGATTTCGCTCTCTACTTTTGCTTTTGTATTTGTTCCTGTCACGGCCTCTTGGCTTTGTTGAGCTGCCAGCCATATATCATCTCCATGACTAGAATTATCGAGAGATTTACGACGAATCTCTTCAGTGAGCAACGCATCTGTGACAGCATTGAATTCTAACTTGCCATTCGGAGCCGAATTGCTAATGGCTGTGCAAAAGACATCCCATGAACTGGGTAGAGAGCATAATAAGAAGATAAACTTGAGTTCATCGTCAAACTCCTTAAAGCCCTGAGATGTCAGCTGACTGAACAAGGAGTTGAACTCATTTAAATGACTAGAAACTGTGCTACCTTCTTTCATGTTGAGCTTCATAAGCTTTTTCATGAGAAAAACTTTGTTGGATGCACTTTTGCTCTCCCATGCTGAACATAAGCTATCCCAAAGTTCCTTGGTTGTTTTCTTCCCTATGATAGTGAAGAAGACTGACTCGGCTAGATGTAGACATATCGTAGCCATGGCTTTTGCATCCAAAAGCTCCCATTGAGCTTGTGTATAATCATCATCCTCTGCACGCTCTTTCAACGGTTCTGAGAGGCCTTTGTTTATCAAAACATCTTTCATGCGCTCTTTCCACATGGTGAAGTTGCTACCGTCGAACTTCCGAATGAAATACTCCTCCTTTTCTGAAGAAGAAGCCATCACTGATAAGAGGGTTTGAGAGGTTCCACACTATGGTGAGAAGCTGTAGAAATTTGGACAGAGTAACCTTTGTATCGGGAGTAAAATCTCAACCAAAATAGACTTGAAAGTGCCAACAATGGAAGTCACAACTCGCGGGAAGTAAATCCGGCAGAGTTTCCTTTGTATGAGGAGTCAAAACTCAACTCAAAATGCATATAAATGTGCCAACTGCACTAACTGGGCATCTACTTCACAAAACCACTGCTATGTAAGTTCCAACTCGGCGTCAAAAGCATAAATAACCGTCCAGATACATATCCTATGGCGAGGGTACCGTAAAGGGGAACTCCAGCTACCTGTATCACCGAAGGTATCTCAACATTCAAGCACACCCCAGCTCAAAGAAAACCTCGCGCTATCGACTCTCCAAAAGGCTAATGCAGACACAAATGGACTAGCCACAGTCTCAGAAAGGGCTCTTCCGGTCCGAGTCTCAGAAACGGCCGGAAAGAATTGCCAAAATAGCCAAAAATGGCTCCACACGGAGTACAGTGGGCAGTGTCCGCAACTCAACGTACATGAGTAAAATCGCGCTCAAATAGGCGCCAAGAACTGCTGTATGCAGTGAAAGTGATCCCTGCGGGGATATCTGCTCTCAAAAGAGCTCAGTAGCACTATGTGTGCTCACAACAAAATGCATCTGTCAACGCATGTGTCCGCAGAGAATCTGCTGTCGAAATGACTACCAAATCTCCTGTGAAAGCGCTGTGTGTGGTAATCTGGAGAATCTATGAGTGAATGGGCTTAAAAACCCCCCTCTAGCCTGTAACCTGCGTGTCGGTGTCGCTATGTGCCGATTTCTGCCACCAGGCAAAAATATGCTAGTCGAATAGCCGCCAAAGGTGTCGTATCTGAAAACTGTGTCGTACAGGGCGATCGGTGCGCTCGGTGCCAATGCCGGGTGTCACTCCTCTATGACAGAGGTACCTCACCCGCGCATGTCGCAAGCTCGATCGTCGATCGCGGGAACGCGCTCGTCTGGGGAAGCGCCTGGTGTGGGTCGGATGTCGGAAATCTGCCGCAATGTGGAGTGTCGAGCCGGTGCGCATGAGCGGTGTCGATGTCGATGTCGCCTTCCGCCGCCGGGCGGAAGTGGCTAGCCAAATAGCCGTAAAATGCCAATGCTCGAACGATCAATACCGAGTCGGATCGGTATCGATTGCAGATTTTGCTCGATCTACGAAAATTGTCTCAAATTTGTCGGACTCGGTCGCTTGTGCTCGCTCGCAAGCACGGTGTCAAGCTCTCCTTTGTCTCTGTCACTCTCTCTTTAAGTCACTTGCTGTCGATTTCTCACAGCTCAAGAGTCGGGATCCAAGGGTTTGGAAAGGAGAAGGGGCGGTCGGAGAGTTGGGTTTGAAGGTCAAGCCTTGCATGGGGTGTGCACCCACCCTCAAAGACAAAACATGTTTGTGTCAAAAAAGCTTTTTTTTTTTAAAATCAAATTTTTTCAATAGCTCTCTCGATTTCTGCAGACGAGTGTGTTTGTGTGTGTGTGTGTGTGTGAGGATATCCTTACGGCGCCTGCTCCTCCACCACAGCGCTGCCTTGTGTGCTCCTGCATCTTGCGGTGCTTCCGACTGCTCAATTCGATACTACCCACAGCCCGAGTGTGTGTGTGTGTGTGTGTGTGTGTGTGTGTGTGTTCAACACACCACCACACATTGCATAGAGCGATTTGCAACGGTCTTGAGATGCAACTAGATCTGCAGCAATCTTTCGACAAGAATTGGTTGGCGCTCTTGTGAGCCCGAGTTCCCCCCCTTTAATCCAAGCTCCAATTCTGATTGTACTTTGCTGCAGAAAGCTTTATACCAATTGCCTTGCTTCTTGCTCGTTTCCTGCTACTGCTGCCTTTGACTGGCTGCCCCTACGCACACACTCCACGATTGTCCTCAGCTGCAATAGGCTGCTTGTGAAGCTGCTAATTGCTCTCGAGTGCTCGAGTTTGCAATGCCTTGCTTGCACACGGGCCTACTCGAAGTCCCCCCAAGCTCTCGGCTCAGCCCCGATTTGCTCTTCTTTCTCCCTGCTTCATGCTCTACTATCTATACAGCGATTTGCTTCCTCTTCGAGGCTTTCCCAAGCTAGTACTCAATTTTTCTTTCGACGAGTTTCTCGGTGTCCCAAATCTCCAAGCTTTGCACTATTCTCAACAGACTGCCTCTGATGTCGATTTCCTGCTATGCAGAGCTTTCCAAGCATCCAAAGATTCCTCTCAACAAGGAGAGCTACACACACGGGGTAGTCGGGGCTCGGGATCGGGGTGCCTTGATACCATTTGATGGCTCCGATTTGCCTGCAGAAGCTGCAAAGCTTCCCAAAGCTCTCACTCCTTGCTGTCCTTTGCTCGGCTTCAAAGCCTTCGATTTCCTTGCTTCTCCAAGCCAAGCTCGCAATTTCGAATCTGTTGCACACTGCCAAGCTCAAGCTTGAGCTCCGAGCTCCGCCATAGCCGGCGAGCTCTGTCGCTTTCGAGTCGATTGTCGGAGAGCGATCGCGCGTACGATTCGCTGCTGTAGCTCTGATACCAATTGATGAGTGCGCGTGTGCGTGTACGGAGTGTGTGCAAGAGAAGGGAAGAAGAGAATGGGGAAGGGGGAGATGCACAGGCAGCCACTGTGTGGGTTAGTGGAGAAGAAAGAGAAGAGTTAACTCTTCCTCTTTCTCTCCCTATATTGAATAGGGAAAATAAATTGTACAAGGGTGGTTTCCCACGGCCACCTGGCCTACACCCCAACATTACGGATGCTATGGAGGAGAGTCCCACATAACTTGGATTCTTTCCAGTTGCTATCAAAGTAATCCATTTCTATATTCATGATTTCGGGCTCCTCAACCACGCAGCTTGCGTGGAGCACACTCTCCACAGTCTCTTGGTTTGGTTGGATAAGGCCATTTATATTAATGTCGATGTCGATTTTGCTATAGCGAAGATTTGAAGGAGACATGACGAAAGGCAAGTCCCCCACTTTTGCCATGAATTCATTGTAAGATTGTGTTCTCACGGCACGGTCATAGGTGGCGGACCAGAAGGAAGTACTTGTGTGGGGAAGCCCCTTGCAAGGGGAGAATTTCCTAGAATTGGAACTTGGGATATCTGAAAATGAAAAATTGTCATACACAAGGGGTGTGGAAATGAAAATCAACAAACAATGCACAAGGGCTGAAGGTTGAAGAAACTTATGTTTTACCATTAAGTGTTACCTTTACAGTGCATATTTTTCGTGCATAAGCCTTTCCAGTTGAAATGCATGCATGCGTTCTCTTTTCTCTTCATGGATGCTCAGCTCCTTGCCTTCAAATAAAAGTATCTTGTTGTGTGTATGAGAGAGAGAGAGAGAGAGAGAGAGAGGGAGGGAGGGAGGGAGAGAGCTAACGGAGTTGAGCACAGCACACACACACACACACACACACAGAGAGAGAGAGATAAGGGAGATGAGCACAGCACACACAGAAACAGAGAGAGAGAGAGAGAGAGAGAGAGAGAGAGAGAGAGAGAGAGAGAGAGATTTGTTGATGTGTAGAAGAAAGGTCTGTCCAGGTGGCAATAAATTTTCCACGTTCTCCACGTCTAGTTAGAGTTCTCTCTCTCCGTCTGGGACCATGCATGCACGTATCAATAGTTACATAGAAGCATCATTCCTCTCTCTCTCTCTCTCTCTCTCTCTCTCTCTCTCTCTCAACCCTAACGACCCTCAACATCACGACCTTTGGCGCTAGTCAAATCCAAATGATACATTGAGTCGAATCCCATTATGTAGAAAAATGTCTTAAAAGTTCTTGTGAATGTATGAACTTGTTTAAAGATATGATAAATCATTTTAGTCCATGTCCTCTATCTTGTGATCTCTCTTTCCACTCTCTCTCTCTCTCTCTCTCTCTCTCTCTCTCTCTCTCTCTCTCTCTCTCTCTCTCTCTCTCTCGCGCGCGCGCAACACAAAGATTGCAAATCATGGAGACTAAAAGGATAAACAATACAAATGTTTCACATCTATCACATCACATTAAAGAAAACATCACTATCTCGTAATTTTTGTCTCTCGTGTCCCCTGCGCCTCGGCCTCCCCTCCCCCTCTCTCTGACAACACACATTCTCATTCCACAATAGTATAACCATCAACAATAATTGAATAAAAAGTGAAGTAAAATTGATTCTATACCAATTCTCTTGATAGCAAAAAGTAGAGGCATAAACATGGCTCTCGGAAGACACACACACAATAAGCTCTATCACATTACATTAAAAACATCATCTCTCTCGCTTTCCTCTCCTTGTCCCTCACGCCCCCCCTCCCTCTCTTTCAATTCAAATTCCCATTCCAAAATACTATAATGGGTACGAATCATAAACAATAATTGAATAAAGTAAAAATGATTTTGTATGCAAAAACTAGGGGCATATACATGATGGCTCTTGGAAGACTCACACACATATATGCTCATGATGAGCTCTTATCACATTACATAAAAAGAATTTTCTCTCTCTCCTTGCTTATATATATACACACAATGCGCCATTTTGACCTCCTAGTAACTTGTATAGTCATAACCCACCAATGTCATCCCAATAGGCAGTCTAATCATAGGAGCGCAAATTTCCTATAAATAGGCCCTCCCCCACACTTAAAAAATTTCATAGCTTGAATCCAACAACAAGCTCGAAGGTGTGCGTATATGTATGTATATGTATATGTGTGTGTGTGTGTGTGTGTGTGTGTGTGTGTATATATATATATATATATATATATATATATATATATATATATACACACACACACACACACACACACACACATATATATATAGATATAAAATAATAAGAGAGAGAGAGAGAGAGAGATCTCAAATCCATCAAGCATAGTATGGAATATATTCTATAACATCCTCACTCACATCATGAGTGACTGGCATAAAACTTTGTAGCGAGATGCTCTCATATGCTCTACATGCCATTATGGCTAAATAAGCTACCTACATGAATCTAAGATCATGCCAAAATTCATCTTTTTGGGAACATGCATGTTATATACTCATGATGGTAGTCTTCCACAAGACTAATTAAGTATGCATAGTATGGACTAAATACTACTATATCCCCACTAAATTCATGCACACTGGATATATGCATAGTATGGACTGATACTACAATATCCCCATTACTAAATTCATGTCAATTGGATATACACATAGGTTTCTCTATCTATATAAATTTTTAGTTATTCATCAATTTCTCTCTCGATCAATCACCTTTTTATCTATACTTAGAAAAACATCTAGCCATCATATGGTCGATCTATCTACCTATGTATGTATTTGTCTACGATACATCATAATAGTGCTTTGGATAGTTAACTAGAGATCTACCTAGCTCCCTATCTATCTATTTATATATTTACCCATTCATATCTCTATGCATCTATTTAGTAAAGAGGTTTATCCATCTATCTACCTAGCTAACTATTATCTACAATTTATTCATATATATTAATCAATCTATGTTTTCTTTTTAAATCTAATATATATTAGCTTGAAATATATATATCGATCAATTATATATATCCATCAATGCATGTGTTTATTTATCTTCTTTAAGGAAGGTGTACTATATAATAACTCGATATATATATTTATTCGGTAAAGGATCACTGAAACATACATAATGAGCATATTTGGACCATACAAAGTGTGAAGATTATGTATATTCATCGCATTATCCATGTATGTATGGATAATGATTTTTATATATCTATCGATCTCTGTTTTCTTCTACTGTCTATCTATATGGTTGTCTATCTAATTATCAATATATCCACTTACCTACCTATGTCTATCTATATATTTGTCTCTACCTATTCATATGCCTATCTATCTATAAGTCTACCTCATCTACCTACCTAGCTTTCCATCTATCTATCAATATTTTTCGTCTATCCATCCATAGTCCATCTATTGTCTATAGCTTTAAGAACTATCTATTACCATCCACTGTCTATAGCTTTGAACTATCTATTACCCGAATAGGCCAAAAACCAAAACCAAAACCAAACCACATAAGGAGAACCTCCTAAAAAGTTAGGAATTTACACCCAACACACAACCATCTTTTTCTCTATTCATAATGTTTTGCTTTGCTTGCTGTCTCTCTCTCTAGAGATGAATTGAAAGGTTATATACGTCCAACTCTTCCCGTGTGTGTGATGCATTTTTACCACTTGCACTTGTGATTTATCTCGAGCCAGCAACATTGATTGTGGGCAGCAGTACAAGTGGCACGGGCTTCGAGCTCCCCCAGCTTGCACTTACGTCTAGACACTGGGCATGGGCAGCTTATTCTCGTTGTTGGGCTACTTCATTACACACCCAAACCACTACATGTGTGGGCCACATGCAGAACCTACATACGTGTGCTTGCATACGCATTAGCACAAATATGCATGCACCCACACATACATGTGTCCATATGAATTCAAAAGACAAGATAGAAGGGGCAAAACAACAATAGAGGAATTATTATAACATTTGTGCATGCTGTGCATATCAATGAAAAGAAAGTTTTGCTTATAACATATTACTCTATTTTGTTATGTGTTGCTCACTTTCATGTTTAAATACTCACATTTAAATGTGTAGCACCATAGCAGCAAACAAAAATTAAAATTTAAACTAAGTTAGCATGTTTCAAGATACTCCATTTGCTTAATGCCTACAATAAGCTTGGTATGAAAGTTAAATTCAGCTCCAAGACATAGAGATGTTGGAACGCTAACATGCCTCTCAAGACAAAGATTAGAAGGCAATCACTGGTTACTATGTCAGAGGCGGACCGTTCACAAGTGCAAGGCTTAACCGCCAACTGTGCATCACAATCCTAGCTGAGAGAGGGGCTCAGGAGAGCGGGCATCCATTGCAGACAGCTGCCTTCCATCAGGATGCGTTCGCACGGACAATTGGTAAAGAAACATTCCTAAAAAACAACCAGAAAACAACTATGTAACAAGCCTCTCTCTCTCTCTCTCTCTCTCTCTCTCTCTCTCTCTCTCAGACACACACACACACCACACAAACAGCACACACAGAGAATAAGTTTTATCAAGAAATAAATGCAGGATAAAGAAATAAAAATATACAAGGTTAAGCATTATCAAGAAATAAATGTAGTATCAACAAATCCAAAAATACAAATACTCTATCAAGTACTATCAGGCAATAAATGCACACATCCAAACAAACAAACGCATAACACACGTACAACAAATAGACAGGGATATATATTCAACCTGTTAAACATGTCACATGCGCCAATCACCAAGTGCACACCTCTTGCTCCGACCCATACCAAACATAAGTCTCTTCCTTCAACATTTTCTCCCTCAACTGCCACCGCTGCTTATAGTCTTCATCCTTCAAGTCGAACACACAATCACCAAGAAAGAGTCTCATCAAGCCATCGAACAACCTGCGTACCCCTTCAACTTTCCCATTACCATAATTAACCTTGGGCAAAGAAAACCATTGGGAGCTCAAGTAGTAGGTGCCAACGAGCATAGGGCCATCCGCATAACTTGCCTGTCGATCGTCACGATAATTCTTCCTGTAAAATTCAGTGCCCTTCTTGAATTTCACCTGTAGTTCTTCAACATCCGTTCTCTTCATGCCTGTGATTCCCTGGTGCCTTTTAAACTCAGCCATAGAATTCATATCAATCCTCCCATCTCTAATCTGCACATACCCTTCTGGAACAAGAATCCCATACGACCACGTGGACGAGGTCATAACCAAGACATACATAAATCTACCATGCCCCCTTGACAAGTTAACCATAGCATGCTTAACTGCATAAAAACCAACTTGAAATCGAGCATTCCATTTATGTTTGTCTTCCAGAAACATGCGTTCCAACACACATACAACTCTGTCTGGATTGAAGATGATATTAGACTTGGAGGCAGCCTTCTCCCGCGGTCTGTCATCACTGACATGAAGAACTCCATCAGCAAATCCTGTTGCCACATCAGCATCCTCTTGCAAGTCACCCAACAGCTCAGCAGCTTCCTCTGGAAAGAGAGACAGTCCCTGATTATCACCATCAGACCGACTGGTCCCAAATGGTTCCTGTACATCCTCCGTGTCTGGATTAATGTAGCATCCTAAATTCTCCTCATCGTCGACCTTCCTTTTCTTGCTCCCTACCATCAATTCCTCATAAGACCACTTCCGCTTCAACCCGGCACAGCGTTGATTGTGAATTTCCACGTCCTTCCTGGAGGGTTTTGTGAACTTCCACACACCATCCAAAAATGCAAAATGCACAGGAAATGCTTGCCGCTCAGTTTCTGCCTTGCAATATGCATGTTCTGCTTCCAGGAATTTATTAAACCATCTCCACCTAGCCTGAGCTGTTTCCTTTTCATCCAGAACATTCCCCTCGAACTTTTCTTGAACGGGAAAGTGGCATCCCACAAGAACATCAACAATCTCCACTAACGGGAAGTTGGCAGCAAACAAATCTTTGTGGAAGAAACTTGGAGCAATCTTTGCTGGATCTGTGACTCTCCACTTCTTCCTCTTGATGCTTGCAGAGGAAGAAGTTAAATGACTACGAAGCGAAGATACAGAACCGTGTTCCTTCTCTGCATCCGGTTCCTTCTTTGGATCCACTCCTGGAATCTCCTCCTCTCCTTCCTTTGGGACATCCGCTTTGTCAGACGCAGCACTCGATCTTGAAGATCCCGCACATTCCTAGACTTTGGCAGACCAGATCTTGTGAGTAAATCCTGAACTGCAAGCCAGAAGCATCAAATAAGCAGCCAGGAAAAGACATCCAGTGAGGGAAAAGCAGCAGGAAAATACGTACACTGCGTTTTTTTCAGACGTTGCACGCCCTCCTCCATGAGATTTCCCAGATCAGGCTTCATTCGGTAAGGAAAGCACGTCGCCATGCTAACTGCGCTCGATCGCGCTACACAGAACGAGAGAGAGTATGTTAGGGTTTGATGCCTTTTGTGATGTAGGGTTAGGCTACACTCACTCACTGTGGGCGTAGAACATGGGACAACCCATCATCATCATCATGAACCACCAAAATTTGCTCGGCCTCAAATTTTTATTCTTGCCCCCGACCATGAAATTATAAGAAGCACATGCAAATTAGTCGCAACTTGCTATGGGAAAACTCGGCTATAATGAAGCCTAGCATGAAGGGAAGTAGCAAATAGAAAGAATCAGTATAGAAAATAAGTAGTTGTTGATAGGGCAAAGGTACCACTAAAGATAGATGCCTGCGCATGTAGTTGTTGGCATTATGTGAGAACGATCTACATTGTAATGCAATATCACCTCAACCGGTTCATCTACGTGCGTAGCACCCTTGCAAGGTTTTTCCAAAGCTTGTACAACGCCCACATGTCACACTTCTAAGGATAAATACGAATAGTTTATGGTAGTTGTCCAGCATCATGCGCCATGATGTGCAAAAATATATCCACCCACAGACCCTCGGATCAACGTTTTCCCAAATATAAATCCACCGCACATGTAGGCAAAACCAACCTTAACCCATGTGTGTACACATCTTTAGATATTGTTTTAGAGAGAAATAACCAATTCATGTGCACATGGAATGGAAGTACACAAATCATTTCGTCACTATGGGTGTAGAAAATGGGGCAACAACCCATCATCATCATCATAAACTGCCCAAATTTTCTCGGCCTCAAATATTTCTTCTTGCCCCCGACCATGAAGTTCTCAAAAGTTGTTGCTGCCTGCGCATGTAAATTAGTAGCAGTTTGCTATGGGAAAACTCAGCCACCATAATGAAGACTAGCACTACTAAGGGAAGTAGCAAATAGATAAGATTAGAACAACAAATAAGTACTTGATAGGGCAATTACATATCTTTGTATACATATGTGAGTTTTTTCATATGTAGATACTTGAAGACTCTTGGTTTGTCATGCTTCTTTCCTTGATGGGAAAATAGCATTTGGAATTGGCCTCCTTGTTTATCTTCATACAAGCATTGAATGCTTGAAGCGCTGGTTTGGAAGCTTCATTTAATCATGTATTCTGAAAGAGGCTCCATGCGACTATCAGGCATTATAGTTCTTCCATTGTGTGAGGCTTCCTGATGAATGTTTGAGCCTTCCAATGTTGGCATTCATTGAACTTGACCAGCTTCTGACTTAAGAGAGCTTGTTGTTTCAGCCTTCGTACCCTCCCCTGGATACCTTGTACATCTTGTGTGGTCACCTTGCTTGATGGTTTGTGGTAGCATCTTGGGATCAAAGCCAGGTGGGTGGCTAAGAGTAGGCTTTAATGCTTGTGGCCCATTGAGGCCGACTATCTCACTTGGATATGGCATTGTGTTTGGTGTATTCGCCCTAGGAGTTCTTGAAATAAATAAAGCTTGATAGTTACTAGGATTCATACGAGATACGAATGGAAACCAACCCTTTGCCTCTTCTTCTGATAGATCTGGTGGGGGAATGGGCCTGTAGAAATTCTTAGTTTGATCTTGATAAAAGATTTTCTTGCTTTCTGGGTCCTCATACATCCTTAAGAGTGGGGTTCCACTATTATAGTATATGGAGGATTTGGATGAAACTTTTCAAATGTAATCCCCATGGCACTTCTAAAAAATTTAATGTTGCTTTCGATGTTTGGTGATCGAAATACAGCATTTGTATCTAATAGAATAGGCATGTATGTTGAATTGGATTCCCCAGAATTCAACATTATGTGTTGTTGACTTTGGACACTGGATTCTCTTGAACCTGAGATTACTTAGATAGTACGAACTAGTACTATACTACAATCTTGAAAACCATTTTGTTTTCATTGTGGTCCCTATTCAAGCTCTCATCATCCGATGCTCTACTTATCCACCTATGAATCCTTGAGTTGAGACCCATGAAGGAACCTCAGATTCGTCTCCTGTTGAGATGGCCTCTATTCCTTCTATTGGTGTCCTTGCCACATCTCGATAGGAGTGATCAATCGCGTTAATGCATGTGATGGCCTTTGGTTGCCGTAGGTAGATGTAGTTGGATCCCCAATCCTGAATCATTTTTAGTTGCCGCATGAACGGACGTCCAAGAATGATGTCATAATTTGGGTTCTTCCCAAAATCTACTACTGCAAATGTATGCTCGTACTCCACTCCACACGAGGTGAGAATGACTTTCTCTAGGAGTCCGATAGGTTTCCCAATGTATCCATCAGCCAACTATAACTTTATGTATGTTTGCTTTAAAGCTGGTCTTTCCCCGAGTTTCCCACATCTTTTTTGTGGCAATTGCAACTCCTACTCCACAATCTAGGATAGATAAATTGCTATGCCCTGCGTATTCTACTGGTAGGGTGGTGTTTCCATCATTTCCCTCATAATATTCTCCTTCTTTGTTTAGTGGTACTAGCTCAATCGATTGCTTTTGCCCTTCCCTAGCCGACTGTTGTTTTTCATTCTATCTCTTTTTGCTTCTAGCTCTTCTGTCCCTTCCTTCCTTCCAACTATTTTTGTGGCTCCTATTGCTCTTACTAAGGACATTGCCTTGTTCTCCTGTATGGTGCTCCTTGGCGTTGGCCTGAGCACTAGTTATTCCTGAATAGACACAACTTGTTCTGTTTTTGATGCTCTTAATGGCATGTGAAGTGTTGGTGAATGAATTGGTTTGTTGGCCCTCTATTGGTCGAATGACCACTCGTGGCATGCATGTTTCCTGAACCAATCAGTTTGGATTCACTCGGAGATACTGCGTCTAGTCGTTTTTGATGACAAGACCTAGCACCTAGTGATGTAGTTTTTGATTGCGACAAACGAATAGTTTCTTTTGAAGTGCTTGCCTCCCCTCCTCGGTTAAAAGACCTTCCTAGGTGTTTGAAGTCTCCCCTCCTCGGTTAAAAGACCTTCCTAGGTGTTTGAATTCAGATAAGAGATCCCACTCTTGGCCAAAGGTATCCTTGAGGATTATGGATTTGTGAAAGCTCTCAGTCCTATTGAAGAAGACGTAAAGCACCTTTTCATCAGTCAGGCCGTGCTTCAATGGGTTCTTTCTGTGATAGAAGAACTCACTCCCTGAGTCATTCCTCTTGTATAAGGCTCTATTGTCATCACCTATGCAGACTCTTTTTGTTACTACCAAATTAATCATCTTGAGGTTTGGTTGGACTGACCTGGATGGTACTTCATCTACATAGTGCACTTCCCTCGGTACTATCCGGCCCAACACATCTACTGCATCAGGGTTATCTGCGAATAGATATGACACTCCGTCTCTACCCATGTATCGATCTCCCTGGTAGTTCACCCATAGTGCTAGATCAAAATGAGAGTGGCAATCCTCGATCTTGACCACGTAGTGATTCGTACAATCCTTGCAGATCTTAGCACCATACATGTTTTCTCGTGCAAATGTGATCTTGACATTATAGTCCAATTTGAAGCTATGGGATCTTGAAAGGTTAGATGCTGTGGTGGCCATGCCCATGCTTGGCGGGCTTCGTAAGCAACACTCTCTTGGTGGTGGTCATGCCTATTTTGGATTGTTTCCTATTTTGGGCAGTTTCCTATTTTGGGTTGTTTAGAGGCCATTTTGGTCAATTTTTCTGGGAGATTTTCAAAATTATTTGACCTTACCCAAACTTGTCTAGAACTCGTTTTGAAGACAGTAGATCACTACTACACGAAAAATAGCGCACTTTTTTCGGACAAAATTGCCCGGATTTTCGTCAGTTTCCCATAGTGAATTCACTATGCGAAAATCGTCCCGGGACTAGAATTTTGACTATGGGTGTCATCCCACTCGTAACGATGCGAAACTTATACTCCCCAAATTTGGCACCAATGACCGAGAAAAAGGCTCCATACTCTTTTTTTTTTTTTTGAACCTCTTCTCTTTCCCCAATGGTTGCAAGACTAGCAGTAGCAAATGCACCTGTATGTGTATGACAAGGAATTGCGATTCCTTATTTGACTAGATTCACAAGATTGCTGATAACTTGAGCTCCGGAAGGAATTTTGATGATTCGTAAAGACCGTTAAAATCCTGGGACCATACTCTACAAGGCTAGCACAAAAAGTTTATAGCAGTATGAAGGATGGTAAGGAATCGCGATTCCTTACCTAACACACAATGATATGTTTTGGTTTTTCAGATATGTTAAGCACATTCAGTAGAGCTCAAAAAGTATGTTGCCCACCAAAAGTGGATTCTGAAAGCATATCAGAACATGCAATCTGTGCTATTTCAGAGACAGGATGATAGAATGATGACCACATGAGTTTCAAATGTCACATTTATGAACTAACAACACCAGTGTGCTCAGTAAACATAGGACAACCCATCCATGACAGAATATCTGACACACAGTGACATGTTTTGAAAATCTAGGTGTATTAGACACATACAACAGAGTACAATGGGTATGTTTTCATCAAAACTTGGAATTTGTAAACTCCTAGAATAGTCAATATGTGTTATTTTAGCTGCTGAGATGCTAAAATGATGACCACTTACCACAATTTAAAACTCCAAAAATTATGAACCAATTTGGTCAGTATGCTCCTTAGACATAGCCCAACACAGTCATGCAGAAAAAGTATGGTAGTATGTAGAATGGTAAGAGATCGCGATCTCTTACCTGACACACAGTGACACTGTTTGATTTGCCAGTGTTGTTATACACATGTAGTAGAGTCTCCTAAGTGTATTTTCATCCAAAGGTGGGGTTTGTGAGCATGTCAAATCATGTGTTTATGGCTGTTTTACCTGTTTAGGTTCTAAACTGATGATCATGCCCAATTTATGAGTTTCTTTTCAGATCTAACATGACCAGAATGCTTAATAGTCCTAACCCAACACAGCCATGCAAAAAAATGTAGCAGTATGATGACTGGTAAGAAATCGCGATTTCTTATCTGGGGCCAAATTTCAAATTTTTCAAATATGTTCCAACTGCAGCTTTTTCATGCAAAAAGATGATGTTCTATCATATCATAATCATTCTGAACAATTTTTAGCTCAATGAAACAAGCCTATTACCATACATGAATGCTTTTCTATTTAATGGTCAAGACTCCCCTTTTTTTATGGTTTTAGACCCTTTTCGCGGGATCGGTGAGACCTACCCTACCTACTCCTAATGCGAAAAAAAATGTAAAATAAACGACAAAATAACTTAAAGAAAAACGATGCAAAATGAATGCTACAAAGAGCTCACGAAGGTCTAAATCCTAATGCCAAATGAAAAGGCATAGCATGTCCTACACATTATCCTTACCTAATCTAAGAGGTCCTTGAGAGTCCCACCCTCTGGCTACCTCGAGAGCCTTGAAGTCCCACTCCAACCTCTCACCTACTCTAATGTGAAAGTGAAAGTATTGTAATCGAAATTAGAGGAACCTTTGACAGTGATAAAAGCAAGAAAGACCCGCTAATCTAGGTACTCATACCTCAGCAGCTGTGCCAATGTTAGCGGCACACCGCGACTGGACGTCAAAGCATAGCATTTTCGGACACTAACATATTATCAATGCCTGGGGAAGTGACCCAATTAGTGCATGGAGGCTACGTAGGCCTATCAGACGCTACGGGATCTATCAGCAACACAATGAAAGCAACACATAACCAATCGAATAAGGAATCAAGCTAATACAAACAACACAACTCTCTTTACAAGACTTTTCAATGAGCAAACATCATTCATATGTATATAACATAGAGGAACATGATCAAGCACTCAAATCTCAGATTTTGAGATGGTAAAAAATCGCGATCTCTTAGCTACCAGGGCAGAAAATCAGTGTTTTTGGGCTTGCAAACACACTAGTTACGTAAGTAGATGCTCTACATACTTTTGCATGCAAAAGGAGTGTAATTAAGGCCCCAAATCACTCTAATTAGCTTACTAATGAGCGGATAAAGAGAGCATTAATCATCACTATAAATTGAACATTAGACAGTAGAAAAGCAATTGATAATCACTTACACTTTATTAGAGACACAATATGAAGCAATGTTGATGCATAAATAGCTCCAATGAATCCTTCACAAATGGCTATGAGAGCTCTCACAAACGTGCAGCTCTCTTTCTTCACTTACAAAAGGTTATCTTTTAAAAAGAGGTTTTTGACTTAAATACCTAGGTTATGAGGTTGTGGGTTCAATCCTTCTACAAATTGGAAGCCCATGGCCCCATTTAAGTCATAAAAATGAGGAAAGTTACATTTGTATTATGGGAGTAAGCCTTTAGCTTGGAAAAATAGTTCCCGCAGCAATGTGGGTTCTCGTATCCATTCCCATAACCGCTCCCGTAACCTCTCTCTTTATCTTTGTCGTTCCGTTCCGCATGCGTTGTTGTAGCCGTAGCCCCGAAACACTGCGTCTGCTCCCATTTACTCTTCCTTCTTCCATTTAAATGCTTTGCGGTCCTATTGCACTCTCATAACATTCCATCTTTAGCCTGTTGTTCTCCAAATACTCTGTATTTGCTTTATCATATTTCTCAAAACATGGTTGTAGGACATTAATTAAAATGACCGCCTTTTTTGCTTTAGCTTTGTGTTGACTTCTTGCAATAGCTTCTATGTCGTTGACTTTCTGAAATAGTGTACTATGCAATGTTAGTCAACCACTCATACACATGAGAGTTCATGGTGTGCTAGATGTGCTTAAGATAGCACTACCTAACAATATAAGGGCATGCGAATTGGGCCTAGTTCTATACCTCCCAATATTTAGTCTTTTTTAAGAATTGTAAGCTCCATGTTTTATTCACTTGCAAATTTTAAAAGCTAACCCCTTGGTGGTAGAATAGTCCTTAAATAAATGAACAAGATCTTCTGAAGCTACTTTGCACCCTAAGCAAACATCATTGCCAATTCCCAAAATCTTGATTTGGTAGTGCTTAAGATAGCACTAGAGTCGGGCCTAGTTCTATACCTCCCAATATTTAGTCTTTTTTAAGAATTGTAAGGTCCATGTTTTATTCACTTGCAAATTTTTAAAGCTAACCCCTTGGTGGTAGAATAGTCCTTAAATAAATGAACAAGATCTTCTGAAGCTACTTTGCACCCTAAGCAAATATCATTGCCAATTCCCCTAATCTTGATTTTGTTGTCCCCATAATATCTTCCATGAAAGGACTTTTGTATAGTAATATAGAGGCTTGTGTCACACCTAGTCACGTGAACATCCCATTTTGGGATTGTCTAGTGCACTTGGTGTTACACAAGGTCCATATGAAAGCAACAAAATAAGTTGCCACAACCCACCAAAAATTTATCATAGGCCAAGTTTTAAGGCTTCTAGCTTGATGCTTGACTAAGGGGCCAGGGCCCAAGTTTCAATCCAACTATGCACTCTTGCATCACTTTTTGAACGCGTGTCCAGGTGAGAGCATGGCAAATTTTTCATTAATATAAGTTAAAAGCGCTTAAAATTGGGTATTCAATAAAATCAAATTTTGTCAAACATTATACATTTTTCATTAGGCATATGTTTAAAAGTGATAACAGATGTTAACATTGCCGGATATAATGTGTACCTATCCCGGTACGCCGGAGAAGGCTCAGTTTTGTTGGCACTGCCTTTAGGCAGTACGTTGGTATGGTTTGGAGAGGAAAAAAAAGTTGTAGTTACGTGGTTGTTAACTTCAGTGTAACGCTTGTTATTTACTTGTTGCATTGGAAGTGTTATTTAGTTGTTGCATTGGAAGTTGCATGCATCGCATGATCTCACCTTTCAAGGAAAGCCAATATTCAGCTTGTTCAGGCTCTATGTTCAAGGAATAGGTTTGACAGAGCATCTACGCGATCGCCTGAAGGTACCTCTCCAGGCTCTTCCTCTCTTTGTGCATCCTCTTCTAAGGTACCTATCCCTCTCTTTGTCCATTCTCTATATGTGCATCCTCTTCTAAGGTTTCTGTTTGTCTTTTAGCAAGTGGGTTACTACACAGACGTGGTGGAGATCTCATGGCTAGCTGGAAAGGCTTTCTCCCTCGCCATCAGACCCCTCCTCTCATCTTTGCCTCCCTACCCACCTCCTGTTATTCCCCCATTTAGAGACAAAGAGCACAGATAGATAGATAGATAAATAGATAGATAGAGAGAGAGAGAGAGAGAGAGAGAGCGAGATTTTTCGTACACACACACAGAGGGGGAGAGAGAGGGAGGGAGGGAGAGCTCTCTGAGGGAAGGCGAGGTTGCGACTACACACAAGCATGCACAACCCTTCCCTTCCCCTCTCTCTGGTCAAGTTTAGCAGGCACACCCTTCCCCCCTCAAGCTCTGTCTCGCCAGCACCAACTCTCTCTCTTGCATGATCGTGTACATTCTTCATACGTGCACGAGAAACAACAGAAAGCAATCAAGATGACCCCATTGTCTGTGCTCTTGGTCTCTGGGTATGATGGCGGGGGGGGGGGGGGGAGAGAGAGAGAGAGAGAGAGAGAGAGAGAGAGAGAGAGAGAGAGGAGAACACGTGTTGTTTATATTATTCTCTATTGATTGATGTCTTTAGTGCATGCTTTAGTTGTGAGATTAGAGTGTGATTAGTATGCGATTAGTGGGCGACCATAGATTTCTTGTATCTAGAGCTAGGATTATCCGTTTTGAGCACGGGTTAGTGCGTTAGGATCCTCTCTTGATACCCTACATGACCATACAAATCCACGTCCAGATCTGTGACCTGTAGGTACCAATATGCCCTTTGGCCAAGTGGTCATATCAGGTGGGTCAGCTCTGATTTCAGATCCAGACACATATTTGTGATCCTTACGCATAGGGGAACACATCCATATGCTCATATGTGCTAGATGTTGATATGACCCAATACGCTCTTTGGCCATCCTAATACGTTTTATGGCCATATCACCTTTGGACATATCTAGCCTAGATTTAGCCTTTATATCACATTCTTGTTCATTCCTTGTAGTATTTGATGCATTTGGAGTAGTAGTAGAGTGGCTAGACTAGTCATTTTGGCTAGATTAGCTTACTCAAGAGTAGATAGTGTGTAGATAGAGTGTAGATAGCATGTGTTGAGATCATTTGTACTCTTAGATACGTGGCGTTGTGGCTTGACAACCCACTAGGGCCTCCGACCACCCACCCTTTGGGTCACGCTCCCTCGGTATTTACATATCATTTATTGATGGTCTTACTGACATCCACGATACTACATGTGTGACATTGATGCATGCTTCATAGTACAGTTTTCTTGGCATCGTGTAGATCATTGTTGGAGTTCCATTCTGAGCTCTTGGACTTCTTGCCTCATTTTACTAGATATTTTGCTTATGTGGCTAATCTAGTGTTGAGTGATGACTTGGAGTTATGTCTTGTGTGGCGGGTGAGAACATCTTTTAGTGTTGACGGGTGTAGGTCACAGGTGACAACATAAGCCTTAGAGAAGTCTCTTCTGAGTCAGTATTATTTTTACAGTCTCATGTTCTTTCGGTGGTCTCTCCCATTATTTCTTCTTAGGAAGCACTTCTGTTGGAAATATTGTTTTCTCCTTAGGAATGTTTTCAACCTTTAAAATGTATGGGGAAGGATAAATCTCCTAGATGGGATGGTCTTACTGTGCGCTTCTTTTTATATTTTTGGGAGTTGTTGGCTACTCTAGTATGTGATATTTTTAATAGAGTTTTTAATAGGGAAATAGTAGACCCATGGATTTTTCAAGGCCTGATTATATTGATTTGCTAAGCAAGTTGCTTGCTCCTTGCCTAAGCATTGGAGGCCTATCACCATGTTATATGTGCTTTATAAGATTGTTTCTAAGGCTTTGGCCATGAGACTTATGCCATGTTTGCAAAGAGGGATCCCTCCTCATCAGCATGGGTTTATTAAGGGGAGATCTATATATGACAACATTTTGTCTACTCTGATTGGGATTGTTCTTGCTCGTTTCTCTGATCAAAAGTGTATCCTTTTCCAGCTTGATATGGACAAAGCTTATGATATAGTCTCCTAGTCCTTTATTGATACTGCTATGACAAAATTGGAGTTTCTTCCTAAAGTGGCTGATTCTATGCTTGCCCTCACCACTAATGCTTATTCTGAGATTTTGTGTAACGGGGTATTCCCTTAGCAAGGACAGTCAAACAGGCCCCCTTATCATTTGTTGCGGTTACTCATATTTTAAACCTAGAAGTTGCTACTGAAAAAGGTAATATTTCTGGTTTGTTGCTTCGTGATGGAAAACAATTGTTAACCAAGATGTTTGCTGATGATTCATTGCTATTTCTCAAAGCTGAAACTTTTGTGTTGAGAAATGCTCTTCAAATTGTTTAGGACTTTTCCACCACTTGTGGATCCATGTGTGTAATATTGAAAAGTCTAGGTTGCTTTCTATTGCAGAAGACAATGCTTTTGACCCCCCTTGTTAGACATCTGGGGACTCCTATTGGGTTGATATTTTTGCTAAGCAAAGGTTTGATTGGGTTATGGCCAAGATAGATTCTAAAATGCAAAAATGGACTTTATCAAGAATGTGCTCTTCTCTTATGTTTTGTTTTATATTCCTTTTTTGAGCTTTAACATGGCTAGATGGAATGTCTTTTTGAAGCATATTAGGTTTTTCCTTTGTAAGAAGTCTTTGTCTTGAAACATGACTGTCTTTTTGAAGCCTAATAAATTTTTCCTTTGGACGAAGTCTTTTCTTAAACATAAAGCTATTCATTGGATTTCTTGGGACTATTTATGTAAGCCTTAGTAGTTTGCTAGATTGGGGATTTTGAATATGCATTTTCAAGCAATAGCTGTGTGTGCTAAATTTGTGGTGTATTTTCATAATCCTCTATAATCTTGGACCCTTATGTTGATTCACATGTTGGGTCTTGCTAAATTTCATACTATTGGTGGGTTTTGGAAAAACCACTCTTGGAAGCAAAAGCTACTTTTAATGCCCCTCTGCTATTGAAAAAGGCACATTTCTTAGTTGATATTTTGCACAAGATTTAGTAGGCTACTATGGCATTATCCTAGAAAGGGTCCCACAGATACACTTGTAAATGCTTTATTGTAAGGCTTTGTCTCATGGTCTTATTTGTGGGATGATTCTATCGTTGGTATCAAGACTATTGCTCAACTGAAAGTTATGTTTGGACTACATGATAAGGCTTTGCCTTTACTGTCTAAGGCTCTTGAAGCTTTATCTAAATGGTTGATCTCACATTGGATTAATGAGGGGTGCTTGTTTTCTGATTGGGTGTGGCTTCCTCCGTTGATTCATCCTCACACCCATTTAGTCAACTTGTTTATACTGCTATTGGATGCTTGGCCGAGCAAGCTTAGTAGGTTATGGAAAAAAAAATGGTGTGCTACACTATTTTGTCAGAGTGCTACACTATTTTGTGTACATTTGTCAGAGTGCTACACTATTTTGTTCTAGATTGGGGTTTACATGCTTCTGGTTTGTTGCATTTTTTCAAATTGTTGTGGAGGATTCTTTGCAGATGATCATGTTGTGTGCAAAGCTTGAGGAAATGCAAGTACTCTTGTGTACATGTGTCATTAACAGCTTGAAGCTATATGTTACATGTATTTATGTATTGTTGTTGATCCTCCAGGTGAATTCTGTATTCAACAAGGTCTTTTGGATGAAAGGGATTTTTAGTGTGGGGAATGGTTGCATTTGACCCCATTGGTGTACGGTAACATGTTGGGTAGAATCTACTTTGCTCCTGAAGGCTTTCCCAATTCCTCACAGGTTTTTCAAGAATGTTGGCCCCTTATATCTATTGAAGGTCAAGAGTTTACACTAGATGAGAAGGGTGTCTTCAAGTTTCCTAGGAACCCCAAAATGCTCTCTCTCTCTCTCTCTCTCTCTCTCTCTCTCTCTCTCTCTCTCTCTCTCTCTCTCTCTCTCTCTCTCTCTCTCTCTCTCTCTCTGTTGCAAGGTTTCCAAACCTTGTACCATGCGTGGCAGCTATGTGCACGTTTTCCCAAAGATAAATTCACCACACGTGTAGGTGAAACCAGCCTTACTTAACCCATGTGTATACATCTTTAGAGATTGTTTTAGCCAATTCATGTGCACATGGAATGGACGTAAATAGATCACTTCGTCACTCACTGTGGGTGTAGAACATGGGACAACCCATCATCATCATCATAAACCACCCAAATTTTCTTGGCCTCAAATATTTATTCCTACCCCCGACCATGAAATTATAAGAAGTGATGCTTGCACATGCAAATTAGTCGCAACTTGCTATGGGAAAACTCCGCAGATGCAGGGAAAACTCGGCTATAATGAAGCCTAGCATGAAGGGAAGTAGCAAATAGAAAGAATCAGTATAGAAAATAAGTAGTTGTTGATAGGGCAAAGGTACCACTAAAGATAGATGCCTGCGCATGTAGTTGTTGGCATTATGTGAGAACGATCTTTATTGTAATGCAATATCACCTTAACCGGTTCATCTACGTGCGTAGCACCCTTGCAAGGTTTTTCCAAAGCTTGTACAACGCCCACATGTCACACTTCTAAGGATAAATACGAATAGTTTATGGTAGTTGTCCAGCATCATGCGCCATGATGTGCAAAAATATATCCACCCACAGACCCTCGGATCAACGTTTTCCCAAATATAAATCCACCGCACATGTAGGCAAAACCAACCTTAACCCATGTGTGTACACATCTTTAGATATTGTTTTAGCGAGAAATAACCAATTCATGTGCACATGGAATGGAAGTACACAAATCATTTCGTCACTATGGGTGTAGAAAATGGGGCAACAACCCATCATCATCATCATAAACTGCCCAAATTTTCTCGGCCTCAAATATTTCTTCTTGCCCCCGACCATGAAGTTCTCAAAAGTTGTTGCTGCCTGCGCATGTAAATTAGTAGCAGTTTGCTATGGGAAAACTCAGCCACCATAATGAAGACTAGCACTACTAAGGGAAGTAGCAAATAGATAAGATTAGAACAACAAATAAGTACTTGATAGGGCAATTACATATCTTTGTATACATATGTGAGTTTTTGGCCTGCCCCAAAGGGGGGAGGCCTTAGTGATGGTTTCCCTTTTTGATAATGAAAAAGGGGGATTATTTTTAAAAAATCATAATTTTTTGCCTGCCCAAAAGGCTAAGGCCATAGTGATGTGTTCCCTTTTTCCTAATTAAAAAGCAGAGGTTTTAAAAAAATATACATTTTTTTTATTGGTTAGTTGCCAGAGTAAACACTCATTATAAAGATTTTTGAAGATAGAGCTTTGCACACACTCATTACAAGGATTTTTGGCTTGCTCCAAAGGGGTGAGGCCCTAGGATAGGAAATTAGGAATCCCAAGAAAAAAAGATTTCCTGTCGTGCATGAATCAGAAGATTCAGACGCCCCAAGCACCGTCGTCGTCGACCTTCCTCTGCCTACTGGAGCCTAAACCTTCGTCGAAGGTTTAGGCTAGTCGCCCTTTGCTGCAAAGCTCCCACTGCCTGCGGCTTGTCCGCACGTGAGAGAGAGAACCAGAGCTCGTGACGATCCCTTGGAGCCTTCTGACCTGCAAAGCTGTCAAAGAGGTGCGTCTGGGCAGCATGCATCACTTGCGACACAGCAATGCAGCATCCCATTGTCTACGCTAATACATGTGAGAGGGTGGGGGGCCACTCACATCTGACGACACTCACGTACCTCGGGTCGCTTGTGTGGAGCAACCCAACGACCTGGCAAAGAAATAAGGGATAGAGAGGATGGTGACCTGAGGAGGGACGATGGTGGGCTAAGCAAAGGGTCCCGCCTTGAAGTTCAAAAAGCTTGTCTCAGTCTACTCCTTTTGTCCTAAGAACGAGGGATTGGTTGTATGAAGAACAGATGCGGGAACTGAACAATTGCTCTATATCTCTTTGTCATACCAACAACCGTTATTTCTGTATGGCTCCCTCAAGAACAAGGCATATAAGCTCGGAGCTTGTTGTCGATAGTTGTGGCTTGGGTTGATTTGCACCATCTCTCTCTCTCTCTCTCATCACACACACACACACACACACACACACACACACACAAGCGATAATGATGGATAGAGAAAGAGGTGCATTTGCTGATATTCAAGTTGAAAGGGGTGCTTAAAAGTAATCGATTTTTGCACCCAATAGAATATTGATCTCATCTAAGATGGGCCTTTGACACAGGACGAGTACCTTGCAGCTATTGCTAGAGCAAGCTCACTATGTGCTACTACTCTGCACATTCAAAGAGTAGCTTCAACAGCATGTGCAGGTTAATGCACAGAGATGGAGGCAAACATCGGCTACTCTGACAGTCTTAGTAGAGTTTATCATCGACATCGTCCTGAAGAGCGAGAAGAAGGCGACGGTCATCGAAACCCTCAAAGAAAATGATGCTGAGCTACTTGAGTACCTTGGAGAGAGAGAGAGAGAGAGAGAGAGAGAGAGAGAGAGAGAGAGAGAGAGAGAGAGAGAGAGAGGCTCGATGACTTGGAGAGCACTTAGGTCTTTGTGGCGCGACATGAACAGCCTCGTCTTGAACGTCATTGTGTGCAGCTGTGAGAACGAGAACCTCTTCTTGCCTCACATCAGACGGTTCATCCGTCTCTTCTCAATCTGCACAAAATATTTTTATGGGAAACTCATCCAGGACCCTTGCAAAAACCCCACTATCTGTGCTCTTTGTCTCTTGGTATGATGGCGGGGGGGGGGGGGGGAGGGGGGGAGAGAGAGAGAGAGAGAGAGAGAGAGAGAGAGAGAGAGAGAGAGAGAGAGAGAGAGAGAGAGAGAGAGAGAGAGAGAGAGAGAGAGAGAGAGAGAGAGAGGAGAACACGTGTTGTTTATATTATTCTCTACTGATTGATGTCTTTAGTGCATGCTTTAGTTGTGAGATTAGAGTGTGATTAGTATGCGATTAGTGGGCGACTGTAGATTTCTTGTATCTAGAGCTAGGATTATCCGTTTTGAGCACGAGTTAGTGCGTTAGGATCCTCTCTTGACACCCTACAGGACCATACAAATCCACGTCCAGATCTGTGACCTGTAGGTACCAATATGCCCTTTGGCCAAGTGGTCATATCGGGTGGGTTAGAGCTCTGATTTCAGATCCAGACACATATTTGTGATCCTTAGCCATAGGGGAACACATCCATATGCTCATATGTGCTAGACGTTGACTTGACCCAATACGCCCTTTGGACATCCTAATACGTTTAATGGCCATATCACCTTTGGACAGATCTAGCCTAGATTTACCTTCTATATCACATTGTTGTTCATTCCTTGTAGTATTTGATGCATTTGGAGTAGTAGTAGAGTGGCTAGACTAGTCATTTTGGCTAGGTTAGCTTACTCAAGAGTAAATAGCGTGTAGATAGAGTGTAGATAGCATGTGTTGAGATCATTTGTACTCTTAGATACGTGGCGTTGTGGCTTGACAACCCACTAGGGCCTCCAACCACCCACCCTTTGGGTCATGCTCCCTCGATATTGACATATCATTTATTGATGGTCTTACTGACATCCACGATACTACATGTGTGACATTGATGCCTGCTTCATAGTACGGTTGTCTTGGCATCGTGTAGATCATTGTTGGAGTTCCATTCTGAGCTCTTGGACTTCTTGCCTCATTTTACCAGATATTTCGCTTATGTGGCTTATCTAGTGTTGAGTGATGACTTGGAGTTATGTCTTGTGTGGCAGGTGAGAACATCTTTAGTGTTGACAGGTGTAGGTCACAGGCGACAACATAAGCCTTAGAGAAGTCTCTTCTGAGTCAGTATTATTTTTACAGTCTCAAGTTCTTTCGGTGGTCTCTACCATTATTTTTTCTCAGGAAGCACTTGTGTTGGAAATATTGTTTTCTTCTTCGGAATGTTTTCAAGCTTTAAAATGTATGGGGAAGGATAAATCTCCTAGATGGGATGGTCTTACTGTGCGCTTCTTTTTATATTTTTGGGAGTTGTTGGCTACTCTAGTATGTGATATTTTTAATAGAGTTTTTAATAGGGAAATAGTAGACCCATGGATTTTTCAAGTCCTGATTATATTGATTTGCTAAGCAAGTTGCTTGCTCCTTGCCATGAGACTTATGCCATGTTTGCAAAGAGGGATCTCTCCTCATCAGCATGGGTTTACTAAGGGGAGATCTATATATGACAACATTTTGTCTACTCTGATTGGGATTGTTCTTGCTCATTTCTCTGATCAAAAGTGTATGCTTTTCCAACTTGATCTGGACAAAGCTTATGATAGAGTCTCCTGGTCCTTTATTGATGCTGCTATGAGAAAATTGGAGTTTCTCCCTAAAGTGGTTGATTCTGTGCTTGCCCTCACGGCTACTGCTTATTCTGAGATTTTGTGTAACGGGGTATTCCATTAGCAAGGACAGTCAAACAGGCCCCCTTATCATTTGTTGCGGTTACCCATATATTAAACCTAGAAGTTGCTACTGAAAAAGGTAATATCTCTGGTTTGTTGCTTCCTGATGGAAAACAATTGTTAACCAAGATGTTTGCTGATGATTCATTGCTATTTCTCAAAGCTGAAACTTTTGTGTTGAGAAATGCTCTTCAAATTGTTTAGGACTTTTCCACCACTTGTGGATCCATGTGTGTAATATTGAAAAGTCTAGGTTGCTTTCTATTGCAGAAGACAATGCTTTTGACCCCCCTTGTTAGACATCTGGGGACTCCTATTGGGTTGATATTTTTGCTAAGCAAAGGTTTGATTGGGTTATGGCCAAGATAGATTCTAAAATGCAAAAATGGACTTTATCAAGAATGTGCTCTTATCTTATGTTTTGTTTTATATTCCTTTTTTGAGCTTTAACATGGCTAGATGGAATGTCTTTTTGAAGCATATTAAGTTTTTCCTTTGTAAGAAGTCTTTGTCTTGAAACATGACTGTCTTTTTGAAGCCTAATAAATTTTTCCTTTGGAGGAAGTCTTTTCTTAAACATAAAGCTATTCATTGGATTTCTTGGGACTATTTATGTAAGCCTTAGTAGTTTGCTAGATTGGGGATTTTGAATATGCATTTTCAAGCAATAGCTGTGTGTGCTAAATTTCTAGTGTATTTTCATAATCCTGTATAATCTTGGACCCTTATGTTGATTCACATGTTGGGTCTTGCTAAATTTCATACTATTGGTGGGTTTTGGAAAAACCACTCTTGGAAGCAAAAGCTACTTTCAATGCCCCTCTGCTATTGAAAAAGGCACATTTCTCAGTTGATATTTTGCACAAGATTTAGTAGGCTACTATGGCATTATCCTAGAAAGGGTCCCACAGATACACTTGTAGTGCTTTATTGTAAGGCTTTGTCTCATGGTCTAATTTGTGGGATGACTCTATCGTTGGTATCAAGACTATTGCTCAACTGAAAGTTATGCTTGGACTACATGATAAGGCTTTGCCTTTACAGTCTAAGGCTCTTGAAGCTTTATCTAAATGGTTGATCTCACATTGGAATAACGAGGGGTGCTTCTTTTCTGATTGGGTTTAGCTTCCTCCGTGTTGGCTTCCTCCGTTGATTCATCCTCACACCCATTTAGTCTGCTTGTCTATACTGCTATTGGATGCTTGGCTGAGCAAGCTTAGTAGGTTATGGAAAAAAAAATGGTGTGCAACTTGGTGGTAGAAACTATGCTTTTACTTGTGGAATTTTTCTACTGCGCATGTTACTTTTAAGAACTTTCTATGGAAGGTAATGGTTGGAGCTTTGCCTTATGCTCTTAAACTCTCTATTATGAGAAAGCACTTTGGTATATGTCCCCTTTGTAAGATTCATGTTGAATCATTACTTCGTCTCTTTGGGGATTGTTGATACTTGGGACAAATTTGGAAAAAGGTAGTGACTTTGGTTAGTAAAAATTATCTCTTACCGGGCATACTTCCACAACAAGATTAGGGAGTGGGTTTTTTTTTCTTGTTATTCAAGTTCCATCTTTTGCAATCTATTTGGAAGTTCATATATTAGACTGTTTTTTACCACTCTATGCCTTCATTCTCTTTTGATAGAGTGCTACACTGTTTTGTTCTAGATTGGGGTTTCGATGCTTCTATGCATGATGGGGTGGGTGATCAATGGTCTCATATGGTTTGTCAAGTAAGTCTGGTTTGTTGCATTTTTTCAAGTTGTTGTGGAGGATGCTTTGTAGATAAGCATGTTGTGTGCAAAGCTTGAGGAAATGTAGGTACTCTTGTGTACATTTGTCAGAGTGCTACACTATTTTGTTCTAGATTGGGGTTTACATGCTTCTGGTTTGTTGCATTTTTTCAAATCGTTGTGGAGGATGCTTTGCAGATGGTCATGCTGTGTGCAAAGCTTGAGGAAATGCAGGTACTCTTGTGTACATGTGTCATTAACTGCTTGAAGCTATATCTTACAGGTATTTATGTATTGATTTTGATCCTCCAGGTGAATTCTGTATTCAACAAGGTCTTTTGGATGAAAGGGATTTTTAGTGTGGGGAATGGTTGCATTTGACCCCATTGGTGTACAGTAACATGTTGGGTAGAATCTACTTTGCTCCTGAAGGCTTTCCCAATTTCTCACAGGTTTTTCAAGAATGTTGGCCCCTTATATCTATTGAAGGTCAAGAGTTTACACTAGATGAGAAGGGTGTCTTCAAGTTTCCTAGGAACCCCAAAATGCGCTCTCTCTCTCTCTCTCTCTCTCTCTCTCTCTCTCTCTCTCTCTCTCTCTCTCTCTCTCTCTCTCTCTCTCTCTCTCTCTCTCCCTCCCTCCCCCAATTCCCATTGTAGAGAAAATAAGTGCGCAACCTTATTTTTTTTGTGTGTCACCTAATGAAGGGTTGCTAGTTCCCCTCAAAGGTAGATTCTATTTTTTAAGTCTCTTTTTGATCTCACTCATCTCTAATTTACATGGGGAAAGCTTCTCTGTTTACTAACTCGAGGGCATGTGTAGTAGAAATTGTACATCTTCTTATTGTATGTATGTATATGATTTTTGGCTAGGAAATAGTATTGTATGAGAGTAGACTAATGTAGTTCTGGCTAGGAGCCCTATGAACTATAAGGAAAGAGCATATGGTTGTTGAGTGCATTATAAGGGTGTCCTCCAAGGGAAAGTAGGCTACAAAGCAAGGGACACAACCTCAATTGAGTCGAGAGATACTAGATACTAGCAAAGGTAAAGGTAAGATTAGATGTAGAAAAGGCAAGAAGAGGAGGTCCAAATAGAAAAATAAGTCGGATAGTCAAAGGCATTGAGGTGCGCACGGGTGTGTAGGTGGAGGACCCCTTTGAAGGCACCCTCTACTTCAACTTTTCCATTGTGCTTGAGATTCAAGCCATACTAGTAGCACATGAAGGAGGTAGTTCCACATACAAGGAGTTACTTCTTACTCTGTCAGAATTGTGTAAATAGCATTCTGCTAAGAAGCTTAGAAACTATGCTAAAAGTAAATGTTGAATGTAGTATGTTTGGACATTGCAAGAAGAAAATGGAAAATTAGTATGTTTAGGTAATCTCTTCAGAGCTAGGAGCGTAGATTTTTTTTTTCTTTTTTGTGATACCTTTTGGTTACTACCCTATGTATTTAATCCTAGTTTTATTGTATATTCTCCTTTAGAGTTGTCTGGATTTTTCTTCCAATGGAATGAAACATGATCCTAGTGCCTTTGCCCATTCATAACGCAGTGCCCATTGCACTAGAATACATACCTTGACATAAACTAGAAGCCCGTTTATTACTTATAATAGCATGAAATTTTATGTTGGGAGTATTTACATTGTGGGCTTACTACTTATAATAGTATTTACATTGTGGGTTTTGGCTTAAAAATAATTTGACAATTGTCATGACTTGCTGTAACAAATGATTCATAATTCCTTCTTAAGTCCATCACCATTCCATCCTTCTCAAAATACTCCATATCTACTTTGTATGTGCTCTTGTTTCATAGAAGCGATTCCCCTTCCTAAATTGGTGATCGTTCTCAAGCGTCGTGTTGAAGAAAAGTATAGCACCCAGTGACTTTTAAAGTGAGGATATTTAGTAGTTTAAGTTGTTGAAGATGTGAAGCTTAAGAAGCATTCTTAATAAAAATTTATTATTGTATTGGTATACAACATCAGTCAAACAAAATCTTATTCACAACATGGTTTTATTAAAGTTAGTGTACGATGAGTATTAGTAGATAGTGATTAGTTATATTTGACCGATTGCTGACTATTTTAAAGAAATAGACATCCTTATTATGGTAACTAATGTAACTAACCACTATCTACTACTACTCATCCACATTGAAATTTAATGTTTTGTCGCTCCACAGGTTAATGTGGAAGGGTGTAAAATTTAAGTGCAATGTTATCACCAAATTGGTGACTCTACTATAGGGCGTCTTTTAGGGGTTTTAAAAAAACTTCAATGTTTTAGTTATCTTTTAAATCTTTCTTCCAATTTCAAGTTCTAGGAAAATAACAAATAAAATAATTCAATTAAAGGAGTCTTCTTAGAGTAGAATGCACTCCCTTTTAGGAGTCCCCTTAGAATAGGTGCCCTCCAACAATTATACAAAGAAATTATAAACAAAACTTAAGAAAAATTTTATCCTTTGAAAGATTGTTTTATATGGAGTACAAGAAGGTTTCAAACTATAAGAAATTACCTTACATATATCATTTATGTTTTGGAGTGTTTCATCAAAGAAGACCATGGCTAGACTGTAATATTAATGCCCTTGCAGTTATAGATTTCAAAGAAACACCACCTCTACAACCCAATCTTTTAGCTAATACAATCACCCGACTCCCCTTCATATTAGGAATATTTGGAATTTCATTTTTCAATATTTCTTGTATCTCATGATCTGTGACTTTTGACTTCTATCTGTTGCTACTACCTGATGCTCCTTTTTGAACTTTCTTGTCTATTGTTGTAGAAGTAGTATTTAATAATTTCTCAGCAATAGAAATCTACCTGTGTTGAACCTTCTTTGTGACCACCGCATGTTAATCTCTGTACACTTATCAATAATGTTAAAATTTTTTGCAAAATGCTCATTGTCATCCGTCAATGTTGTCCATAATGATATGAATCTATGAAACTATGCTAATAGTTCCCCTAAAAGAATGTTATCCTTCTCATTACTTGTATTAAAAGTAGCGGGAAAGATACAATTATTTTTTGGAGAAACACAACCCTTATATGGAGAGTCATCTATGAGGATTGTCCGCTTATGATCACATTCAAAGCCATTTGCCATTCTTGTGAAAGGCTTGAACATTACCTCAACATTTGGTTTATCTGGCCTAAAAAGCTTACTCTTATTGTGAAGCTCTCATAAGAAGTTCTTGCTCAATTGAGAAATTTATCACTTTCAATATATCATGAATTTCTAGAAATATCCAATAAAATCATTTGCATCTGTAAGTAAGTATGTATTGCAAAAGATACATAAACACTAAATGATATTTGTGAATTTTAGTTTCTACATGCATAAACACACCAAAATATATGTTCTTAATAGATCCAACCTATTATGATCTAGGCCACAAGGAAAAGTTTATCACTAAGATTTAGCTTCCTAAATTTGATTAATGGGTATGAGCTTGCTAGATTGGACCTAGTCCAATATAAGTCAGATCGGACTAAGTCTAATCTAGTCTCTAATGATATGTATATATATTGGTGAGGTTTTGGAAGATTATTTCCAGTATGATAATTTTTTTTGCTTTTTAGGTAGCAATTCTCATCTACTTGTTATGCTTGCTATATCAAATATAATCTAGGCCATGTACACTGATCATTAAAACTTTGAATATAGAATAGAAAAAAGTTCATTTATAAATAAATTTAGAGAACAAATTATAAAAGATATAAGCTTATAGCAATTCTCATCTACTTTTTATTCTTGCTATATCACATATAATATGAGCCACAATGATAGAAACAAATCAAAACTTTGAATATCATAAAATTTTAAAAATATAGAATTAAAAAAATTGCATTTATAAATAAACTAAGAGCACAAATCACAAAAGATACCTCAACAAGAAATGATAGTTGTGCATTTTAGTTTTCATGTACACAGATACACCAAAATATATATTCTTTTTAGATTAGATCTAGTGTAATCTAGGCCACAAGAAGAAGTTTATCAATAGGATTGAGGTTCCAAGAAGAGATTCCAATGTTAGGTAAGACATATTCTCACCTAGAATTTGCTCAATGGGTTTGAGCCTTCTAGATCCGATCTAGTCCACTATAAGTTATATTAGATCAAGTTTGATTTAGGCCACTAGAAGAATCGTATTTGAGATTCCAAGAAAAGATCCCAACCTTAGATGCTATCTAATCAATGGGTTTGACCCTCCTATATCATTCCTATTCCAATATTAGTTAGATTAGACCAAGTCTGATCTAGGGTACAATAATATGTACATATAAGGGTGACAATTTACTAGATTAGGCCTCGAATGATCAAATAATTAATTTCTAGGTAGTGATTCACATTTGCTTTCTATGTTTAATATATATGATATAATCTAGGCCGTGTCCACAAACAAACCAAAAGATATGTTCTCTTGATAGATATCACCTAGCCTAATCTAGGCCACAAGAAGAAGAAGATATGCTCTCTTGATAGATCCCACATAGCCTAATCTAGGCCACAAGAAGAATATATGTTCTCTTGATAGATCTCACATAGCCTAATATAAGCCACAAGAAGAAGTGTATCAATAGGATTGAGATTCCAAGAAGAAATCCTAATGTTAATTGATAATTAGTCTCATTCATAATTTGATCAATGGTTTGAGCCTTGTAGATCAGACCTAATCCAATGTAAGCTATATTGAACCAAGTATGATCTAGGCTAAACTGGTATATAGATACATGGTTGACCTTCCTAGATTAGACCTAGTCCAATGCAAGTTAGATTGACATGGATGTGCAATTGGACTAGATTAGACCTAGTCCAATGTAAGTTAGATTGGACCAAGTATGGTCTAGGCTACAATGATATATAGATATATGGGAGAGAATGTGAGAGTTTACTAGATTAGAACTAGTTTGATTAAATACTTGCTTTCTAGGGAGAAATTCCCACTCTTTCCATGCTTACTATATTTGACATAATCAAGCCCACATGAAAAAACACATCAATGTTCTTGATAGATTGGACCTAGTGTGATCTTGATATATAAAGAAGGCAATAGGATTGAGCTACCTAGGAAAGATTCCAATGCTAGATCAACAATGGTATATCAAACTTAGTATGATCTATGCAAAAGCGTGATTTAATGTATGTTTTTTATCATGCTAGATCATACAAAGTTTGATCTAGTCTCCAATGAGAGGTAGATATATAGGAGAGACCTTACTACTTTGATCAAAATTAATAAGATTAAATCCCCATCAGCTTATTATCTTTTTACTTTATAGATTGGATCCCCATCTGCTTTTTGTGCTTCCTAGATCAAGTCCTGAATTCCTAGATTAGACCTAGTCTGATCTAGGCAAAGATAGAATTCAATCAATGGGTTTGAGCTTGCTAAATTGGAACTAGTAGAGTGTAAGTGAGATTGGACTAAGTCTAATCTAGGCTATAATGAGATGTACATATGTGGTTTTTTGAATGGGATTGCCTTAGCATACTCGTTAGTCTTATAGAGTCAATTTTTCATTTTGCTTGCTGTCACGACCAAAAACTACCTCCCATATCTATGGCAAAGTGTGTATTTAACTCTTAGATTAAGCCATTGAGTGTTTCTTTGTCCTACTTGGAGAACCCCCATGCTTAATAGCCTTTCACTTAAGCTACATCATCAATGATTAGATCATTGGTTATATTAGCATCTCTTTGAGTAGTGTGTGTTTTGCTTACTAGATTGCTAAAATCCTCCATCTCTTGTGTTTATATGTGTATATTGTGGATTTGGCAAACCCCATAGCCTCCATGCACTAGTCAGGTTGATTCCCTAGCGTTGATTTTGTGTTAGTGCTAGTAAGCTAATAGAGATGTGAACAAACCTCCAGGCCTTATGTGAGAATAACTTGTAAAGAACATAAGTTTATGTATGAACCAATCCTTGTACCAAGGAAAAAACCTTCTTGTGATGATGTAAGCAAAGAATCTCTGCCTTTGTGTGTGAATCTCATGGGAGTCACTTGGAGAAAACAAGGTATATCACGTGCAAACATGAGATCATTTTAAAACCCCTATGTAAGTTTATTCAACATTTCAAAGAAAACCTTCTATAAATTTTAGACACAATTAAAAAACCCCTTCTTCTCAACTAGCTTTTGTTATTATCAACATTACTTTGATGTTTCATTTTAAGATGTTTTATTTTATTTTGATGTTTTATTTTAAGAGGAATCTCAAATCTCGAGCGAGATTTTCCGAGAAATCCCTAAAACAAGCAAGATTGACCAAGGCATACTATACAAAATAAAAGCCAAACAGGATATTTAAGGTGGCTTCAAGCACAAAAAATAACTATAACAAGATTACAACTAATTTTAACGGTAAAACAACCATAAATTTTTGACAAAAAAACCCCTTGAACAAGGGTTTTGTAGAATGTTTCCTTTGATGGGCTAGAACAATTGGAACCAAGTACTCTAGAGAAAATGGTGGAAACTTGAAAACAATTCTATTCTTGCAATGAGCCTATTCTTTTGAGAAAATCCACATCATGATATATATTACAATATGGATCACACCATCATAGGTAGCCTTCTATCGGGGGGGGGGGGGGGGGAGTGGGAGTTAGTGGTGCTGCCAAAGGTGGTGGCAACAAACCTGTCAAGGGAGGTGGTAATGGTGAGGGATTATAAAGAGTGCTTTGACGAAAGAGCACGCAAGGTTGATAAAGCTATGAACAATTTTCTTATGACAACTTTGTCCACATGCTAGTTCTCTTTCACCTACCCATATCGATAGAAACCTAGGTTTAGTGTAGTTCCACCTACAAATTTTGATATTTATCTTCAAAGCTCAAAGTAGAAGGTGAATAAACCTACAAACTTTAGAGAAATTTAGTGTAAAAACCTTCTCTTAGATTTTCCAAGTTTATATGAGCACAGCTCAAAGTTCCTAGACTACTTGGGGTTCCTAGTTTGCTCAATTGTCCGTCATGCCTTGACCTAGATTACTCACCCAACGTGTGATGCCGTATGCTGAATACACTTCTTAGAGCCATGGTGTATGATTTTCATTGTAGTCCTTTGAAATGCTTTTCCTAATGTGGCTTAGCCCTCCATTTTTGTTTGTACTTTATCAATTGTGTGGGAGTTGTACATCCATCAATGCCTCATAGCAATTCAAATGGATGGTAGTCTAGAATTGCATCTGTCCTCTTGCAGAATGATGTGGCCCATGACTCGGTACTTAGCACCCCATAAGGTAACCCCCTCCAAGGGGGTAACTGGGAGGTTGGTTGTGCTACAACAAACAACATTGTGCCACATTGAGACAACTCTGTTGGCTAGGAAAGGTAAATCTCAGGGTCCCTAATCATTGACAAATTTGATTTTGAAGGAGTTGGGCAAGGAAACTCACAATAGATGATGCAAGGAGGTCCTCAAGTTCAACCGTCGTCATTTTCAACAACCTTATAGTATAAACAAAACCCTTCAAAAAATCTCTTTCCCTGAAAACTTGGCAAAGCTACCTACCATGAGAATTTTAGTGGTAAACTGACTAAATTTGAAGGTTTCTACACCAAACGACGCTAAATTTCTATAAATTTTGTAGGTTCAATCTCACTTTCAAATTTAAAATTTAGAGTTAAATCTCAAAATTTGTAGGTGGGATTACACTAAGCCTAGGTTTTTTTTTTCAACCCCTCGCCCTCTCTTTCTCTCTCCTCGCTCTCTCTCAATCTCTTTATAAAGAAAAGTATTTGAAAGAGCCCACGCCGGTGTGGATTTCTTTTTAGAGAGATTGAGAGCGATGGAGGAGAGAGAGAGAGAGAGAGAGAGAGAGAGAGAGAGAGAGAGAGAGAGAGAGAGAGAGAGGAAGGGATCATATATGGGCGAGGGAAGCTTGGGGTTGAGGAGGCAGAGATCGTGCATGATGTAGGATCAACATATCTATGCTTATGTGCGTCACAAGACCTTGTACTCTGTCACAAGTAGAGCTTCTGCATTTTGATGCAGCCCGACCTAATCTCTTGTCGCACCATCATTTTTGGTGTTGCGGCTTGAGTAGGTTTTTTCCCAACCCAATTAAGCATCAAGTATGAAGAATCGTGGTGGTTGTTGGACTAAGCGAGGCAGGGGAGGGAGAGCACGCGCTCCTGCGAGGCAAGAGTTCAAAACTTCTCGTGGAGACGGGTAGACGCAACAAAAGGAGACCGGAAAGACCCAGCTGCTGCATCACCCTTCTCTCTCTCTCTCCCTCTCTCTCTCTCTCTCTCAATACATATTGGCTCACATTTAAATAAAGTGTATTATTAGTTGGCAAGATTCCCTTTCTCCCCAACACCCTTTCACTTTTTTGATATGCACCTCTTTTGGACCCCCCCTCACGGCCCCTCACCTCTCTCAATAGCCCTCGACTACATCAATCATCCTATGAGCGAACACGACGCCAAGAATCTCCAACTAACAACCTCACATGGCAGTACTTCTTGTGCAAGTCCATATGCCCTCGACAATGTTAACACCCATGAGAACAGCGCCAGCCCTGCCCTCCCTCTCTTCAAACCAACAATCTCGATATGAATTATCTCGCAACGTTACAACACGAAGCTGCAAATTTGCATTGCAACACACTAAAAATATGTGCATAAACTCTCTTCAGAGCAACTGACGACTAGAAATCTTTGCATGAATTCTCTAGTCAGCACAAAGATCCACATGTGCACCGACGTGGCTAGCTGCATGAAGAGAGAGAGAGAGAGAGAGAGAGAGAGAGAGAGAGAAGAGCAGTTCTCCGTAGTCTATCGCATGTGCAATGCTACGAATCTTGGGTAATACCACAAGAAAAATGATTTTTCAATATCCTTGATACACTCTCGCTTAGTCAAAAAAGTACATACTAAGGGGCCCTCTGGCTCATCTAAATAAAGTACACTAGTTCCTAAATTCCTGGCTAGTGTCCTGGCATTTGTGTTCTCAATTGCGTTCTCAAGAGATGCTTCTTCTACCAAATGCTGAAAGTACCCCTTTTGCTTTCAACTACAAAACTTGACTTTTGGGCTTAGAATTCTGAATGTCATCAATCAAACATTCCCTATCGTTTTGCAATAACTACTCGGCCAAGACATCGCGAGGACCTTCAGTGCGGTCCTAATTAAAAAAAAAGGGGAAAACGTCACGATGACACACAAATAGCACTCGTTGGCGCCGTGTGTTTAGCTGCTGCCAGCCGACATGCGTCCCTCAATCAAGCTATGCACAAGTGACAGGCAGACCTGCACTCAATAGCTGCTGCCACCTGCCTAGGCTTCTTCTCCTCGCTCCTCGATCACCCCCTAGCTGATAGACTCGCCGCCATGCGCCCCCTCTCCGCTTCCTTTTTTCCTTGAAGTGTAAATCCTTCCATTTCCTACTTCGAAATAACGTCACGATTTCTTGCCTCCTACTAGCTCCCCACTGATTCGCGCCAGCAGCTCCCCACCCTGCGCGTCTCCATCAACAGACCCTCTCCTGCGTCAGCTTCACACCCTAAAGCTCCCTGATGATCCAAATATCCCTTGTCTATATATCGCCAACAGCAATATTGATCAGTGTGTCAAGGCTCATCCTCTCCCTCTCTTACTGGAGTGAGGACCTCCCTTCCCTCTCTTTCTACATGGGCTGCAGCTCTCGACCTCTCCTTTCTCTCTTGCTACGTGAGCAGTGTAGCTCTTAGTAGGATGCATCATGTCCCTTTTTAAAGATACACTGTTCCATATACTGCCACGATATGATCTCCATGCACGACAACTTCTAAAGCTAGGTGCACTTTGCTGCCATATACGCAACGCTTTTTTTAATTTTCCCAGCTGGTGCCCTTCACTTTATCTTAGTAAAAAAGGAAACTCTCTGAAAGAGCGCACGCCGGCGCGCGCTCTTTCATAGATTTTCTTTTTGACTAAGAGACCCCATCCCGCTGAGCGCATGGAGGGACTCAAGGCGGTCTCGCCTATTTGCTAACGCGGTCTCGCCTATTAGTTACAGCGCAAGTTGGGGCTTGTAGAATGCCCTATAGATGCTGCAAGGAAAGTGCTTCTGGACGGATTTTTACAGCGCAAGAAGGCTCTCACCAGCTTGCAGCAAGTGCACGCACCTTTGGCCATGAAATAAGATGACTGCTTGCAATGCGCCCACCTTCTGCTGGTTGGGTTTGCCACGCAACCAGTCAACCAATGATGCTTCCGTCAAGCGCGCTTGCCTTAGAGAGTATCGGTGCCGCATGACCTCGTGGGCAGTATTTCGGGTGCAGTATGCAGGCCGTCTCTTCTGACTTACTATGCTGGAAGCGAGAGACTAAGGTGGGGAGACGAGAGAGAGAGAGAGAGAGAGAGAGAGAGAGAGAGAGAGAGAGAGAGACTACAGGGATGGCTTCTGGCAAGCGCATGGTCGAAGTGTTTCTAGTGCTGATGGTGGCGATGGTCGGACTGAGTGGTGTCGCAGCGCAGCCGCCTTCCTCCAGATACTAGTACAATGCACACCCTTGCTGAATCTGGTGCTGGCCTGCCATTGCCCTCTGACTCTCTATGTGCGAGCTTACCTTGCCCAACCTCTCGCTCACCACCTGCCCTGGCCTCAGCATCAACATCGCCCACAACATCTTTGGCAACAACGAAAGCTGCGTATGATCACCATCGCCTGCATCGATGTGCTCATCATGCACTTCTCTTCATTTTATGGTCATTTGTAGTTAGATTCATGCATCCTGAAATCAAGTTCTCCATCATGCTAGCTCGCTCATGTACTACTTTTTTTGTCAAATTTGCATTGATTCTTCCTTCTTCTTTGAGAGAGAGAGAGAGAGAGAGAGAGAAGTGAGGGTTTCCCTGTGTGTTGTTAAAGCACTTTCCTCCTTTCGTTCGCAATCTGTGGTAAAGTTGCTCGCAATCGCCTCTACCTCTCTCTTCTGGTCCATGCAGTTGCTTTTCAATACAGATCGTCCAACGCTCGGCTGTATCATGCAACCTTGTTGCTACAATATGGTGTTGGTATTGTCGTGCAAGTGCGAGCGATCGATCGCTCAACCCAGCCAATCCCAATCCGTCTTCTTGCCATTCGATCACGATCCTTCATCTTGCCATCGATCGGGATCTTGCCCTCGGTTCTTTGTTCGTTTTCATTGAGTGTGTGACTGTCTCTGCGTTTTTGCAATGAGTGAGTAGTGATGAGACAAGAACTTAGGATTGTATAGATCAAGAAATGGTGCCACATATGCCGAACTCATGAAACCACTCTTGAGCCCTGGACCCAAGCTTCGAGCCCTAGAAGGTGGCGTTTATTAGAACCTCCTATAGACGGTCTCGTAAACATGGAGAGTCCCATTCTGTGCCAAATACCTCGGAGACCACGAGGCCTGACGCCTGTTGGAGGAAAAAAAATGCCCATGCTGCCTGCTGACTCGTGTTTTAGGTCGAGCCATTATCTGATAGTTTATAGTTTAGCTTCTTTTTTATGTGACATATCCGTACGACAAGCTAGTCATCAGCATTGATTGAGTCATGCTGTAAATATCCACTTTCTAGCAAGACAATTTGAATGATTAGAAGATCCAGACCAATTAAAATTGTGATTGGAGGTCTGAATACTGAAATAGTTAATAGGAGTTTTGCTTATGACTTTCTAAGGATCCTCTATCCTCTTGACTAGCGCGCGCGCACATGCACACACACACACACACACACACACAGAAGATAGATAGAGAGAGAGAGAGAGAGAGAGAGAGAGAGAGAGAGAGAGAGAGAGAGAGAGAGGATCCTACGAGGAAGTGTTCACCAAAACATTTTGTAGGAACAAATGGAAAAAAGAACATTGAATATCTTAACAAAAAAAGTTTGGATTTTTATTGAGTTTTACACTAAAATCCTCCAAATTTAGCCAGTTTCCTTCAATGCCACCATTGATATATCAAAACTCATTTAGTTTTTTTTCCTGATGGATACCACCATATCTCGAGTAGACACAAGCTCAAAACAGACTAAATTTGCTACAAACAAATTAGTATGCAAAGTCACTGCGATGACCTCCCCTCTTGTTGAAACTATCGTTCCAAATTTGAAGAAGGCTCTAGTACCACCTTTTAGGGTATGGCATGGCTTTGATCTTCATAGATTGGAGCCGAATTTGCCTCTTATAATTGGTGGGGGCATGAATGTTCCACATGACCAAAGATGTAAAGCATATTCCGACGATGATGTGCCCATTGTGTGTGGATGCTATGGCCTTCCTGACATTTGCCATATTTTTTCAAACAATGATTCAAAATGGAAAGGAGCAGCATCTTCAATCTTTGTGAAAGAAGTTATTCAATTGAAGCTTGAAGTTGTCATATTGTATGGTAAAAAGATCCTCAATATTTTATTTGTTTCCAACTAACTTTTTTCAATTATGATAATGTATTTCTAAAAAACTTTAGGCATAGAACTCTATTAATTTTGATTGTTGTTTTTGTAAATTGATTAAAAAAGGCATATATTGGTCAATTAAAGAAAAATATGATTTTATTGTAACAAAAGAAGTCTTTCAATATTAATGGTGTTTCTTGGACATAGGTCGTGTAAAAAGGGTGTCCTTGTATGAAGATCACAATTACCTTGTAGTATGGGTAGAGCAAGACGACATGGAAGGGACGATTGGTGTATAAATGAACTATTGAGGTGCAATAAATTTCTCTCAAATTGATGTGGCTTAGAGGAGGAAGGATGCACATGCTCTCAAGTATAAATGACAATCAAGAACCAAAGTACTAAACAAGGGAGCACTTACCTTACAAAAAGAAACATAGAATGACTTGAGCATTGAGTAAAGGTCTAGAGCTCTTATTAATCTATCAATCTTACTTCAAGCTCAAACATGTGAAGCCCAAGCGAGAAAAATCCAAGCCAAAGAAGAGTAGAAGTAGAGGAGATTACAGTTAAAGAAATAGAGATTGAGCTAGAAGATCGATAATATTTTCAAATATCGTGTTACATTTTTTAAAAGTAAACTTTGATCTTTTGGAATTTAGGAGGTATTCTATCCATTGAAAACTCTTTTTGTTGTAGTGCATCAATATATAACAAACAATAAATATTATGTTGATGATAAAATTTACTAGTTGTATACAAACACTTGCTCAGGTTTGTCTTTGCTCGGAAAAACTCGCTCGGTGCGTAGTAAGACTCTTATTTTAAGAGCCAACTAGTATTTTGAAACTCTCTTAGTTTTTGCATATTTTCACCATTAGGGGTTGGCCATAACTTCATTTTCTCGACCCAATACATGTGGCTATTGTACCCACTCTACATTCAGTACCTAACTTTGTATGAATATCATACATACATACACATATACAAATATGCATACATGTGCGTATGAATATCATACATGCATACAAATATTGTACCCACTCCACATTCAATACCTAACTTCGTATGAATATCATACATATATACATTTATACAAATATGCATACAAATGCGTATGTATATGCATTTATACATATGTTGACAAAAACATACACTTCACTATTTTCGTTGAATTTACCCAAAAATAAGATGAAACCCTTTTGTGTTGGAATAAATTTCCCTACTACTTTGATGTTTTATTTTAAGAGCCAACTAGAATTTTGAAACTCTCTTAGTTTTTGCCTATGTTCACCATTAAGGCTTGGCCATAACTTCATTTTCTCGACCCAATACATGTGGCTATTATAACCACTCCACATCCAGTACCTAACTTTGTATGAATATCATACATACATACACATATACAAATATGCATACATGTGCGTACGTGAAGGTTTCTAAGTTCGATGATGCCTCTTGTATAGGAGAAGGATGGGTAAGGAAGGGTGAGGGTCGTTTTCTCAACTGACCAATTTAGATTGACAACTCAAATAGAGAGACGTTTGAAGGTTTCTAACTTCGATGATGCCACTTGAAAAAGGTGATAACTCTCATGGTTCTTTGCATTGAGCGTTCACAACACGTAGCTTCGCTATTTGCAGCTCGTGTGCAGTATAATTTCTAATGTCTAAGAAACTTCAAAGCAAATCTAGCCTTGCATTTATCAACATGACACACTTCTTAGTTCTAAGAGAAAGATAGGGTGGTCATGTGTGATGAGTGCAGATGAGACAAAATAGGGAGCCAATACTACTTACCAAGCCCACTTGTAGCATATGGATGCCATTAAATCTCTCTCTCTCTCTCTCTCTCTCTCTCTCTCTTTGTATGTGTGTGCATGTGTGTGTGTATGTGTCTAAATGTATGTATGTATGTATGTATGTATATATATATATATATGATCTACTCATTTGTCCATAAGAGTTTGACAAAAGAGTAGCTAAGCACACAAGAGATGACCTAAAGCCTACTTGTGTGTGTGTGTGTGTGTGTGTGTGTGTGTGAGAGAGAGAGAGAGAGAGAGAGACTCATACAAATGTGAGCTAGAGCAAGTGGAGTATATATATATGTATATACATGTGGTACATTTGGTACAAGGTTCAAAATGTGTGTACAAACACTTGCATGCACATTTGATCATAAAACATAAAAGACAACATGAATAAAAACCAATCTTTATTACCATGGTTTATACATTGTGGGCTTGGGAAGTAGGCATCCCATGTTCATCGTTATATGTATTGACCTAAAGCATGGAATCTTTGGAGATGGGGCTCCATCATCCACCTAGAATCATCAAAAGAATAATTCTTAAACTTAACTAAATACTTACAAAGGACCTTACCGTTCCATAGAAACTTATCTTCGTGTCTTAGAATAGCCTCAGGTTGCAAAATTTCTTCCATCTCTTCAAATTCAGGGGGTTCTTCTTCAAGGGGCTCCGTAGGAGGTGTTCCCTTGAAAGACTTTAGAAGGCTTACATGAAAGGCATTGTGGGTGCGCCAAGAAGCTGACAACCTTAGCCTATAAGCCGTCTCATTTATACGTTCCTAAATTTGAAAAGGACCATAATAGTGACGTGCTAATTTTGCGTAATACTTTTGATGACCTGAGCGCATGCCTTGCTAATCCTTTCCCATTGTTTTCCTTACACGGGCTTTGGAAAACTTGAGCAAACCCAATCATCTTCCTATGCTTATCAACTGCTATCTTTTGTCTTAGCTGTGTTTCTTTTATGGCGTCTTTTATCTTCTCAAATGACGTTTGAAGATCACGCACATACTCATGAGCAGCGAAGATCTTTTGGTGCATCCTCAAAATAGGAGGAACTTTTGACCGACCTTCAACTATTTCAAAGGGATACTTTCCTATAGAGGTATGCACGGTATTGTTACACACGTACTCTACTAATGGTGAGTACATTTCCATTGATTTTGTTGATACACATCATTGACAAAGCTCTTGAGTAGATCTAATATGGTGAGTTGACAATCTCACTTTACCCATCTGTTTGATGATGATAGGCGGAGGAAAAGTTCAACCTTGTGTCCATATTCTCAAATAGTCCTTTCTAGAAGAGACTCATCATGCGAGGATCTCTATCTGAGACTATAGACTTTGGCAAGCCATGGTACTTGAAACTTTGAGAAACAAAGAGGTTAGCCATATGATGAGTTTTGATTGTCTTCTTGACAGGTATGAAATGTGCTTGCTTACTAAACTTGTCAACTATCATCCATATGCATGTATTTCCATAAATTGGTTTTGGTAAACCAAAAATGAAATCCATGGAGATACTTTCCCAAGGTGAATTTGGGATGGGTAGTGATTCAATAACCCTGCTTGTTTACCTTTATCATAATTTACCTTTGTTTACACATCAAACATTGCAAACATAAGCTTTTATGTCTTGTTTCATTGATGGCTAGTAAAAGTATGTCTCAATAGCATTTGTAGTGGCTTGTATGCCCCTCTCCCACATAAGGAGAGCATGGATTCTAACAAACTTTCTCTCTCAATTCTTTAGTAACACGTATCTTAGAGCCATAGAGAAAAAACCCTAAGAAATCCATCTTTTAGCTCATATGATCTTGTATCTTCCCATACTCAAAGCGACATGACGTTAGCAATATATGGATCCATAGCATCCTAGATATATCATTGTGCCATGCCACTGAAACAAAATTTGCTCGTGGTTGTCGTGAGAGAGCATCTGCCACCAATTGTGCTTACCAGGGATGTGACCAATATGAAAGTAAATTGTGACAAGAAGTTTCCCACCTCATTGGTTATCCGAAAGCTTGGTTTGTGTCATGAAGTACTTGATGCTTTGATGGTCTATCCTTATGATGAAAGGATTATCAAGAAATAGTGTTTCCATGAATCTAGAGCTGCAAGTAATTCCTTTTTATAGATTCCTAGCACTCTTTGTTGCTCATTTAAATGGTAGCTTTCATATGCTATGGCATGTCCTTCTTGCAAAAGAACGACGCCTAAGAAATCACCGCAAGCATCACATTCAACCTCAAATGGCTTTGTGAGGTCGGGAAGAACTAGCACGGGCTTAGACAAAAGCTTTTCTTTAAGTGCTAGGAAAGATTTATTTTCTTTAGCTATCCATTGGAATTTGACCTTTTCTTAGTCAAATCATGAAGTGGTCCTACTATAATGAGAACTTTCAATGAATCTCCTTTAGTAAGAGCACATTCCAATGAAGCTTCTGAGTTCATGAAGATTCTTTTGTTGAGGCCATTCTTCTATTATCTTCAACTTGTCTGGATCCATGTGGATAACCTCTTTGGAGCTAATATGGCCTAAATAGAAAATCTCTTCTAAAAAGAACTCATTCTTTTTGCCATTGACATAAAGCTTATTGTTTCCCACTTCTTGGAAAACCGCCTTAAGGTGAGACTTGTGTTCTTCTAAGCTTTTAGAGTAGATTATGATATCATCAAAAAATATTCCTGTGTAAGCATGATGCCTACGAACGATGTGGTCCATCATTCAATTGAATGTGGCTAGTGCATTTGTGAGTCCAAAAGGCATCATAATAAACTCATAAAGATCGAAGGTAGTGCAGACTGCGGTCTTGTGAATATCTTTTGGTACGATACAAATTTGATGTTGACGAGAGCAAAGAGATACCCGAACCCTGACGGCCTCTAAACATCGGGAGCCGATGCATGCCTTGAGCCGGTCACGGTAAAGCGAACAGGGGGCACCACCTATCTTGGCATGGCTAGGACGCAATCAACAATGATGTGAACACCGCGAATTCAAACACACACACACACACACACACACAAAAAGAGAGAGAGAGAGGGCATTGACAAATGATGAAAACCCTCAGGGGCATGACGGAGAATTATTGCTTGCAGTATTTACAATGACCTGCCTTCTGGCGAGGTGACACACCATGGTGATAGTGAGATAGGGAGAAGAGATGGTGAACCTCCTTGGTGTGTTCTCTAGAGACGACTCGATGATGTGAAACTCGCTACCAAGGATGTGTATGTGTGTGTGCATCGACCATTGGAGTCGAGAGGTGGACGTAGCTCCCTTCACATGGTGCAATTCCCAAAACAAACCATTACACAAGTCCCCTCCCCGCCATGCCAATAGTGTTAATCCCTCTCACTAAAACTCTACCAAGTGCTGACCTCTCATGAACTGCCCCCCTCCCGATAGTGACCTCTCAGTGCCCTTTTATAGGTGTTGGTTGCTTGGATTATGGTAATCCCGGTTTGATTAGGGTAAGCTAATTGGGGAGACAAAGCCAGGCGGTGGGCCCAGTGTGGTTGACCCTTGCTTTGTCTTGGGAGTTATTTAAAATGAAAACCTCTAGGTGGGCCTTTGTGACCATCACCTAGAGAGAGGGAATTTACAAATTGGGAATTTTACAAGGCTTGGGTGAAAACTGAAAAAATGATGATGATAACCTACAGTTTATTGAGAACGGTGTTGTGGTCGCGTGATGCCGGTGAATGGCTGCCGTACACTCATGTAGTACGTACGTCTTTTCGGGTCCACCGGGGCATGCCTTCGGCGCCTTTGTTCTTTTTGTTGTCGGGGTCGCGTGATCCGGTCGTCCTCCTTTGTTGTTGGCATCATAGTCGTAAAATTCCTCGTTTTTTGTATTTATGTGTGTGTGTGTGTGTGTGTATGAACAGGTGTGCGTCTATGTGTATTCATATGTGTAATCGTGTGTGCGCGTGTATATGTATATGTGTGTGCGCATGCTTGTGTGGGAACGTGGGAACGGGGGTGGGTTATTATATATATATATATATATATATTGTTTTTTCGGTGGTTCTGTGGGCGACGCAGAGGCAGGGAAGGGGGGAGATGGAGTGAGAGAGAGAGAGAGAGAGAGAGTGAGGTGGCGAGGGTGGGTATGTGTGTGTGTGTGTGTGTGTGTTGTGTGTGTGGGGTATTCGGGTGCGGTGCGGGCTGAAGGGATAGAGAGAGAGCATGGACGTGGCGCGAGTGAGAGGGGGGTGGGTGTTGAGGTAAGGGGGGGGGGGGGGGGTGAGAGGATAGGGGGTGGGTGTGGATGCTTCAAGCGGCACCTGTACAGGCTGAGGGATAGAGAGAGAGCATGGGCGCACGCAGGTCAATAGAGGGCGCAAAAACGGGGGTTGAGAGCTTAGTCAACAAAAAAAGGGGGGGGGTTCTATAGAGAGAGAGAGAGAGAGAGAGAGAGAGAGAGAGAGAGAGAGAGAGAGAGAGAAGAGAGAGAGAGAGAGAGAGAGAGAGAGAGAGAGAGAGAGAGAGAGAGAGAGAGGATGGGTCCTAACGGCGGGTTTCCACCCTGGGATAAGGAGAGTGAGAGAGTGTGTGAGATGGCGAGGGGGGGTGAGAGAGGATAGGGGGTGGGTGATGGTTAAGGGAATTGAGAGAGAGAGATAGATAGAGAATGGATTCCCTCCATGGCTTGTGGGACCGCACTACGAATAGAGAGAGAGCTAGTGGGAGGTGAGGATAGGGGGTGGGTGTTAGGCTGGTGGTCCGCCAGGTTTGGGGAAGAAATAGGGGGAGGGTATAAGGCCGAAGGGGTGTGGACGAGGTGAGATGGGGGGGCATAATAAGGCGGCCCGCCGGGGCTAGAGTGTGGACGAGTAAGAGAGAGAGAGGGAGAATATTTCAAAGGGAGAGATGGAGAATATACAGTATTTGTGGAGGCCCGCCAAAGAGTGTGACAGGGCTATCACCGTCTTACACGCCTATCGGGCCGGGTGATGCAGTGGTGGAGTAGGAGAGAGAGGGAATATTTGGCGGAGCCGAGCAGTAGGAGAGAGAGGGGTTCGTTGTCTTCTGGCGATAATGGAGGGGTGTGGCCATACTGGCGGCGCCCCGCTAGTGGTTAAGCTTAGAGGGGGGGGAGGAGTGAATGGTAAAGAGGTTCTTTTTTAGTTTTTTTTTCCCATTTCTCCTTGGTAATATGGCTTCCCTTCCTTAGGGTGTGATTCTCACGGTCATGGTTTCAAAAACCGACCATCATTAGCCCTCCCATCTGGCTAGAGGCATTCATGCTTCTAGCCCTTCTTCTGCATCTTTAGTTGTGGAGTTAGAGGGTTCTCCCTCTTCTGGAACGTCTAGCATGAACTCTGGATCAAACCTAAGAAAATACATTTTCAGCCTCCATCCATTGACTCTGTTCTTGTGAATTCTCCCATCTGCTTCCATCAGTTTATAGTTGCTGTTGTCATAGCGCCTTTTGACAATGAATGGTCCTTCCCATCTGGGTTGAAATTTCTTGTCTTTTCTGGTGTCAAATCTGTTGTCATATCTCAGCACCATCATGCCCTTTTCCAAGCCATTTTCCTTAAGCCCTTGATTGAAGGTGAGCCAGCGTCGTTCTGCCTGCGTTGTGTAGTGATTGATTGCTTCTTCCCTCTCTAGCTCGAGCCTCTCTAGATCTAGGATGCGGTTTCGGAGATTTACAATTGGGCACTGTATCTAGCTAGCCAAGACTCATAAGTTGGCTACCTGTACCTCAATGGGTAGAAGTGCCTCCTTTCCGTAAACTAGATGGAAAGGGGTGAAACCTGATGATGTTCGGAATGTTGTTCGGTAGGTCCATCGAGCGGCCATGAGATGTTTATCCCAGTCACCTGTGTGATTGTTCACCTGCTTTGTGATGATTTTGCAGATCATTTCGTTTACCTTCTTTACCAGACCATTGCACTGTGGATAGTATGGGGTGGAATGTCGGCGTGTGATGCCTAACCTTTTCATCAGTTCCCCCACCAGATCACCTCTGAAACCTGGTCCCCTATCTGATATTATCTCTAGAGGAGTGCCAAAACGGCAACAGATGTGCTCAAAAATGAATTTTGCTACCTCTTGGGCTGTAATGCAGGTGGTGGCTGTTGCTTCTTCCCATCGGGTCATGTAATCTACTCCCACTATGATGTACAATTTTCCTAATTGGGACCTCGGTAAAGGACCAATTGCATCTATTCCCCATTTCTCAAATGGACCATACGAGATGATTGGAGTTTGTGGCTCATAGGTTAGTGTGCGATCACTGGCTACTTGACAAGCCTTGCATGTTTTACACCAATGGTGTACATCCCTGTTCAAGCTAGGCCAAGAGTATCCTGCTTGTAGAATCTTCCTACTGGTGATATCTAGGGCACAATGACCGCCGCAGATGCCATCATGGCAACTTGAAATTACCTCTGTGGTCTCACTGGAGGTGGGCACTCGCCTGAGAACCTGATCCTTGCCCTTGCAATACAAGTGATCGTTTACAAGACGATATCTGGTAGCCTTCCTTACCAGCCACTGTTTCTGGCCTTTAGTGTACCCTTTTAGACATTCTCCTGTATCTAGAAAGCTGATGATATCAGGCATAGCATCACTACCTTGAAAGAGGGGTAGTTTTAGTTTGATTTCTCCTACGGGAACGTCTTGTATTCTTTCTTTGGCTAGAGCATCTGCCTCCCGATTTTCTGCTCTAGGGACATGAAATAATTTCACTTCTTCAAACTTCTTTAAAGATCCTTAACTTGGCGTAGCTGACTAAGTAAGACCTGATTTTTACAATCCCAAGTGCCGTTTATCTGCCTTATCAAAAGCAAAGCATCGCAAACACATTTAGGCGCTGAATTCCTTGTGAAATACACTGTCCAAACCCAAGAATTAGAGCTGCATATTATGCTTCGTTGTTGGAATGGGAGTGTAATAATTGCCCGATGGAAAATACCCTTTCGTGTTGCTCATTGAAAATGACTATGCCAGCTGCAGACTGGTCCACTGTTCTTTTGTATGCCCCTCAAAAAAAGAGAGTGAGGTCCCTCTAGCTTAGGACTTTCTTCCCTTGGTGTCTCTTCACTTGCTTCCGGGTTGATCTTCAGCTTCTTCTCATACTGGCGATGAGTAAGAATTCCCACTAGACTAGCCGTGGTGGAGTTTTCCACTTGCATGGTGTAGTCAAACTCTTGAAATCTAATTAGCCACTTAGAGATTCTACATGAGACATCCATGTGTCGCATTACATATGGGAAAACCTCTTCCACGGTCAGGATTACAAAGGGTCTAGGCAGAAGATAGGAGCGGAACTTTGTGGTAGCAAACATTAGTGCGAGAACCATGTGTTCTACTGCTGTGAATCCCTTTTTTGATGGGGTCATGACACGACTAGAGAAGTAGATAGGACGCATGAAATAATTTTTAGGGTCCTTTTGCATTAGCACAGCTCCAAGTGTTTCACTTCCTACACTAGGGTTCACATAGAATGTCTCGTCCCATTTGGGGGGTGAAATGGTGGGAAGCGTGGCTAGGATTTGCTTCACCTCAGTAAATTGCTGCTCATTTTCCTCACTGCATGAGAAGACGTCGCTCTGGGTGACTTGTTGTAGAGGAAGAACCACTTGAGATAGCAAGCGAATGAACCTGCTTAAGTATCTTACCTTCTGAAGGAAAGAAACTAGTTGCTTAGCTGTGGTGGGTGATGACAGAGATATCAAAGCTTGTATCTTGCTAGGGTCAGCCTCAATTCCTTTCGCTGAAATTACATAGCCAAGGAGAGTGACCTTGATCTCACCAATGTGACACTTATCCACGTTGAGTTGGCCACCCAAGGTTTGCAGCCTAGTTAAGCCATCATTGACCTTGCTTAAATGGAGGGCTCGTGAACTATAGATGCAAAAATCATGTATGAAAACCCGTATTGACGTTCCAAAGTAAGGTTGGAAAACAAAGGTCACATATTGTTGGAATGTGGCCGGAGCGTTGGTGAGGCCAAAAGGCATCACTCTATAAGCAAGTCATCCCCAAGGTGTGATGAAGGTTGTCTTCTTCTGGTCTTCTTCCGCAATACTGTGTAGCACTCGTGACCCACCACTTCATTGACAATTTCATCTTGGAATGGGAGGGGAAAGTGATCCCTCTTTGTGGCTGCATTGAGAGGTTTATAGTCCACACAGACTCTCCACTTGCCATTCTTCTTTGGTGTGACTACTACTGGAGAGACCCATTCTGAGTCTTCGACAGGGTACTTCTTTGAGTAGTGCCTCTTGTTGGATTACTCCAAGACTTCTGAGCTTTTGCACTACGGGTTTACTGCCTTCCTTGAGCTTTATGTGGTGTTACACTACTGTGATTCCCATGATCTTATCATAGCCATCAATGAACAAAGTAGTGAAGTTACATGGCATGGAGACATACTCCTTCCTCTCCTCATCGGTTAACTCTTTTGAGAGCATCCGTTGTAGCTTACCTGCATCCTCTAAGGATTGCGTACTTGACGTGTCCTCTTGGTTTGTCAGGGGTGTTTCAGGTTGTGTCAAACTCTTTGGGTCTTTGAGGATGACCCCCATCACTTCGATGCTACTATCACTTTCTTCAGGTGTTGTTGTCTCTTCTCCTAAGGTAGACGAATAGTCGCTAGTGGACTCATCTTTTGAAGCCTCCAAAATCATGTTGCGTTGTTTCCCAGTCCTCATGTCGTAGAATATGGACTTCCCTTTAGCGTCCTTTATCTGAATCATTCCGGTTCTCCAGTCTTGCTTAGCTTCCATAGCCATAAGCCAAGGTCTCCCAAGAATGATGGGGTAGCCCTCCCCTTTGTGTGGCATGACAAAGATGTCTACCTCCACTTCTGTATTGAATTCTTTTACTTTGACCGCGTTCACAATCCCTACACATTTCACTTTCACATTATTTGCCATTTTGGCTCGGCAGGGTGCCCACCTACTTACCTCTAGCCCTAGATGGTGCATCATTGTTTCACTCATGATGCATATTTGCGCGCCGCCATCTATGTAGACGTTGGTGCAACCAAAGTTGGTCCGTGCTGGGAAGTGTACAACGCAGTGCTATGTATGTTGACAAGTGTATGGTAGAGGGCTAAAGCTAGTGTGGGAGACCTTAGTAGGAGAGTGGTAGCGGAAATGTATGCTTAAAGTGGTTTTTTAAGCCAAAGGGGCCTCCAAAGTGAGATAATGATGATGGCAGGTCAAGGTGTTTGAGATGCAATAAATGTGCCCCGTAAGGTGGTATTCGAGATGCTCTAGAAGCTCGTCCAGATGGCTCGTCAAACGGGGCTTCGGTGTGAAAGATATGCCAGTCCGAAGTTAGAAGGCTTCGCAGGTCCCGACGGACAGGGCAGGTACAGACATGTGACCAAAATTGGGATCATTGGGTACGTGTGTAAAGCTCAAGTTGTAGAGCATGCCGGTCTTTTTGGTTTGCCATGTTTTGGCCTGTGGAATATTTGCAGGGGGGCGGGTATGTGCTCACCGGGCCGTGGTGGTAGACACACTGACAAGCATGTTTTTAGAGCTCATGAAGATTCTGGAAAATAGCATGCGATGTGGGGAGTTAGCCAAAATTGGTGACTCGCTGATCGGAGCCATGGGCATCGAGATGGACCTAGTTCAAGCTGACATGCAAGAATGGTGGTGGGAAGGGATCATTAGGTGGCTTCTTTGAATGTATTTTTCAAGGGCATCAAATGGTCAAAACAGGACAAAGCTCTTAGGATTTGGAGCAGGTAGCACGAGTTTCCGAGGTGGTTTGACAAAATGAATGTTTGGCAAACCCAAGTAAGTGGAGCGCCGCGACCATGCGGGAAACGAATACAAAAAAACTATTTGGGGGTAAATTCAAAAGGCAAAGGTTGGCTTAACACTTTAGTGGAGCAAGCTTCAATAAAGAAAGAGGTGGCTGGAAGGTGGCAGGATGGCTGGAGTTTGGGAAAAGCAAAAGGGAAACTCAAAGGCTAAAGGGGGGAAAAAAAAAGGTAGTGGGAGAGTCCAAGGCACAATAGCACAGAGCGCCACTGGTGGGAATTGATTTAGCAAGTTTGAAAAAAGGGAGAAAAGAAAAGAGGGAAAAGGGAGCAGGGCTTCGAGATGGAGTTTTTTTTCTTGGGGAGGGAAAGAAAAGAGAATTGAGAAGGAAAAAGAAAGGGCTTCGTGCGTTCAACAATCGAGGTTGACACGCAAAGTGTAGTCCGTGATGTGGTTCGAAAGAGCGAAAGCCTTGCAAGAGAAGCACTCAGCGAAGGCTACCAAGAGGAGGAGATGTTTCCAAAGGGAAGCCAGTGGTGGATGTTCTCGTCGAGGTATGTGTCGACGGAGTCAAGTGGTGAGGAAAGTGTGTGCCCCTCTGTACGTGGCCATGGCGTGACCTAAAGCAGGCCATATGGATTTTGTACATAGTGTTTTCCTTTGAAGAAAAAAGCTATCATTGCCGGTTTTTTGGCGTCGTCTCTCCCCCCTTTCGCCCCTTTCTTCTTTGCTCGTCTCCAAGGTGTGTGGTGCCGGTGTGTGTGAGCGAGTCCGTCCCCCCAGGCCCCCCGTGTGTGTGAGAGAGAAAGAGAGAGAGAGGTGTTCAGTTTTGGAAGAGCTGGAAGCGAGCAAGATCGGTGTGATCACTGTCTGAGGATTGCGCAAAGCGTGTGCGCTTTGGGTGAAGTGCAGGCGAGGCCTTGCTAGGGTGAGTTTCTTTTTTTGAAGGTGTTTTCGAGAGGATAGGGGTGCTGTGAATACCCTGAGCTATATAGGGGCCATTGCGTGTGTGTCGGGTGTATTCCCCATTCCCCCTCTCCATCTTTTGGTGCCCCCATGGAGGAGCACAGTGATTGCTCCTTGGTGATGTGTTTATAAGCAAAAATGTGACAGAGTGTTGGTCCAATTTTCAATGGTGATGAAGATGGGGATGAATGGTAACAGATTTTGAGTTATTTATGCTCTCATTGCACATGTGGAGTGATGAAGAAAAGCCAGAGACAGTTCCGTTGGTGCTGCGAGGTAATGCAAAAGCCTGGTTTGATGGTTTGGCAGCTACGGATAAGCAAGATTGGATTGGTTTTCGAGAGCGTTTCTATACAGGTTTCGAAAAGTGGTGTCGGCTGCTGAAGCGGATGCAAAGATTAAAGAGTTGCGACAAGAAGTAAGTGAAAATTTTGATGCTTTTGTTGAAAAGTTTGAAGCAAGCTGGAAGGATTTAGTGGCTGTAACCGGAGTGATCAATGTGGATGGTTTCAAGATGAAGAAATTCCTAGCTTGCCTGTGTCCTCGAGTTCGAGATAAGGTGGATGTGAAGAGCCAAAGACTTATGCAGAGGTAGTCAAAGTTGCCAAGGTGAAGAGCAGGAAAATGAAAAGAAAGCTGGAATTAGGCTTGTTAAAACCTGCAGATTGTGTGCATGTTGAAGCACCAATTTGTTCTATGGGCTCGTCGAGGATGGTGCCAGTGATGAGAAGTGTGGAGCCTGTTAGGGTAAGGCCTATGATTGACTATGTTCCTTGGGAATTACATGTTGGTGAAGCGTCTATGCCGATTGTGGAGGAGCTTGTCAATGAAGATGAGCCTTTTGTTGAAAAGAGCCTGTGTGTAGAGGAGTTAGCAGATGCCAAGTATCCAGTTCAACTTGAAGAGGTGGAGCCTGTTCTCGTGGAGTGCTTGTATGAAAGGGTAACAGATCCTGGCCAAATGGTAGGTGCCGAGAGCTTGGGGTTGGATGACGAAAGTGGGCACGATGATGGTCTAGATTTTGTGGAGCAGCTAGAGGATGATGATGATGATACCAAATCGGCTTATGGTGAAGATGATGAGGCTACAAGCTCAAACTTTTGGGAAACGAGTGAGGAGGATAGAGGTAAAGTTACCTTGTTATATGCATGAGGATGTGGTGGTTGCCACTATGAATGAAGAGCAAGGAAGAGTGTCGAAGCTTGAGAATGACGACATGCAAGTGAGGGTGTTGTGTAGCATTATGCTAATGATGATGCTCATCAAGGTAGCTATGGAAGGTGCTTTGATTGTACAACAGATACAAGGGTTTCCCAAGAAGGAGAGAGTTGTTGTGGCTGAGGAAGAAGAACATATCGAAGAAGATGGCATGCAAGAGATATTGGACGCTCATAAAGAAGAAGATCAGCTCCAGCTAGCCATGGATTGCATGAGAGATGCATTGGATACAGGTTCTTTTGGCCAAAAATGCATTGAAATGAAACTGACTGGGGGTTTGATGAAACGGTGGGTGAGATGGATGAAGAGACAAAGGTGCTTGTTGGGAAAGCTTTAACTAGAATGCAGGTGATACGAGGGTCTGCCCCTCTACAGGTAAAGTTTCTTTTGGAGAGCAAAAGTCTGTTGCTATGGTGGTGCCAACAAAGGGAGTTATGGAGGTGAGTATGGAAGTAATGGTGACCGGAGTGCCTATGTTGAAAGAGTTACCCGCTAAGCGAAGTGGTCCTTTTGAGCATGAAGAAAAGTCCAAGGGTGTGGACTTGTTCAAGTTGTCAAAGGAAGTTTGCATATGGTGGTTGAAGGGGATGCTGATAAACGTAGCTGTGCAGTGGACTGTCGAGCAGGTATAAGATTTGCTTGAGGAGGATCTTGCATTATATGGTTGGGAAGGAGGGCATGGTATGTTCAATATGAACGATGATGTACACTCGGAGAGTGGTGATGCTTTTGGTGGTGTTTTTTTGGAAGTGGACAGTGGAAGTATGTCAAGGGCATGTTATGTGCATGGTTGGCTAGATGCCTTGGTGCAGCACTATGTGAGCATGTTGCAGGTGAGTGGACGGGATCAATGCCAGGTGTTTGATCCAGGTGGATGATGGAAGGTAAAGCAGGGGGCTGGGCAACCCGCATGAACAAAGGCACCGGGTAGGAGATGCCACGTTTTGTACATATGTTAGGTGGTTTTGTGGTGTGGAGAGAGTTTGTTTTGGTGTGGTAGTTTTTTTAGTGCAATAAGCCTGTTTATGGTTGAACATAAATGTTCAACAAGGGGGTGGGCAATGATGGTGCAACCAAAGTTGGTCCGTGCTGGGAAGTGTACAATGCAGTGCTATGTATGTTGACAGGTGCATGCTAGAAGGCTAAATCTAGTGTGGGAGACCTCAGCAGGAGAGTGGTAGCGGAAATGTATGCTTAAAGTGGTTTTTTAGGCCAGGGGGGCCTCCAAAGTGAGATAATGATGATGGCAGGTCAAGGTGTTTGAGATGCAAGAAATGTGTCCCGAAAGGTGGTATTCAAGATGCTCTAGAAGCTCGTCCAGACGGCTCGTCAAACGGGGCTTTGGTGTGAAAGATATGCCAGTCCGAAGTTAGAAGGCTTCGCAGGTCCCGACGGACAGGACACGTATAGACATGTGGCCAAAACTGGGATCATTGGGTACGCGTGTAAAGCTCAAGCTGTGGAGCATGCCGGTCTTTTCGGCTTGCCATTCGGAGCTCAGACGGGCAAGTTATGGCCTGTGGAATATTTGCAGGGGACCGGGTATGTACTCACCGGGCCGTGGTGGTAGGCACGTTGACAAGCATGTTTTTAGAGCTCACGAAGATTCTGGAAAATAGCATGCGATGTGGGGAGTTAGCCGAAATTGGTGACTCGCTGATCGGAGCCATGGGCATCGAGATGGACCTAGTTCAAGCTAACATGTAAGAATGGTGGTGGGAAGGGATCGTCAAGTGGCTTCTTTGAATATATTTTTCAAGGGCATCAAATGGTCGAAACACGACAAAGCTCTCAAGATTTGGAGCAAGTAGCATGAGGTTCCGAGGTGGTTTGACAAAATCAATGTTTGGCAAACCCAAGTAAGTGGAGTCGCCGCGACCATGCGGGAAACGAATGCAAAAAAACTATTTGGGGGTAAATTCAAAAGGCAAAGGTTGTCTTAACATTTTAGTGGAGCAAGCTTCAAAAAAGAAAGAGGTGGCTGGAAGGTGGCATTAAAAGGATGACTGGAGCTTGGGGGAAAAACAAAAGGGAAACTCAAAGGCTAAAGGGGAAAAAAGAAAAGGTAGAGGGAGAGCCCAAGGCACAATGGCGCCGGGCGCCACTGTTGGGAATTGATTTAGCAAGTTTGGAAAAAGGGGGAAAAGAAAAGAGGAAAAGGGAGCAGTGGCTTGGAGATGGAGTTTTTTTTTCTTGGGGAGGGAAAGAAAAGAGAATTGAGAAGGAAAAAGAAAGGGCTTCGTGCGCTTGGCAATCGAGGTTGGCACGCAAAGTGTAGTCCGTGATGCGGCTTGAAAGAGCGAAGGCCTTGCAAGAGAGACACTCAGCGAAGGCTGCCAAGAGGAGGAGATGTTGCCGAAGGGAAGCCAGTGGTGGATGTTCCCGTCGAGGTATGTGCCGACGGAGTCGAGTGGTGAGGAAAGTGTGTGCCCCTCTGTACGGATTGGTGATGGCCATGGCACGACTTAGAGCAAGCCATATGGATTTTGTACATAGTGTTTTTCTTTGAAGAAAAAAGCTATCATTCCCGATTTTTTGGCGTCGTCTCTCCCCCCTTCCCCCCTTTCTTCTTTGCTCGTCTCCAAGGTGTGTGGTGCCGGTGTGTGTGAGCAAGTGCGTCCCCCCAGGCCCCCCGTGTGTGTGAGAGAGAAAGAGGGAGAGGTGTTCACTTTTGGAAGAGCTGGAAGCGAGCAAGATTGGTGTGATCGATGTCTGAGGATTGCGCAAAGTGTGTGCGCTTTGGGCGAAGTGCAGACAAGGCCCCGCTAGGGTGAGTTTCTTTTTTTGAAGGTGTTTTCGAGAGGACAGGGGTGCTGTGAATACCCTGAGCTATATAGGTGCCATTGCGTGTGTGTCGGGTGTGCTCCCCATTCCCCCTCTCCAACGTTTGAGATTCTCTGCCCCTTGATGTGGGCATCCATGGTTGGTAGGATGTCATCGAGATTCCTCCCAGAGATAGCTCCAGCTATCCTTGGTTTCGTTTTCCTTGTACTTACCATCTTCGTCCATTGCTTCCTCATTCTTGGTGCAAGGTGCAATAATTGGGGCCAAGTTATCTTCGGGCCCTGCATCAACACATCCTGAACTAAGTCATAGGGTTTAGCATACTCACCCAGTGAAAAATCCACGATGTCTATCTTCCGTCGCGGTTTAGTTGCTTGCTTCCTAGACTCGCCTTTATCTTTCATCCTTTCCTCTTTTTGAGAGGCTTCCTCGTGCTTGGCACGCTTCACTCCCATAGCATCCACTTCTCCTACCTTTGCCGTCCCTTTGTGCTTCTCTCGAACTGATTCTTCTACCTTTGCCTCCGCTTTAGCTTCCAAGCTAATGACACTCACCACTTGATTTACAGCAGGGGGTGGGGGTATTGGTGGAATAAGAGGTGGTAGTGGTTGTTTTTGTTGTACAGGTGGTTGAAGGATTTGGACCGATGGAATTGGTCCTTGCTGCCTGGGTGGTGGTGGTCTTGCCCTTGGTGGAGAGTACATGCCTCCTCTATTGAAATTTTGCCTCCTTGGATGTGGGCAGTAGTACATGCCATGGCCGTCTTCCCCACAATTGTAGCAGTGATACTCTTGGTTTTGCCTTCGTTGTCCTCTTCCTTGCTCTGGATTTCTGACAAGTGCATGCCCTTGCTGCACCAGATGCACGTATAAACTCTTTAGTTGGGTAGTGATGCTACTCAGCAGGTCTTGCTGCTCTTCTGATGCCTCTTGTGGTTGGGCTCTATGACTGGCTGTTGCAATCACTGGGGTTGGTCGGACCGAGCTTGTTTCCTCTGACTCGTTGACTCTTGCTTGCATGTGCAGCTTCTTGTCTTTAAGGCGGGCTACTTCTACTACCAACTCATACGTTGCAGGAAACCTTCCCTTCACCTTCTCTCTAAGCGGCGACCATAGGCCAGCAATGAAATGGTCCTTGTTCAGGAAATTAGACGCTCCTTTTCCCTCCTCCAGTGAGGCAACCTATCTCTCCCATAAATCCACAAACTCGGACTCATAGGTGGCATACTCTAGCAGACCTCTCTACCTCAATTTCGTCAGTAGCTGCCATAGCTTCTCGAGGTTGTGCCTCCACCAAACCTCTTCACAAAGGCGGCTCGTAACACATCCCATGCATTCTTGGTGGCGTGGGGCAAGGTGTTGTACCAGGACTTGGCTTCTACTTTCATTAGTGGAGGAAAAATTTGAAGCCGTGAGGCGTCATCATCTTTGTTAGAAACCACACAGACGATGTCTAAATCATCCAGGAAGTCGGTGGTGAGATCTTCTCCCTTCTTTCCACTGAATGTGGGGAAAGAAACACTTGCCATGGTAATGACTCAGGAATTACAAACCTTTTTTTTCTTTCTTTCTTTTTATATTAAAGACAGTAGTGGCTCATAGCGGCTTTTTACAGAGTTGGGTGGATAGATTAAAACAAGATAAAGATAGAAACATTGAAGGAGTGGTGGTAGTCTAGTATGGGAAGAATGATAGGGTTTGGGGACTTGAGGATTTCTCCTAGCACCGCCGCACCGAATAGATATACGATCTTCTGTTGGTAGAAGATTTTCCTATCTACATAGATATGGACATGCATATGCTGCAGGAATCTAAACGGAAATGCTATTGGCCCGTTTTCCATCATGCATAGAGGGTGGAGAACTTACTTATACTCTTATCGTGCTAGTGTTGATGAGTCGGCACATCCGCAGGAGGTCGTCTCCTTTCATGGGCTCTACCTTTCCTTCGTCTCTCAGCACGTACGGGGTGATGGCGACACGTTTGACCACTCCCAGCCTTTTGGCTAGTAGCAATTGCAGATAATTTCCGTAGTCAGCGCACTGCATGAATTCTACTCCATTCAGTTGCAATTCGTCTCCCACCCACAGGGTTTCACCCGTGGTAGAGAGCTTCTTCAGGATAAGGTGTAGGAGAAGAGAAGGAAGACCCTCTACCCGTCCTCCAAAACAGCGAGAACAGTAGCCGAACCACTCCTCCCTAGGGCATGGAAATCTCCTCACAACTTCTGCTTCAGGATTGTTGAAGTGGATAGGTAGCACTCGCATGCGCCATGCGAATCGATAGGCGACCTTTTGCCGCTTAGCTTCGGATGACTTCTTCTTTGGCAAGCTCGGTACGACCCGACTTTTTGAGCTTGAAGCATTCCCTTTGCCAAACGATTCTTCCCTTGGCGTCATGTATTTCCAGACTGGCTTAGCCTTTCCTTACCTTTGGATCGAGCAGCACCTTTAGGCCATTTTGGAGTAGGCTCCTTGGGGAAGAGGGGTCTTATCGTTTTCTTTCCTCCTTTGATGTGGACGACCTCCTCGCGGTGAATGTGGATGTATACTATTTCAGTCCCTCCACTGCCTTCGTTGCTGGCACTCATTGATAGTGTGCTTCGGTTTATGGCAGTGATGACACTTCATAGGCTTCCCACTCGATGTTCTCAATTTGTGGTTAGAACGAGCAACACGAGATAGGGAGCTTACCTCTTGAATACTGATGATACTATAGCCCCGCAGTAGCACTTGAATGAAAGCGGCTAGTGCCTCTTTAGTCTCCTCCTCTTCCGTTCTCCAGTTAGAGAACTCCTTCAGCCATTCGTCCATAATTGATGGGGTGCGTTGCTTTCAACATTGTAAACTTAAGGTTTCTTGGAAAGCCCTCCTCCGTGGGGGCACCAAATGACGAGAGCAAAGAGATACCCGAACTTTGACGGCCTCTAAACGCCGGGAGCCCATGCACGCCTCGAGCCGGTCATGGTAAAGCGAACAGGGGGCACCACCTACCTTAGAACGGCTAGGACGCAATCAACGGTGATGTGAACACCGCGAATTCAAACACACACACACACACACACACACACACACACACACACACACACACACACACACACACACACAGAGCATTGACAAATGATGAAAACCCTCAGGGGCGTGAGAGAGAATTATTGCTTGCAGTATTTACAATGACCTTCCTTCCGGCGACGTGACACATTGTGGTGATAGTGAGATAGGGAGAAGAGATGGTGAACCTACTTGGTGCATTCTCTAGAGATGACATGTTGATGTGAAACTCGCTACCAAGGATGTGTATGTGTGTGTCTGCATCGACCATTGGAGTCGAGAGGTAGACGTAGCTCCCTTCACATGGTGCAATTCCCAAAACAAACCATTACACAAGTCCCCTCCCCGCGATGCCAATAGTGTTAATCCCTCTTACTAAAACTCTACCAAGTGCCGACGTCTCATGAACTGCCCCCCTCTCGATAGTGACCTCTCAGTGCCCTTTAATACGTGTTGGCTCCTTGGATTAGGGTAATCCTAGTTTGATTAGGGTAAGCTAATCAAGGAGACAAACCCAGGCGGTGGGCCTGGTGTGGTTGACCCTTGCTTTGTCTTGGCAGTTATTTAAAATGAAAACCTCTAGGTGGGCCTTTGTGACCATCACCTAGAGAGAGGGAATTTACAAATTGGGAATTTTACAAGGCTTCGGTGAAAACTGAAAAAATGATGATGATAACCTATGGTTTACTGAAAACGGTGTTGTGGTCGTGTGATGCCGGTGAATGGCAGCTTGCCGCAATGTTGATGTAGTGTGTACGTCTTTTCCGGGTCGACCAGGACATGCCTTCGGCGCCTTTGTTCTTTTTGTTGTCGGGGTCGGGTGATCCGGGTCGTCCTCCTTTATTGTTGTCGTCGTAGTCGTAAAAGTCCTCGTTTTTTGTATTTCTCTGTGTGTGTGTGTATGAACGGGTGTGCGCATATGTGTATTCATATGTGTAATTATGTGTGTGCGTGGGAATGGGGGTGGGCTATATATATATATATATATATATATATTTGTTGTTTTTTCCGGTGGTTCTATGGGCGACGCAGAGGTGGGGAAGGGGGGAGATGGAGTGAGAGAGAGAGCGAGAGTGCGATGTGGCGAGGGTGGGGTATGTGTGTGTGTGTGTGTGTTGTGTGTGTGGGGGTATTCGGGTGCGGCGCTTGCGCGGGCTGAGGCATAGAGAGAGAGCATGGACGCGGTTGCCCGCGGGTGGAGTGTGTGCGCGAGCGCCAGTGAGAGAGGGGGTGGGTGTGGAGGTGAGGGGGGGTGAGAGGATAGGGGGTGGGTGTGGATGCTTCAAGCGGCACCTGTACGGGCTGAGGGGATAGAGAGAGAGCATGGCGAAGGCGGGTCGACAGAGGCCGCAAAAACGGGGGGGTGAGAGAGCTTATTCAACGAAACAAAAGGGGGGGGGTGTCTATGAGAGAGAGAGAGAGAGAGAGAAGAGAGAGAGAGAGAGAGAGAGAGAGAGAGAGAGAGAGAGAGAGAGAGAGAGAGCATTGACAAATGATGAAAACCCTCGGGGGCGTGAGAGAGAATTATTGCTTGCAGTATTTACAATGACCTTCCTTCCGGCGAGGTGACACACCGTGGTGATAGTGAGATAGGGAGAAGAGATGGTGAACCTACTTGGTGCATTCTCTAGAAACTACTTGATGATGTGAAACTCGCTACCAAGGATGTGTATGTGTGTGTGCATCGACCATTCGAATCGAGAGGTGGACGTAGCTCCCTTCACATGGTGCAATTCCAAAAATAAACCATTACACAAGTCCCCTCCCCGCGATGCCAATAGTGTTAATCCCTCTCACTAAACCTCTACCAAGTGCTGACCTCTCATGAACTGCCCCCCTCCCGATAGTGACCTCTCAGTGCCCTTTTATAGGTGTTGGCTGCTTGGATTAGGGTAAGCTAATTGGAGAAACAAAGCCAGGCGGTGGGCCCAGTGTGGTTGACCCTTGCTTTGTCTTGGGAGTTATTTAAAATGAAAACCTCTAGGTGGGCCTTTGTGACCATCACCTAGAGAGAGGGAATTTACAAATTGGGAATTTTACAAGGCTTGGGTGAAATTTGAAAAAATGATGATGATAACCTACATTTTATTGAAAGCGGTGTTGTGGTCGCGTGATGCCGGTGAATAGAAGCTTGCCGGTACGTTGATGTAGTGCGTACATCTTTTCGGGGTCGCGGCCGGGGCATGCCTTCGGCGCCTTTGTTCTTTTTGTTGTCGGGGTCGCGTGATCCGGGTCGTCCTCCTTTGTTGTTGTCGTCGTAGTCGTAAAAGTCCTCGTTTTTTGTATTTCTGTGTGTGCGTTTATGCGTGTGTGTGTGTGTGTATAAACGGCTGTGCGCATATGTGTATTCATATCTGTAATCGTGTGTGTGCGTGTATATGTATATGTGTGTGCGCATGCGTGAGTGGGAATGGGGGTGGGTTATATAGACACACACACACACACACACACACACACACACACACACACACACACACACACACACACACACATATATATATATATATTATTCTGTTTTTTCGGTGGTTCTGTGGGCGACGCAGAGGCGGGGAATGGGGGAGATGGAGTGAGAGAGAGAGAGAGAGAGAGAGAGAGAGAGAGAGAGAGAGAGAGAGTGCGAGGTGGCGAGGGTGGGGTGTGTGTGTGTGTGTGTGTGTTGTGTGTGTGGGGGTATTCGGGTGCGGCGCCTGCACGGGCTGAGGGCATAGAGAGAGAGCATGGACGCAATCGCCCGCGGGCTGGAGTTTGTGTGCGAGTGCGAGTGAGAGAGGGGGTGGGTGTGGAGGTGAGGGGGGGTGAGAGGATAGGTGGTGGGTCTGGATGCTTTAAGCGGCGCCTGTACGGGCTGAGGGGATAGAGAGAGAGCATGGGCGCAGGCGGGTTGACAGAGGGCTCAAAAACGGGGGGATGAGAGAGCTTAGGCAACGAAACAAAAGGGGGGGGTCTATGAGAGAGAGAGAGAGAGAGAGAGAGAGAGAGAGAGAGAGAGAGAGAGAGAGAGAGAGAGAGAGAGAGAGAGAGAGCATTGACAAATAATGAAAACCCTCGGGGGCGTGAGGGAGAATTATTGCTTGCAGTATTTACAATGACCTTCCTTCCGGTGAGGTGACACACCCTGGTGATAGTGAGATAGGGAGAAGAGATGGTGAACCTACTTGGTGCATTCTCTAGAGACGTTTCGATGATGTGAAACTCACTACCAAGGATGTGTATGTGTGTGTGCATCGACCATTGGAGTCGAGAGGTGGACGTAGCTTCCTTCACATGGTGCAATTCCGAAAACAAACCATTACAAGGGTCCCCTCCCCGCGATGCCAATAGTGTTAATCCCTCTCACTAAAACTCTACCAAGTGTTGACCTCTCATGAACTGCCCCCCTCCCAATAGTGACCCCTCAGTGCCCTTTTATAGGTGTTGGCTGCTTGGATTAGGGTAATCCTAGTTTGATTAGGGTAAGCTAATCGGGGAGACAAAGCCAGGCGGTGGACCCGGTGTGGTTGACCCTTGCTTTGTCTTAGGAGTTATTTAAAATGAAAACCTCTAGGTGGGCCTTTGTGACCATCACCTAGAGAGCGGGGATTTACAAATTGGGAATTTTACAAAGCTTGGGTGAAAACTGAAAAAATGATGATGATAACCTACGGTTTACTGAAAACAGTGTTGTGGTCGCGTGATGCCGATGAATGGCAGCTTGCCGGTACGTTGATGTATTGCGTACGTCTTTTCGGGGTGGGCCGGGGCATGGCTTCAACGCCTTTGTTCTTTTTGTTGTCGGGGTCGCGTGATCTGGGTCGTCCTTCTTCGTTGTTGTCGTCGTAGTCGTAAAAGTCCTCGTTTTTTGTATTTATGTGTGTGCGTTTATGCGTGTGTGTGTATGAACGGGTGTGCGCATATGTGTATTCATACTATGTGTAATCGTGTGTGTGCGTGTATATGTATATGTGTGTGCGCATGCGTGCGTGGGAACGGGGGTGGGCTATATATATTTTTGTTTTTTTTGGTGGTTCTGTGGGCGACGAAGAGGCGGGGAAGGGGGGAGATGGAGTGAGAGAGAGAGAGAGAGAGAGAGAGAGAGAGAGAGAGAGAGCGAGGTGGCGAGGGTGGGTATGTGTGTGTGTGTGTGTTGTGTGTGTGTGGGGGTATTCGGGTGCGGTGCCTGCGCGGGCTGAGGGGATATAGAGAGAGCATGGACGCGGCCGCCTGCGTCCTGGAGTGTGTGCGCGAGCGTGAGTGAGAGAGGGGGTGGGTGTGGAGGTGAGGGGGGTGAGAGGATAGGGGGTGGGTGTGGATGCTTCAAGCCGCGCCTGTACGGGTTGAGGGGATAGAGAGAGAGCATGGGCGTAGGCGGGTTGACAGAGGGCGCAAAAACGGGGGGGTTAGAGAGCTTAGTCAACAAAACAAAAGGGGGGTGTCTATTAGAGAGAGAGAGAGAGAGAGAGAGAGAGAGAGAGAGAGAGAGGATGGGTCCTAATGGCAGGTTCCCACCCTGGGAGAAGGAGAGTGAGAGAGTGTGTGAGATGGTGAGGGAGGGTGAGAGAGGATAGGGGGTGGGTGATGGTTAAGGGAATTGAGAGAGAGAGATAGAGAGAGAATGGATTCCCTCCATGGCTTGTGGGACCGCCCTACCAATAGAGAGAGAGCAATTGGGAGGTGAGGATAGAAGGTGGGTGTTAGGGTGGTGGTCCGCCACGTTTGGGGAAGAAACAGGGGGAGGGTATAAGGCCGAAGGGGTGTGGACGAGGTGAGATGGGGGGGCATAATAAGGCGGCCCGTCGGGGCTGGAGTGTGGACGAGTAAGAGAGAGAGAGGGAGAATATTTCAAAGGGAGAGATGGAGAATATACAGTATTTGTGGAGGCCCGCCAAAGAGTGTGACAGGCTATCACCGTCTTACACGCCTATCGGGCCGGGTGATGCAGTGGTGGAGTAGGAGAGAGAGGGAATATTTGGCGGAGCCGAGCAGTAGGAGAGAGAGGGGTTCGTTGTCTTCTGGCGATAATGGAGGGGTGTGGCCATACTAGCGGCGCCCCGCTAGTGGTTAAGCTTAGAGGGGGGGGGGAGTGAATGGTAAAGAGCTTCTTTTTTTGTTTTTTTTTTTCCCTTTTCTCCTTGGTAATATGGCTTCCCTTCCTTAGGGTGTGGTTCTCACGGTCATGGTTTCGAAAACCGACCATCAATGTGATAATTGTTCTTGAGATCTATCCTACTAAAGTAGGAAGACCCTTGAAGCTTATCAAACAAATCTTCTATCCTTGGAGATTCCTAGCACTTTTTCTTGCTCATTTAAATGGTAACTTTCATATGCTACGGCATGTCCTTCTTGCAAAAGAACAACACCTAAGCAATCACCGCAAGCATCACATTCAACCTCAAATTGCTTTGTGAGGTCGAGAAGAACTAGCACGGTGTCAAGAAGTTGGCGGTCTTGCCGGGAAGGCACCGGGCCTCTTGCTGTGAGAGTTTGTGAGGAAGCTCAAGGGTTATGAGAAGGAGCTAAGATGTAGATAACATAGCTTCTAAAGCTAAAGAAGAAATGTAGCCAAAGAAGCCGCTCACTTTTCCTTACAAACACACACGTGATGGAGAGAACTCATGAAAGATAGTCAGAACAAAACAAAAATGAAAACATCGAGATTACGATCATATCGTATCATGGGTAGGATAAAAGGGTTAATGGATGAGTTAATGATATTTAATCTTTGTTGTCCAAATAAGCTACGGATTGCTCTTTGGAATTGTAGCTTTGTGCTTACTAGAATGTATATGTTTTGTCTAGCGATTGGGATTAGTTGTGAGTACAAATCCTCTTGATTCATAATAAAATAACCACATTCACATCAAAAGAGAAGTCATAGTCAATAATAGGTAGTATGATGGGATCTGGTGAGAGAAGTACTTCGTTGAGCCTTTCAGGACCAAATAGAAACACTATGCGTTGCTGAAAGTGAATCTTTCGACTAATCCAAATGTTGACCCTAATAGATTGCACTGAATGGAATTGAAAGAAATTACCTCTATGTGGATTATGGTTATTCATCAATGATATACTTAGTATGTTCAAAGATAAAGGTGTGAAAGAAGTGAAAGGAGAAGAAGAAGAGAGTTTCTCTCCCAAGCCCTATTGTTGCCCTTAGGCAATAAGGATACTGCGGGGAGAGAAGTACCTGTAGCAAGGAGATTCTAGAGTTTGTGGAAGAGAATGAGAACCTTAAGAGAGAGAGATGCTTGTGGAAGATGAAGATATGGTTACTAACCTTGTGCACATAATTGTTTCCCGCAAGAAGGTTGTACCCATTACATTGACAAGGTTGCTGCTTGATTACCTTCCAATGAAACAATTAGGACACAACAAGAGAGATCAAAGGAGTATTAAAGATAGAATTAGAGATAGATCTAAGTGTGGTGGTGGTATTAAAGATAGATAATGAGAGATAGAGATAGAGTTAGAGACAAGTATTGGATTAGATATGCAAATGAAAGTAAAACTAGCAACATATATCTTACATGAGAGCAATCGCCACCACCTTAATGGAGAGAGATGATGAGGCAAGACTTCAGCCTTTCTTAAGAGAAAGTGTGGCACTAAGATGAGTGTGTCATTATGGAATTGAGCTATTCTCACTCACTCATAACTTGCCTCAATGAAGAGAAGGTTGCCCTTTTTATAGGTGAGGGAGCCATGTTTTACATAATCACTTGATTAGGCTAAAGAGTTAGCCCAAATCAAATTTTCTTTGGATATTTCTTAAAATGGGCAATATTAGGACTCAAAATATCATGAAATTCAGCATTTTTGGTCGTTGAGGCTCCATGTGGGTGCATGATGTATGTGGGCCCCACCTAAGCATCTTCTGTGTGGCTCCAGCAGGGGGTCCCAACTTGTGTGTATTGTCCTTCAAGGCATCTTTGAGGTGTCACATTCACATGATTATGTCTTTTACCCTCCAAATATCTTATTTTATGGAAAAAGACCAAGATTACCTCTTTTCACTTGATTCACTTGTTTACCATCTCTTCTTGCAGTGTAGTTGTGAGAGGGTTTTTCACTGGTTTCCCTGTAACTTTTGACCTGTAACTCGGATTGACAGGCTTCAAAAGGCAAAATTGGCCTACTAAAAGAGCTTGACTTGGTTTTGGCCTTTTCTCCACGCCCTTAGTTCGGGATTTTCAAATTGGGATGGTCCAAGAAGCTTTGGATCTTCCTTTTCATACAGTCTTCTAGTAGGCCCTTCCCTCTTGTATGTATCCAAGAGGTATGCATTATTGAAGAGTTATATTATTACATAAATGTGAAAAGAAGAAAATAATTTATATATGGTAGGGTATAGCTGAGATATTAGAAGAAATATACAAATGCTTTTCCCCCAGACAAAAAGAGACACAATTATTGATACTTCTCTTGCAATACTTTCTAATAGTAATGTACATTTATATTACTTCAAAGGTAATACTAAGGTATGGTAGAAATCTTTTATTTATGTATATGAGTATTATATGAAGTATACTTATGCGTCAAAAAGTCACAAGATAAATCGTTTAATGCCCGTTCCCACTATATACGTGCTACAGCACGACAACGGGCTTAGACATTAGCTTTTCTTTAAGTGCTAGGAAAGATTTATTTTCTTTAGCTATCCATTGGAATTTGACCTTTTCTTAGTTAAATCATGAAGTGGTCCTACTATAATGGAGAACTTTTCAATGAATATCCTATAGTAAGAGCACATTCCAATGAAGCTTCTGAGTTCATGAAGATTCTTTGGTTGAGGACATTCTTCTATTATCTTCAACTTGTCGGGATCCATGAGGATACCCTCTTTGGAGCTAATATGGCCTAAATAGCAAATATCTTCTAAAAAGAACTCACTCTTTTTGCCATTGACATAAAGCTTATTGTTTCCCACTTCTTGGAAAACCGCCTTAAGGTGAGACTTGTGTTCTTCTAAGCTTTTAGAGTAGATTATGATGTCATCAAAAAATATTCCTATGTAAGCACGATGCCTACGAAAGATGCGGTCCATCATTCGATTGAATGTGGCCGGTGCATTTGTGAGTCCAAATGGCATCACAATAAACTCATAAAGATCGAAGGTAGTGCAGACTGCGGTCTTGTGAATATCTTTTGGTACGATACAAATTTGATGTGATAATTGCTCTTGAGATCTATCCTACTAAAGTAGGAAGACCCTTGAATCTTATCAAACAAATCTTCTATCCTTGGAACCAAAAACGATTCTTAATTGTGTTCTTGTTTATTGCACGATAGTCCACACACATGCGGTATGAACCATCCTTCTTTTGCACTAATAACACACAAGTGAGCAAAATGGAGATGAGCTTCGATGCACCATCCCTTTTTCGATTAGCTCATTTACTTGAGTCATAATCTCCTCTTGTTGTGCAAGAGAGACCCTATATGGTGGTTTGGTTGGTGGAGAGCTTCCTGGAATAAGCTTAATCCTATGATCATCTTCTCCCCTTGGAGGAGGTAGTTCCTTTGGGATAGAATCGGTAAAACAATCAGCATATTCATTAAGAAACAACTTTAAATTTTCTTCTTCTTTAGATGAATATTTTAGCTCACATGGTAGAGAATTAACATCTTCCATAGAATCTTTGACAAAAATCAAGTAAGCAAACAGAGTAGACTTATGCGGTATGAGCCATCCTTCTTTTGCACTAATAACACATGAATGAGCAAAATGGAGATAAGCTTCGATGCACCATCCCTTTTTCAATTAACTCATTTACTTGAGTCATAATCTCCTCTTGTTGTGCAAGAGAGACCCTATATGATGGTTTGTTGGATGGAGAGCTTCCTGGAATAAGCTCAATCCTATGATCATCTTCCCCCCTTGGAGGAGGTAGTTCCCTTGGGATAGAATCGGTAAAACAAATATTCATAAAGAAACAACTTTAAATTTTCTTCTTCATTAGATGAATCTTTTAGCTCACATGGTAGAGAATTAACATCTATCATAGAATCTTTGACAAAAATCAAGTAAGCAAAAAGAGTAGACTTATTGAATTATTCAAAGAATCATGGGATACAATAGGAATAGTGTGTCCCTTATCATTAACATCTAAGTTAATGTCTCTACCTCTATGTTGAAAAGAAATAACTCTATCAAGAAACATAAGATTGGTAGCCATACGATGAAACCAAGGCGTGCCCAACAAAACATCTTGATGCTTAAGAGGAGAAATGTGGAAATCCTCTTGGTCCACATATCCTTGCACATGTATGTGAAGATTTCCAATCAAGGGATAGGAGTGAATGGGACTGCTGGAGTATCAAAAGCCCCATCAGCTTCTAACGCGTGTCCCATCTCATGTGCATGAATTCCCAATCGACTTGCCAACTCCCTTGAGATGAAGTTGCGATTGGAGCCTGGGTCAAAAAAGATAAGACAATCTTGGTCATGCACTTTGTCCCATGCATAACATTGGCGTGATTGATTGTCTCATTTTTTCTTGTCTTACATTGTAACCAAAGATGCTTGTGGCTTGTCATTCTTAGTTGTCCGTAAACAAAAAGCTCTATATGCATGGCCTTGTTTGTTGAGATGTCGAGCTCTACATCTTGAGCTGGCATCCATTACGGGTCTTGGCCGCTTACGACATTTACTCACTGGCGCGTTAGGTGACCGACACGGAGGATCTCTGTCAGTGATTCTACAGCTGGACTACACTTATAGTGCCAGCCTAGTACGCTTCTAGCGTGTTCACACTTAGTGACCGCATGTACATATGTGCTACTTTTCAGCTTTAGCACTTAGTCATTTTTGTACTCTCTTTACTAGGAGAAGAAGAAGAATCTTTCCATCTCTGTGTGCTTTGTGCTTTTCTTGTGTAGCTCTCTTGCATCCTCATTCTTTACATTGTTCTCCACACTTGTAGCATCAGTTCTCTTTCCGGTAGCGCTCCATCTCTTTGGGAGAAAGACATTTGTTGCCTTTGTAATTGTCCTTCTTTTTTTCCCCTTTGGCTTGATTATTGTTATCATGGACGGAGATCGTTTTGGGGCTTTGAGCATTAACATATGCTCTCAAATCATCTGGAAGCCCAACGCAAAAATGTTGCTTTTTTTCAGAGAATCCCATCCTACTAAAGGCAGTGTCTTTGAGATGTAGATGCCAAAACTTATTAATGTACTTTTGGATGGTTTCTCCCTCTTCCAGCTTGAAGCTTCTCCATGCGGTTAAGACTTCATCTTTAGTGCCTTCTTGGAGAAATTGCTTCATGATAGCAATTCAGCATTCCTTCCAAGTCCTTGGTGCTAGACGTTGAGATCTTAGAGTAGCCCACCAATGCCTAACTGACTTTTGGAAATACATTGCCACATGGCATAGCTTGGAGCCTTCCGTGAAGTGCTCACCTCCAAAAGCTACATCAAATTGTTGAATAAAGTGTAGTACTTTGTTCGTATCACCATATGTCCCATCAAAGGAAAGTAAAGTAATGCTTTTTCTTCCTTCCTTGAACTTTTGGAGATGGAAAGACCTTTCCCATGATGGATGCACACGTCTATGGCCTCTTACCTTTCGGGGTGGTGGACAGGATCTAGCTTCTTGTGCACTTGCATCATAACTGGAAGAATTGGGTGAGGAAGAAGGAGGAGAAGGCGATCTCCTTCTTTGTTGTCTTGGATTCCATCTTTCACTACTACCATCGCTAGAAGAGGAAGTGTTATAGTGTGACCTAGCATGACCTCGCTTTGTTGAGTGAATAGGAGAGCGTCGTTTTGGACGACGTCATCTTGGTGGCATCTCTTGGTCCGAGAACCTACAATGGTCCGCTTCACTCCCATCTTCTTGATCTTCATAGCCATTTCTAGGATCCACACTTGTTCTCCCTCGTTGCATTGGAGACCTTAGCTCTTCGTAGGTAGAATTTCTTCCACCTTTAGCTAGCGATTCCTTGCACTCTAGAGAACGAGTTCTCTCTTCTTGAGTGGAAGGAAGCAAGTTGTTGCTAGATAGTTGAGCTTGCATGGCTACTCGCTGCAAGTGCGGATTGCTTTGTGCTTCATGTAGCTTATGAGAAAAATAGCGGATTGATCTCATGCCTTCATTGCTTGCATCATCTTGTAGTAAATCTAGCTTTTTCCAAGCATTCAAATCAATCTCTTGATTTTCAGCCATGATTCTAGATCTAAAACCTTCAGCTCTGATACCAATGTTACGATAATGGCACTTTTAGATTTGCTTATATGACATGTTATGTAGTAAAAATTGTTGCAAACTTGACATAACCATTGAAATAACAATAACAAAACTTGAAAAGAATCAAAGAATCTCCATAGCCATAGCATCATAGGAGTTTAGGGAGACTTAAGCTGCCCCGTTTTCCTCTTCTCAAGCCCTCAAATACCACATAGGTAAAGAGAACTAGCGGAGAAAAGGAGTAGAGTTCATGTATATCAAGATAGAAGCTTGAGAGATGAGCTTCATAGACTAAGTAATTACATAGCTACCAAGGGAGGCAACATAAACAAGATGAATATATGAGAAACTGAGTAGATAAGAGTGTAGAGGAGCATAAGAGCTTTCATCAACACTTCTCCATGCTCAAAACTGGAAAATCATGCAAGAGATATCCCCTCATGAAGCTCACGTTTTTTCATGAAGCACAATTAGCATTCAAAAAGAACTTTTTTGCTATTTTTAGTAGTTAGAGAGAGAGTGGGCTAGCTTGTGGAGGGGCTAGCTTGTGGAGCAAGAAACAAAATGTACCTCTTCCTTTTCTCCTTTCTTTTTGCATTGGATAACCCTTATTGGACATGTGTATGCCCTGGTTCCCACCTGTCGTCCCTTTGCCCCCAACTCCTAGTCTTCCCGTAAATAAAGCGGTATTTTGCTTGTTTTGGCCATCCCGGGAGTCCGTTTGACCTCCCATAAAGCATGTTGAGATCCTATAGTTTAATCCTTTACACTTTGGGAGTAGCATTCACTTGTAGACACTTCACATTGCCTGAATCCACTCCATACACATCCCGTTTTTAACATTTTTACACATTCTCTCTCTAGAATTGTAGTGATAGAGTTTCCGTTTTACACTTGTAAAGGTTTATTCTTATGACTAGCATAAACTAGAGTCCAAATAAACCTTTTTGCAATTCATTGCATTTAGCCTATGCTTACCTGTGCTTTCTCTCTCTAGATAGCTACTTTTTAGAGAGAGAAAAACATGTGAAGCTCATAAAATATAAATTTTATGACATATAAACTTCAAACTATTTACTCAAGTGTTGCTTGTTAAAGTAGAGAAATTGTATTCTATTGTCAATTTGTCTAGAAAAGAATGTTTGAAGGGTTGTTTTAACGAACAAAGTGTTAGAAAGAAAATAAGGAACCTGCCTTTCTATGTTCAAATAGTGTGGTAGTAACTAGGTAACGCATGTGGATTGGAACACGGGAAGTGTGAGATAGCCTACCCCAATAGTGGCTATCTATGGTTGGGTGGACGCAATCAATCACGTGGCTTCCATACAAAAATCTAGCTAGGAAATAATAGCAGTAAATATCCCACACCTTAGGGGACGTATGGATCTTTGAGCCTCGGGGAGCCGAGATCTAACTTTGAACCAAGGGTGTCATTTGAGTTGAGAATCAATTTTGAGCCTCAAGGAGCTGATTTGATCTTGTTTAAGGTAAAGTACCTCCACGATCCCGTGCTTACGATGCACATAGCAAACAAATAGATGGGAATTAGACTATATAGGCTCTAGGCGATTGTGCTAGATAAGTTGATGGCACTAAGAGTTAGACTCCTTTGGCTCATATCTTTGGATTCAATGCAAGGACCAAGTGTCATCCATTGGAAATCCAGAGTATCCGAGTATCTATCGAGTGTCCCTTAGCCATATCAAGTTGGGGACATCACAAGTGGTATTAGAGCATGGTTGAATTACTTGATTCTCATAAACTGTTTTCTTAATACAATAGGTAACTGCTATGATTGATGCAGTAGGAAATCGCTTTGTTTTCATGAATGAAATTTGTAATATTTTTGAAGAAGTGGATAACTGCTATGTATTAAAACAGTGGGTAACTGTTGAAAGATTAATGCGGCGGGTAACTGCTACACGAAAATTTAATACTTGGAAGGTAGAAAGCTGTCAAGCTTATTTGGGATTGAATGAAATTGGTGATTATGTTATTCATCCTAAAGAAGGGAACTGGTTTCTTGGATTGATTTCAGGGGGAAATGGACCCTTATCTAAAGTTTACCATGTTTCAAATGATGTTCCTAATAGCATGTGATTCGTTGTCACTTGTATTTCAAGAGAAAATGATGAGTATCTTAAACTCATTATTAGATCTGATTTCTTCTTGATGGTTCTACATAAATTGGTGGTATCGGGATGTGTACTACTTCTTCGTCAGGGCCAATGCAGTTGAGCATATTGAGTTGGCAGATAAAGTGGATTGAAAGCATGAAGATCATGCCTATCTTCAACTTATGGGAAACAGATTCAGCTAAAAAGATAACCAAGGTTGGGAAAGAGGTTTCTTAAAATTGTTGGATCTATGAGCAGGTACTCACAGTTTACCATGAGATTGTATCACTGTTTTTGGGAGAAGAGCTAAACCAACTTCTATTACCAAGGATCTTCCCAACACTCCCAAGGGTGTATCAAATGCTAGAACCAAATAAATATCCTCCTATCTTTAAGAAGGTCAAAGCATGTGAATACCATTGCTATGAAGATATAAATGTAGAGGATGAGTATGAATGAGATTTTGTAAAGGTTAAACCAGGAATGTCTAGATTTTATAAATATTTGAATAAAGTGATTACTTGCCAACTTCTCTATATCTCTATATGAAGTGTGTATTGAGCTATCACTCAAGATCAAGATTCTAATTAAGTTAATTTTCTTTCTTAGGAAACTTTTAACGAGGAATTCTCAAAGTTCATGATTTTCTAGATCATGTTTCTGGCAGCACATGTAATTCCTCTTCTTGGGTATTCCGTGAATCAATGCTGTCTATTCTAGGTACTTTAATAGGACCAACACACCCTTACCTATGCAAAGGGTGGAGATAGTATAGGCAATAATTCTAGTGCAAGGATTCTCTTTTTTTCTCTATCAGGGCAGATGTTGTGGAATATATTGAGATCGACTTACGTTGACTTCGTTGGGATGATGAATTGAAGGTTGTAAGGATTTTCACTATTTATCCTACTAATGCAACTCAGATGAAGATTGTCAGAACCATCTCACAAAACATATGGGTCTATGATCGTGTAACACAGAAATTTTATCTCCTAAGACAGAAGGGGTTATCCAACTACCGTGACCCATACTCTACTAAGTCTTCCAAACGTATCACATCTTGTAATTTTAAAAAGATTAAGGCTTGTAAATTCCACCGATACATTGATGATCATCCAAAGATTTTTATGGATGATGAGGATGTATAGAAAAATTATAAGGCTAAGCAGTGTGCTTTAGCTTGGATTTTGTATATAAATAAATTGGATATTGTTTAGAAAATTGTCTTGACTCATTGTATATGGTATTTTAAGAAGTATAAATGAAAAAGTGTAAGGTATTAATCAATGAAATCATTTTTACCATAACATGGCTCTCTATTCGGAGACTCAAGAGAAAAATCTTTTCCTCAAGCAGATGCAGCCTCCTACCAAAGGTGAAGGGAAGGACATTGGGAGGGATGTTGAAGTATGGATTAAAGTCATGGATGATTACTTTCACATGGCTCATACTTCTGATAGAAATTGTGCAATGTTGGGCATGTTTAAGTTAGTCAATGATGAAAAATTATGGTGGAAGTAGCATTGCAAGGATGCTAGAGTTAACGAGAATTCACAAGAATGGGAAGATGTGAAGAAGGTAGTCATTGAAGGATACCTTCATCTTGCCCATAGGGAAATGAATGAATTCTTTGATCTACATCATCAGACTTTGACCTTGGAGGAGTATTACTCCAAGTTTGTGACATTAAGGAGATATGCACCAAGGTTATTTGTCAAAGAACAGATAACTTGCTTTTGTTAAGGGATTGAATGTACCATTAGATACTAGGCTTGAAGCGATGAGACCTACATCTTTGCATGATGCTTTGATCTATGCCAAGCCACTTGTAGAAGATCAGTTAAAGTTTTAAAATAATCGAAGGCGGATGAGTGCCACTTTGAATACTGGGGGTAGACAAAACAACCGTCGACCTTTTTCCAGACAACCTCCCATGATGCAAGTAAGGGTAGCAAATGCTGTGAATAAATTTATGGAGAATGTAAGTTGCTTTGAATGCAATGAGATGATATCTTGGTCTATTCCAATTGAAGAAGAACATGAAGAGCATGTAAGGAAAGTACTGCAGATTTTACGTGAGCATCAAATTTACGTAAAACATAGTAAATGCACCTTTTACACCAGACATATTAAATATTTAGGATTCATTGTGTCAGAAGAAGGCATCTCTATAGATCTTGCTAAGATTAGGGATATTATAGAATGGCCCCAACCGAAATCTATCAACAAAATCAATGGATTCTTAGGGATTACTGGATGGTATAGGACGTTTCTAAGGGATTATGCACTTATTGCAGCACCGCTTATACGAATCTATTAAAGAAGGCCAGTAAGATAAATTGGGAAACTTAGCATCAGGAAATCTTTGATGAATTAAAGAGATATGTCAATAAATTATGTACAACTCTGATGCCCCCCATTTATTTTGCCAAGATGCTATATATGCACTTCCACACCTTCATCGACATGTGGATTTCTCTTCCAAAGAAGTTCCCCAATCCACCCAAGACATCTGTGCATCCTCGGTGACACTTACCAGTGAAGAGCTAGCCCTCACACTTAAAGGGACTCAACTATAGCTTTTACAAGAGAAAAAAGAATTAAGAAGAAGACTGTAAGCCAAAGAGTTGGAGACACAAATAATTTTACAATCACAGACTCCTCCCCAAGTTAATGCTCGAATGGAGTAGTGTATGATACAAATGAAGGCATACATACATACATACCTCCTAAGTCGGTGGTGCCTTCCACACAGCGCCCACGTCGCAGACGGGATGCGGTTGGAGAACCATTTTCAGATGATGATTTGGTTAGTGAGAATGCTGTTGGTGACAATGCAGATGGTGCGTCCAGTTCTCACAGAAGGGAGAGGGGCAGTTATTGCCCACCTGTGCAGAGGTCAAGAGGTGACCAGCATTCAGTAAGTTCACCCCAGTCACCAACAAGAGTAGCGCAACTCTATTCAGACAATCCTGCCTATTTAGCCTTCTGTGCTAACTCTGGTGTTGCCAATGGCGGCCAAATATCCAAAATTCCGGGGGAAGTCTTATGAAGATCCAGATGCTCATGCCAGAAAGTTTGATAAAACTTATGGAATCAACAATGCGCCCCCAGTGGTGCCGCAACATAAGGAATCTGTATTTGAGTCTATGTTGAGTGGGAAAGCTTCTAAATGGCTGGCCGAGTTTCAAAGTGGAGAAAACTGTGGCGCAAAATTTGGAGAAATTACGGACTCTCAACCATGGAAATGGACTACAGAGGAGTATGCGGCTCGTTTTCAGGTTTTGCTGCAGTGGGTTCCAGTGGCGCAGCAACCTGCTCAGGAAGTCTTGAATGAGTACTTTTTGAAAGGCTTTAAGCAAGGACTGATGGATAGCATTTGCGACGGTGGATAAAGTCAATACAGATTTGGGTGATGTCATTACAGTGGCGGTCTTGGTTGGAGAATCGTTGGAGGATGACGACATGCCAAGCCGACGCAAATCCAAGAAAAAACAATCACCAAGGGGTAAAGACAAGAAGAGTTTTGAGGAGGATTCTGACATCGGTAGTATAGGGAGTTCTTCAGAGGAGGTTAGCAGTGATTGGGTACAAGGTTCAAAAGGATTTTATTTAAAAGATTCCATTTCTATGTTGAATATACTTAACTATTAGGACTATAATGAATATTTGCTTGGGACCTTATGTCATCTTAGTCATAGACCTCTTGAAAAATAAGGTGCCTTTCCTTCATGTATTCATGAACAAGTTCTTATTCTTTAGCCTTTTAATGACTTCTCTTCTTAAGATAACCGTAAAGAGAATTCTCTTCTTTGGAGTGAATATATCCACATCGTCTTATTCTTGTGTGCATAATCTCCATGTACACAGATCCTTAAAATCTATTGTTACATTGAAACAATAGGATATGTTTCTTAAAATATACCCTATGGACTTTTAATCATAGACTTCTTGATAAATAATACGTTTTCAAATTTTACATATAGATGATTTCTATGTTCTTAAATAAAGATAGGTGTGTATTTTAATGCTTTGTAGTCACACTAACTAGAAATCCTATGTCCCCCTTACATAGCCATCTGGAAATGTCCTTGCTATTATTTCATCTCTAAGTAGAAATCCCCCTTGAAATGTAGTGCTACATTGAGACCATGTTCCCCTACACAAATTGTGAATAATAACCGTATGCCCCCCGGGTCATAAGCCTTTGATTGATGACATGTAAATTATTTAATCTCCAACAAGAAATTCTGTTTTGAAAATGTCCGATGTGACATTTGATATATGACTGTGACCTAGGCTTCCTTTCCTTTTTAGTAACATGATTTCAATTATCCATCTCCATAACGAAATAGAGGCCTCTTATTGTTGTTTGCATTATCTTTGTGTAGAAAATCCCATGGAAAGTAACCACAATTTATAACACATCGAAGTAAAACCATAGGATATATTTTATGCAAGTTGTTGAGTCTAATAAAATATTTTTATTGAAGCATTCATATTATTATGTTTTGTTTTTTTTTAGTAAGTTTGAGGACACTATTTGCTACCACAAGTTGATGAGTCTAATACTGAGTGCTATTCAAGATTTTGAGTCCGATAAAATGTTGTTAATAAAGTATGCATATTGCTATGTTTCACTTTTTGTGAGCAAGTTTGAGGATACTATTTGTTATCATAGGTTTTTGAGTCTAACAATGAGTGTTATTCAAGTATTCATATTATGAACATTCACTTGCTCTAAGCAAGGTGGAGGAGAGGCTTCAAAAAGTTGTTTCTGAACACCCAATTTTTTTGAGAAACTTATTTTCTTTGACAGATTCAAGAAATATACTTGTAACATTTGAGGCATTGTGGTCAAAAGAGTTATACACAAAATAATTATTAATCCATACATTTGTCGATGATGGAGGACATTGAGGCTTCAAAAAGGTGTTTCTAAATATCAAAATGTCTTTGAGAAACACATCCTTTTCCAGATTCAAGAAATATACTTGTAACACATAAGGTCATGTGGTCATAAGACTTATACACAAAATGATTATTAATCCATATGTTTATGGATGGTGGAGTCTTACGGTGGTATCCAGTCCATATGTATATGTATGTATGTATGTGTGTGTGTGTGTGTGTGTATATATATATATATATATATATATATATATATATATATATATATATATATATATATATATATATATGTATACACACACACACATATACATATACATACATATATATATAATATATGTATATATATATATGTATGTATATATGTGTGTGTGTGTATATATATATATACACACACACATATATACATACATACATACATGTCCATAATTTCTCCACCACAATTTAGCCTCTTCTCCTGTGCACTCTCCATAACTTGGAAAGTCATGCATTTTCCACATTAGAATGCCCCGAATGGTAGCTCTACGTCAGTGTACAGGCTTTGACATGTCAAATACTTGTATCCCTTCCCACAAGATTTTCAATTCTTCTATTAATGGTTGCAAATACACATCCATTTTTTTTACCTTGTATTTTCCTGGTAAAAGAAGAATTGACAAGTACATGTATAAGATGGTGCATCTTGGAGTGTATGAGTATATGAGTGTATAAAGATTCTAGTTTGATTCTTATATCTTCTTTTTGGTGACATATAGAAATTGCATAGAGATCATGGCGGAACAAAATACCAGCAAGAAATTAGAGAGAGCAAGGAAGGCATTGGAACACTTGAAACTTTTATTGTGTGGAATGACGGTCAACCAAGCATCCAGGGCAACAAGCAGGCTCTCCAAATGGGCCAACCCTACATATGCCCAATGGAAGGATATCAACAAGGCAATCTCTAAGGATATGATCAAGGTGGTGTGGCCTTGTGTAGAGTCAGAGATTAGCAAGGGAAAATGAAAGGTTAGCAAGTGCTACAATGAAGAAATAAAATTTCATGTAGAGAGGATTTTCCTTGAGGTGTATGGCCACCGTTTTCATGATGTTGATTTCCCTCTCTACTTTGCTAAGATGTTGTACCATCAATTTTTTCCAGAAACACAGGTGGATTTCTCCTCCAAAGAGGTGTCCATAGTAACACATGATATACTAGAGGAGATAGTTACTTTCACAAGGTAGGAACTTGCCTTGATGGTAGAGGGAGCATAGCTAGAATTAACAAAGGTTAAAGACACTTGGAGCAAGATATTTACAGATAAAGATCAAGAAGCCAAGAGAGTCCTCCATGCCTCACAAACTCCTCCCGCAAGCTAAGCCAAGGTAGAGGTCCGCCTTGATAGATTGACCCAAGAAGTGCATGGCTTGTCTCAATGTTTGCAACTAGCACAATGACATGCTGTCCACATTATGTACTTTTTGTGACATCTTGAGATGGTTAGTAGCCCCTTTGTCGTAGGATCGAGTGGCAACACCCTGTGCCCTGGTTGTGATGAGGATTTTGATAGTTGTAGTGGGGCCAACATTATCTCCCATGTGGCCAGGCTTATCATTTGTTTTTCTTGGTGACGTTGATGCAAGAAGGCTCATCATGTGCTACCTATCAATCAGAGTTTCATGAGACCCTTTACACACAGCTTGGGATGCCTAGGGACTACAAGTGAAGGAAGCACTGAAAGGGCACTCCTAGTATTCTATGCAATCTTTTTGATAATGAAGGAGGCAGAGACAATGAATTGAACATGCCCCCCCTCCCTATGCCTCCCAATATATTATTTTATGCCCTAATATTAGCCCTTTTTTGTAAGTATTTTTTGTGAGAATGTAATGATGGAACACATGTCAAAAACCATCTTATCTTTGTAATACTTTTAAATATGAATCTACAAAGAGCGCTTTTTTTTAATCACTAAGCAATGGAATTTTATGTATATTTTTAAGCTGAGCAATGTTATTTAATATACATTTGAAACATGGACAAAGTGATTCTAAATTCAAATTGTACAATCACTTAGCAATGCAGGTGCACAACTTTTAAAACTATTAAAGTAAGAAAGACACACACACACATAAGCTCACCATGTGTACAAAAGTATTGTCTCCTAAAAAGATAAGAATTTAAAAAAGTGCTATAGATCAGGGTTGCTATCATTTGAAAGCATCGGCCCACCGATTTTATGCTATAGCAGCTCATGGATCTCATCCATATCTACTTGGAAATTCTCGTCCAATTGACCAAGAGTACAATTGGGATATTTCAACATCAAAAGCATCCTCATCCTAGGTATTACAATCATACATCCAACAACCCTATCTGTTAAGAGCCAATTACAAACAATGTTGTGTACATATTTATACATAGATTAAATCGTCTCTGAGCTAGAGTTTGATACACACTTGCCCAGGACATTCATTGCAAGATTTTACAAGAGACTATAGTACTCTCTATCGTTCAGCATCCTCCACTTCCATAGTGGCTGCTTCTTTCCATTTGCTCGACAAATGAGTTAGAAAATGGACCCTCATTTAACGTAAAAGAGGTCAAATCTTTGATGCACTTCACTTTGTCATCGCTCTTGGCATAGAATACATTCATCAACTTATAGGAGTCTTGGATGAATTCTTAATTCCACATCAATTCCAGATTCCAATATTC